>NC_056743.1:546164129-546221629 GCF_019279795.1 Protopterus annectens | reverse complement strand
TAACCGATTTACAATTTTGTGTATTCCTTGCTTTCAAGGTAGCATTCTACTTGTTGCCATCCTTTACGTTGTTATTCCAAGTAAGCTGCACATTAGTATACCATATTTATTTCTGTTAAATTACATGAATTTCTGCTAACTGCCCTGATTATTGTGCTTATCTGTTTTACCAGTCTTGTAACATTGTGGGTCTTCTTTACTTTCTGTAATCTATTTTTTCATCTATCTTACTACAGCTATCCATCTGTATTAAATCAAGGAGATCTTTCTATAGATAATTTTCTTCTGGACTGAAAGCATCTTCTTCACTCTCTGTTTCCTGTGAGTAGTCAGCAGAAATTTCCAGAACAACTTCCTACGGCATATACTCCAGAGATGCATCCTGCTTCATCTGCTCCTGCATATGGGGAACCCATTCCCCAATCACCACAACACTACCTGCGCCTGACTTGCTAATGTTTCTAGCTCCTTCCCTTGCTGTGCAGCTTTAACTGGATTTTCATATGATCTCCTACAGAAGGTTTCAACAGATCAACATGTGGCAAATCTTTATATTTCTCACCCACTCTACCAGCTGCCCCTTTATATGGGGACCCATTGATCTACTATGTCTGGATACTGACTAAGCTTGAGTCTCCACACTAAGCCTTTCACTTCACAGATAGTACAATGCATCAGTTTCTATTTGTTTAAATTCTGCCTTTCTAATTCTGTTTTCGACATTCACCCATTTTGATCTCATTATCTGGATTGTTTAATGTTCCATACCTGAGAGCCTTTGCCTGTATTTCTCTTCAAATACCTTTGGTGCTACCTTTCTTGGTATTGATTGGTTTGGCTTTCTTTATATATATATATATATATATATATGTATGGCACCATGCCAGATCTTGTTTTGTTTCCCATATCCATGTTAGTTTTTTATACCTTTCAAAAAGCTCTGCTTTTTTTTTTGTTCTTTACGTTCACTTCCTGCGTAACTTCTTTTTCCAGCAGTCCCAGTGTTTATTTGTCTATATAATGTAATTTGTTGATCTGTTCCGTTAATGAAGATAATTTTTGTCTATAATTTTTGACAGTTTCTCTTGTGCAAGTAGTTTTCTTTCCTCTCAATATCCAATGTTTAGAAATTCCAGGCTTTTTGTCTGTAATGCTAAATGATTTGTGCTTTATAACTGACAGTATAGAGATATTCATGGACATAACACTATTTAAAAATAGCAGAGTATTTACAATACAGCTTTTCATGGCTAAGCAGCAGGAACAAAAACATGCATATTGAAGAACGTAAACATGATTAATTAATTTGTAATAAGCAATGAGCATGAAGTAACTTCCTTTGTGTGCTTGTCCGTTTTCTTTACAGTAGGCACAACACCATGCCTTAAGAAGGGTTTCTTTCAACTATAGTTACTATTCAGGTTGGGGTGGTTATTAAGAAAAGTGACAAGACAATGGCACCCTAACTGAACTGCAAAGTATGTCTATGCTGTAAAAATGTTCTTCGAGTAGATTTAGAATGATCTGTCTTGCAATTAACTTAAGAACTACAATATTGTTTGGGTTCCAAACCTGAGCCTGCTTATCTTATAAGGATGATATGGTTGAGCGAATTAAACTACTCTGGTCATATCAAAGCGTAGTCAAATATGTTAATCTAGATTTATCCATAGTATTGAAGAATCAGCTGTTAAATATCTATATGTAAATCTTAATACTAACATTGTTCTAGAAGCCATATTGGCCATCAAATGGAAACCCATACTAACTAATGTGGTCTACGGTCGACATGCATTAGTAAGAACTGGATTATGTTCACCATACAACTATGGTCCCCCATCATATCCTTCTCAAAATGAAGAAGTAAATTAATAGTCCTAGACCTCTAGGTTACTTCCCTTTACATCACAGTAATTCCAGTTTAAGTCCTTATTAAAGACTAATTGGTACAGTGGTTGTGTTGTTACCTAACAGCAAAAGGTTCTCCTGCTTGATTCATTGCTGGAGTGCCTTCTGTGTGGAGTCTGCATGTCTTCCCCATGGTCGAGTGCCCTCCAAAAGACGTGTGAATGGGCATGCCTTCGCTGAAGGTTGGGCATCGGGCTGGCAACTCGTCACCATAAAAAAGATCTACTGCCAATCATTAGCGGACTGGAGTTCTGCTATGGCAACCCCTAACCGGGAAAAGCCGAAAAGACAAACATTAAAGACTAATACAAAGTCTTACCTAGTTAGCAGTTCATGAGACCATTCCCACACTTAACATTGCAACAAGCATTTGAAGGCACATTAGCTATATTAATATCCAACATGTTACACTGGTTATCTGCTGCAAAGTCTTACCTAGTTAGCAGGTCATGACACCATTCCCACACTTAACATTACAAAAAGCATTTGAAGGCACATTAGCTATATTTATATCCAAATGTTACACAGGTTATCTGCTGCAAAGTCTTACCTAGTTAGCAGTTCATGGGACCATTCCCACACTTAACATTACAACAAGAATTTGAAGGCACATTAGCTACATTTATATCCAACATGTTACACTAGTTATCTGCTGCAAAGTCTTACCTAGTTAGCAGATCACGGGGCCGTTCCCAAACTTAACATTACAACAAGCATTTGAAGTCACATTAGCTACATTTATATCCAACATGTTACACAGGCTATCTACTGCAAAGTCCTACATAGTTAGCAGTTCATGGGGCCATTCCCACACTTAACATTACAACAAGGATTTGAAGACACATTAACTATATTAATATCCAACATGTTACACTGAATATCTGCTGCAAAGTCTTAGTTAGCAGTTCATGGGACCATTCCCACACTTACTATTACAACAAGCATTTGAAAGCACATTAGCTTCATTTATATCCAACATGTTACACTGGTTATCTGCTGCAAAGTCTTACCTAGTTAGCAGTTCATGGGACCATTCCCACATTTAATATTACAACAAGCATTTGAAGGGACATTAGCTACTTTTATATCGAACATGTTTCACTGGCTATCTGCTGCAAGGTCTTACCTAGTTAGCAGTTCATGGGACCGTTCCCACACTTAACATTAACGCAAGCATTTGAAGGCACATTAGCTATATTAATATCCAACATGTTACACTGGTTATCTGCTGCAAAGTCTTACCTAGTTAGCAGTTCATGGGACCGTTACCACACCTAACATTACAACAAGCATTTGAAGGGACATTAACTACATTTATATCCAACATGTTACACTAGTTATATGCTGCAAAGTCTTACCTAGTTAGCAGTTCATGAGACCGTTCCCACACTTATCATTACAACAAGCATTTCAAGGCACATTAGCTGCATTTAGATCTAACATGTTACACTGGTTATCTGCTGCAAAGCCTTACCTAGTTAGCAGTTCTTGGGACCGTTCCCACACTTTACATTACAACAAGAATTTAAAGACACATTAGCTGCATTTATATCCAACATGTTACACTGGTTATCTGCTGCAAAGTCTTACCTAGTTAACAGTTTATGTAGCCGTTCACACACTTAACATTACAATAAGCATTTGAAGGCACATTAGCTACATTTATATCCAACATGTTACACTAGTTATCTGCTGCAAAGTCTTACCTAGTTAGCAGTTCATGGGACTGTTCCCACACTTAACATTACAACAAGCATTTGAAGGCACATTACCTACACTGATATCCAACTCATTACACTGGTTATCCGCTGCAAAGTCTTACCTAGTTAGCTGTTCATGGGACCGTTCCCACACTTAACATTACAACAAACATTTGAAGGCACATTAGCTGCATTTATATCCAACATGTTACACTGGTTATCTGCTGCAAAGTCTTACCTAGTTAGCTGTTCATGGGACTGTTCCCACACTTAACATTACAGCAAGCATTTGAAGGCACATTACCTACACTGATATCCAACTCATTACACTGGTTATCCGCTGCAAAGTCTTACCTAGTTAGCAGTTCATGGGACCGTTCCCAAACTTAACATTAAAACAAGCATTTGAAGGCACATTAGCTGTATTTATATCCAACATGTTACACTGGTTATCTGCTGCAAAGTCTTACCTAGTTAGCAGGTCATGTGACCGTTCCCACACTTAACATTACAACAAGCATTTGAAGGCACATTAGCTACATTTATATCCAACATGTTACACTGGTTATCTGCTGCAAAGTCTTACCTAGTTAGCAGTTCATGGGACCGTTTGCACACTTAACATTACAACAGGCATTTGAAGGTACATTAGCTACATTTATATCCAACATGTTACACTGGTTATCTGCTGCAAAGTCTTACCTAGTTAGCAGTTCATGGGACCATTCCCACAGTTAACATTACAACAAACATTTGAAGGCACATTAGCTGCATTGATATCCAACATGTTACACTGGTTTTCTGCTGCAAAGTCTTACCTGTTAGCAGTTCATGAGGCGATTCCTACACTTAACATTACAACAAGCATTTGAAGGCACATTAGCTACATTTATATCCAACATGTTACACTACTTATCTGCTGGATTATCTTATAGTAGCCCTTGTAGGATGCCAGTCTATTGCTGAACTTCTGACTGTACAGGTGCAGAGATGAATTATCCTCTCTGTGTTTCACTGTACCAGCCAGTTTTTTTGTCTGAGTAGACAATTTTAGTAATATTCTCCAGGAGCAAGCATAGATTATCTGTTTGTATTATGGAATATTTTTTATATTGAAGTATTATGTATTGATTTTTAAAAATTTCAGTGGTTTCACTTCTGTAGTCATAGTGTGATGTATGCTTATTGATATGTAGACCTTTCATAAAATCATGAATGATAAACAGAATTGTTATGTCTTACGGCTTTTCCCGGTTAGGGGTCACCACAACGGAACTCCGGTCTGCTAATGACTGGCAGTGAATTTTTACGGTGCCGAGTTGCCAGCACAATGCCCAACCTTCAGAGAAGGCACACCCATTCACGCATGCACCTACCTGCATGCCTTTATGCCTCACTTCACCATGGGGAGGACATGCAAACTCCACACAGAAGGCGCTCCAGCCAAAAATCGAACGAGAGAACCTCTTGCTGTGAGGCGACAATGTTAACCACTGCGGCAGGTAACATATTTCGCCTTCACTTAATGCTCTCTGTCCACCTCTCTTATATTGCAAATCATTCACAAATTGTTGGTAAATGTACTCATGCTAGCATACACACTATTAGTCATTGAAAAATGCTCAATGTTTCAAGCAAATGCACTTTGTAAAATCGCTAAAAACACTTGGAAAAATCTTAATTTGTTAATGAGTGTTATAATCTTCACAAACTTGTCAAGATGCCTGATGTATGCTGAAACTGGGCTTTAATACACTGTAGTCTACGTAGTGAATTACTGTGGATGCACTTATTACAGTGTTGAAATGTCTTCTGGAGACATCTATAAGAAAAATTACAAATATGTTCAAATGACTGTTAAATGTTTCCTCCCTATTATATCATTTTATATTTTTTGTGTGTAGAAAAATGTCAGAAAATAGTAACCATGGTTTTAAGGATGACCATGCATCACTTAATTAAATAATTATTGTGAAAATTTATTATAAAATAAAGTACATCTTTAACACATATTTTCTAGTTTCTATGAGGTAGTCAAGGCATGGAACCACTCTAACACAACTAAGAATGAAGTGTTTTATTATTTTTTTCTGCAGTCTGGTCTGTTTATATGTTTTGTCCGATAGTTTTTATGGAACAAATCAGTGGTGCAGAATGGTAAATCTGAGGTAAATTAAAGCTGATATAATCTATGTCAACATGATAAAATGAATGAAGAACAAACTTTTTTTAGTCATTATTTTAGCTTGTTAACAGACCTCATGCAATTATTTATTTCTAAAACTGTTTCCATTTCTAAAGTTACTTGGTGCTGTTGAGGTAAATAAATATGTACGTTTGTTATTTCTAAAACTGTGTTTCCATTTGTAAAGTTACATGTGCTGTTGAGGTATTTCTGACGTGTAGTAATATTTAAAACAAACAAAAAAATCATAGAAACAGTTTTCACTTTTAAGTCAAGGGTACTGTGCATAACTAACAGCCCAGACTTTAACTGCCAGTAATATGACCCTAAAACAATAGAAAGATTACATATTATTACACTGTGACTACTACTTAATCAGGAATGAGATATATATATATATATATATATATATATATATATATATATATATATATATATATATGCCACATTAATTTTTGTGGTAAACACCCTATTTTCAATGGGTGCAAATCCACTGTTTAGCTAAAAACTATAATTATTTGAGAACTACTGTATTTTTTTTTTTGTGAAAGTGAATCCCCCTTTGCACCAATGGCATGCAATTGTTTTCAAAATAATGTTGTTTATGTGCATGTGTATTTTTCAGGGACAAGGGACCAGCTAAATTTATTTTCTTGGCTTGTCGTGTAAAGCAGAGTTATTGAATGCTCCAGATATTGTGTTTCAAACATGGTAATCATGCCTTGTTTTAATTTAAACTTAAAAGCTTCACAAATATATATAAGGAGGGAACATTTAACAGTCATTTAATAATACTTACAATGATATATTGCAGTTCAACCTTTTCTTATCTATCCAATAGATTTGTATGAACAACAGAATTTAGATACCAAGTTATCTTAGCTTTACAATTTCAAACTGCAATATGAAGACAATTTAAAACAAATTAATTAATAAGTCCTCACACATATATTTACTTTCATTAATTAAATTAACTTAAATTTTCTAATTATATCATTCCATTGCTTCTTACTATAAAATGTTTACAGGCCTTTATACACTCTGCTGTGCCTCAAGTCTTATCACATTTATGGATGTTTATGTATTCTTCACTAAATGGACGTATCTTTAGGTTTAAAAACAACATATTTTTTAAGTTACATTTCATTGTCATTCTGTGTGCTTATTTACCTATAAGTAGGCTTTTTCAGAAGCTCTGCAGTAAGTCGCCACTGCGGCCTGAAATTTACACATACTAAGTATAAGCAGCATACAGATATGTTATGATTTTGCCATTATAATTCAGCAGATTTACAGTTCCATTCTTTTAAAATCCTGTAACTCCAACACCACAGGTTTCTTCACCAAAGGTTTCTCTAAAATAAAATAAAATCGTGGAGGAAAGGTTTACAGCTGGAGAAAACACATCACTATAACAACAGAAAGGTGCGATTCTACTGCAAAATCTGTTTAATTTTACCTGACAATAAAGTCATGACTATCCAGCAGTGTAAAAATGTGAAAACAGATGACTGTGGAAACTAAATAATAAAGTAAGCCAAACCATTCCTCAAGTACATGTCAAATACAAAAAGTAAGCTTTGGAGTCTGGAGTCCCCTTAAAATGATGCATTGCAGCAGAAGTAATTTACTGATCAATGAGTCACATCCCAGGCTAGTGTAAACTGTCCCATGAGCTTGGTGTGATTGAAAACATATAGTAATTCTTTGCATCAGTATTCATGAGAAAGCTGAGAAATTGATTTATTTATTTAGCAGATTTCCTCCATGGGATAGACCAATTTAGGCACATCACTGAGTAGGCAATTGGGTCCCTGGGTGACGGGGTGCAGCAACAATTATTAGACAAAGTAGATACTGTAGACAAAGATGAATTTTCTTGGGAAAGAAAAAGAAGTACAAAGGGAATTTAAAATCCCTTCATGCTTGAAGAGGTAATTAGGAAATGAGAGAGTTTAGGGGCTAAAACTAAACTCCTGGCCCAGATGAGATTCATTACAAAATTCTCAAACGGAAGCTTGTGGAGACTGGCTGAAAGTCTTGAAAACTATCTGGAAACGTATGCAGATGAACAATGGTACATGATGCATGTTAAAATCTAGGAAAAGTATGAGCTTACTTGTTAGAGTGTTACTGGATATAATGCAGAGTGATGCATATTATTTTAGAATTACATCCTTGTATAGTCGGTCTGTCTGTCTTTATATTTTAAATATCATAATGCTTCATTGTAGGTGACATAATGTTTGTCACAATATTACTTTCTTCTAAAAGGTATCTTGTCTGTTATTTCACACCTCCTGCCATTGTTTTTGAAGAAATATACTTACTATTTTGATGTTAAAGTCTAGTAAACAGTTGTTATGAAAGATTCTCATAAAATTTCATAATTCATAACTATAACCTGAAAATACACAGGAGGGTTGCATTAGACCACAGAGGAAAGGGAAGTATCATTTGACCTTGGCCAAGAACTCTTAAAGTTCCACCAGTTTAAGCACTTGGGCTTCAGGCCAGTTATTTTACATTAAGAAGGTTTGTGATCTGCACTCTTGTGGGAGGAGAGGGTAGATTCTGCCCTTCTGAGCTGGTAATTTCTGGTTAAAGGCTTATTGTGCCTGCTTATTTGAGCTGTTTCTTTCTGAAATTGGTGTACCTTGTTTGCTGTAGCATAGACTTAATTTCAGACCTGCTGAATCCAGCTTTGTTTGTATAACTTGAGCAGTGATCCAAGCTATCTTTTTTTGGTGAAGGTTCCCCTGCACCCTAGTGGCAGGAGTGTGCAGCTAGAACTTGTCTGACTGAAGACTGCTGGAACAGGGCTCAGTTTTAAGCTTTTTTATTGTTTAAATGGTTAATTTGTTTAAATCAGTTTGCTCGTTTGCTACTGTTATAGTAAAAAAAAAAAAAAAAGTTCTAGCTTGTTTTCGCATCATTCCTTTTACTAGAGTAGTCCAGATACATATTTGCTGTATTCAGGACAATATTGTAATTTCTGAGTTCCCTAGACCTTTCTGTGTTAGAGGGAAGCCTCTCATCTTATCAGTGGGAGTTGTAAGCACTAGGTAGCCTATCTACCACAAGAGGAGTGGTTTCGAGCTCCCTTTCAACTCTCTGCTTTAAAAGCCTCTGTTTGCACAGGTTTGCATCCTGTGCAGCGCCACTATGCTAGGGTAAACTATTACTGGTGCCAGAAAGTCTGCTCTTCAATTTTCCCTTACATCTTGCTAGTTCTCTTTTCTCTTGCATTTAACTAGCTTATTTGCCTAGCACTTTATCTAGCTTCTTGTAGCAATTATTGTAGCACAAATAAGTGCTAACAGCACTAAATGTCCTATAAGGAAACAGCTCCAGTACTTATTAATAATGACCATCCATCCTGGCATATCTAAAGGTCAGTTCCCTGTGCTTTCTCCTATTAACCTGGTGAACTTCGGCATTCTGAGTTAGTGTAGCAACTGCCTCATGTACACAGACAACCTTCTCCTCTTACCTCCCAACACTCAGACTTGTGAGAGATGCACTTATATATCCAAACTGGAAGATATGCACTCTCCAGCCAAGACCGAAATAGCTGGTCAAGAGAAGAAGGTCAACACCTGCACCACACCACATGGAACATATAGCCCTCCAAAACACCCACCATCACAGCTCTCACATAAAAGCACAAACCACATACCCACCTTCGTGGAGGCTGTCTATAGAAATCTACCCAAACAGCAGAGACTTCCAAATCAGAAATGCACTCGACCACCACAACACAGCACAATCACAAGACACATAGCTCACCTACACTGTGTGCCCCTCAACCTAAGCCCATAAGGCAAAACATCTTACCCAATACACTAATCATAAGTGACTCAGTAGTGAGGCACACTGATGTCCCACTCACTAGGTTGAATAAGGAGAAGGTGACAGTCAGCTGTCTGTCGGGTGCCATGATCCGACAAATAACACACGCACTCAGGTCACTCCAAAACAAGTACATGTATGACTCTGTCATTGCCCATGTGGGTGTGAATGACCTGAGACACACCTACCTGGACTACATGAAAAGAAACATGGAGGAGCTCACGGATTATGTGACACAGGCGGGTATGACCTTAGCCCTCAGCAGCATCCTACTATCGCCCAGAATGATACCACAGTGCAAGCAGAAAATTACATGACTGACAGACCTTGATGCTTTGCCAGAGATGGCCTGCATCTGTCACCCCTAGGTTTCCAGATACTGGCTAAGGCTCTTGCCACCCCTATAGTGCCATTTTTGGGTGGTTTTCCAAAGACCAAATTACCACCATAAAAGCTATAAATAAATGCAATCTGAGGGTCATGCTTCTCAATGCTAGAAGTCTAAATCTCAAGATGCACTTGCCTGAAGCACTCCTCAAAATGGAGAACATCGACATTTGCACTGTAACGGAGACCTGGTTTAAAGGAGCAGAAGCACCCCTGCACTACCAAGCTATAACTCATTCCACACCTTTTGGCCCCAAAACATGAACCGAATCTCCAAAAGCTGTGGTGTCTCCATATTCATAAAGGATATCCACACCTCCAAACTAGTAGCCCAGTATAATGCATCGGAGACAATTCAGGTACAACTAACAGTAGGTAAGATGGCGATTCAGGTCATAGCCTGCTATAAGTCCCCAACCATGTCCTAAGACTCTCACTCCACGTTCCTAAGCACCCTGTAAACTACTAGGGTCCAAATAAACATTCTCATGCTGGGTGACTTCAACTACCCCTCCATCAACTGGGAAAACTACTCATGCACCAATACACTTGCCCAGTGATTCCTGGGATTTATTAATTCCAATGTGCTGGGCCAGCTCATTCTTACCCCCACTAAAGATATCAACATCCTTGACCTGGTTATTACTAACATGGGCAACCATTACTCAACACCAGTAGTCAGTTCCTCCCTGGTTAGATCCGACCACAAAATAATTACCATGGAAATCCACATTTCACCCACACCCCCTGCAAAGGTAACCACCATGAAAATCTTCTCCAAGGCTGACTCTGGGCTCCTAAAAACAGAAGTGGCTAACTTCACAGCACCCATGCAAATGGAAAATAGGTGCATGATCGCCGAATCATACACCGATGCACTGTACAAATATGTATATAAATGCATGGAACTAGCCATACCCAACAGAACCAAGATGCTCTCCTTCAAAAGAAGGAAGCCAGTCTGGTGGTCCCCTGCCATTAACAAACTCTACAACAGAAGGAAGAAATTGTTGCAGAAAAAGATGAAGTCCCAAGATTGGAAAAGCTCCCTTATTTGCCTCAACAAAAAGTTGAGATCCCTCATCAAATTCTTTAAAGTTAGCTATGAAGGCAGAATTGCAGCATACACTAAAAACAACCACAAAGCCTTCTACAGTTATATCAAGAATCTCCACATCAATAGCCAGATTTGCACTGAGTTACTGCACAATGGTACCTCCTATACTGACCCAACAAATATTGCCAACATACTGGCTGACAGATTCAGTGCCAACTTTACCCCCTCTCCCCCACCCAAAGGAACAATCACAATACTGAAAGAATGCCAGGCACCCAGCATTACTGCAGCACAAGTTAAATCTGCATTGTCCAAGGCCAAGAATACAGCTTCCATGGGACCCGACAATATCCCTGGCTGTGTTCTTCATGAACTACAAAGTGAACTGGCACCACACCTGTGTGCCATTTTCAATCACAGCCTCACCTCAGGATTTGTCCGTATCAAATGGTGCACTGCTACAGTCAAACCTTTCCATAAAGGGGGAGTGACTAGAGACCCTGGGAATTATCGCCCCATTAGCCTGACGAGTCTGATATGTAAGGCTATGGAGTGCATCATCATGGACCTAATTAACAGGGATATAGGGAATCTCCAAACTCTGGATCCCATGCAATTTGGTTTTTTGAAGGGTAGATCATGCCTGCTTAAGCTGGATGACTTCTTTGAGTCAGTCACCAAAGCTGTGGATGAGGGCAAGGCAGTTCATACACCCTGCCTCAATCTGGACAAGGCCTTTGATACCATTCCCCACTCAAGAATTATTGATAGACTCAACAAACTAGGTATCAACTCCTATATCACTTGGTGGGTTGCAAAGTGGCTCACAGATAGAACCCACAGTGTGAAAGTAGCATAATCCAAGTCAGACTACCGACCAGTCATGAATGGAGTCCCACATGGATCAATCCTGGTTCCTGTCTTGTTTGGCATCTACTTCTCAGAAGTCCAGGCCAACAGAGAGGGATTCTGGCTGACAAAGTTCACTGATGATTGTAAGCTGAGAGTCACGTGATGTAGAAATCTTACAGAAAGGCCTCACTGAGACCAATGACTGGTGTTGAAACCATGGCCTTAAGCTTAATGCCAAAAAATGCATTGTCATTCCCTTTGGGGAAAAACTCAGTTCCCACTAATTACCACATTGATGGTAGCCCACTGGACACTGAAGGCATTATAAGAAATCTGGGGACACAGGTTGACAGCAATCTCTCCTTCGACCACCACATTATCACTGTGGTCAGAAAGTCCTTCTATGTGGCATATCTCATTACTAAGGGTTTTGCATCCAGGAAGAAAGAGGTCATCATCTCTCTCTACTCTTCCCTCATTAGGCCAGTCATGGAGTATGATGTCCCATTTGGCATGTACCTCATTAAACACTTGCAGCAGCTGGAAAGACCACAGAACTACCTCACAAAGAGAATCCTAGTCCTTAAACACATTCCTTACATGGACAGACTAAAAAAAAATCCAGCTTGTCTCTGTCTCATATCGTCTATTAAGAGGAGATCTCTGCTTGAGTTACAAAGCCATGTCTGACCCAGCCCTGTTAGAAATGTTAAACCTAAAGAAATCCCAATCCCTCCACACCTCATGCTCCAGGGACCTCAAACTCATTACCACAATCAATAGAACATGCTGGAGGGACAGGTTCATAACCTAGAGACTGCCCATGCCCTGGAATAGACTTTAAATACATGTCAAGCAGAGCAACTCACTGGCCCTTTTCAAGAAAAATCTTGATGAGTGGATAGGAAATAGAAAATTCAACCCAGGGTCACTCCAGTAGCTCTACTTGATGGAGGCATTGGGAACTAATGGCGGCATGATGCCAGGGCACTTCTGTGGGCGAGGCTTGTAAAGGCTCCAGGGCCTCTGGCCTGGTACACACCTATGAACCTATGAACAAATGCATTTAGGCTAAGTGTACAACTAGGGATGGGGGAATATAGTCATTAGCAGCATACCTGGTACAATGGCAAATATTGAATAACAGGTAAATATTAGGTTTGTACTAGTAGCTGTACTTATTGTTAATCTGTACATAATTGTCCTTTGCAGACAAGTGACCAGGATGAGGAAGAGATAAAGACTATATAGGGAAGTATGTTATGTTGCTGTGGTATGTTGGTCAAATTGTAAGAATTTTATCTTTTCCACATAGTATATTGCCCATCACTGAAATCAGAAGGCATTAACTTCAATTTGTATTAAGCATTGACATGGTGAAATACAGTCATGTAATGAAAAAATAGTCTACATATGTCGTAGACAGAAGACCACATTTAAAGTAGTACCTTTAAATGCTTAATTGGACTCTTTTTACCTACCATTTCATTGCTGTACACTTAAAAGTGATCATGGGGTAGATGGGCAATGGGTGTGATGGGGGGATTTTGCCCACTCACTCAGCTGATACAACACATATGGTAGCCTGGCCTCCCTTTGTAAATAAATGTCTTGCATTAGGTGACCTGTCTCTATGATAGGCTCATTAGTTGGATGAAACACTAATAAGAATTAAGTAAAGTGCCTTGCCTTTCATTAAATATGTCTTTCAGGCTTGAGGTAACTTGAGTTAACTGTAGCATAAGTCACTACAATAGGACAACTTGCACTATAACATGACCTTCTTCCATTTAATACTGACTGCATTATTTAGTCCTGACCTGGTTGTGGCATTTAGGTTCCTAGGTTTAAGGTTTATAGGTGCATAGGTGTGTACTAGGCTAATGGCCCGGGAACCTTTACAAGCCTAGCCCATAGATGTGCCCTGGCATTGTGCCACCCAACATTAGTTCAGAGCCACTGGAGTGATCCCTGGGGTGAACTTTCTATTACCCATCCACTCATCAAGATTTTTCTTGAAGATGGTCAGCGAGGTGCTCTGCTTGACATGTATGGGAAGTCTATTCCAGAGCATAGGCAGTCTCTGGGCTCGCTGCTGCACTAGCATTTAATTGCTCTCACAATATTTTTATATGTAGTATTTCTGGGTCTCCACTAGTGTTTTTTATTTATTTATTTTTATTCTGAAAACACAATACAAAAAAAATTAAACTTTGGAATGAGAACATACAATACTGTATTTATAGACTGTTTGTTGTTTTATCCTGAATTCATATGCATATTTATATATCTCGTGTGACAGCTTAGGAGATGATCTGCCTTGCAGCTGTCACCCAATACAGTGTTATCTCTGTGTCTAAAATGGCACTAAAAGCATGCATTGAGGTCAATGGTCACATAAGGAGGTCCTTTTCTATACCACATCTATGAATCACAAGCCACACTGCTTGCACCTGTCACCCTTAGGATGTTGAATACTGGCCAAGGCCCTTGCCAGCCCCATAGTGCCTTTTTTAGGAAAGGCTCAAAAGACAAACCCACCGCCGTAAATAGCACAAGTAACAAAAAAATTAGGGTAATGCTACGCAGAAATCTAAACCTCAAAATGCACGCACTCAAGGTACTCCTCAGTATGGAGAAAATTGATATATGTGCAGTAACAGAAACCTGGTTTAAGGCTCCACAGAGCACCCCAGCACTACCAGGCTACAACTCATACCATACATTTTGGCTACAGAACCCAGACCGAAATAGAAAAGGCAGGGGCATATCCATATTCATCAAGGATACCCACACCTCCAGGTTAGTGGCACAGCAGGATGCTTCAGAGATCATCCACGTGCAACTAACAATGAGCAAAACTGCAATTCAAATTGTAGCTTGCTACAGATCACCCAGAATGTTCCAGGACCCCCATTCCGCATTTCTGGAAACACTGGGAAACATAAAGGTCCTACCAAACACCCTAATATTCAGTGACTTCAATTACCCAAACATTAACTGGGAGAACTACTCAAGTGCTAACTCCCTTGCTCAACATTTCCTAGAATTTATAAACTCAAATGCCCTGTATCAACTGGTCAGCATTTCCACCAGAGGTGACAACATATTGGACCTGGTCATCACCAATATGGATGACTGATGTTCCACACTGGAGGTCAACCCCTCCCTGGTTAGATCTGATGATAAACAAATCACTTTGGAAATCCACATTCCACCCCCACCCCCGGACAAGGAAACCACCATGAAAAACTTTTCAGAAGCAAACTTCACATTACTTAAGATCAAGGTGGAAAGTTTCAAAGCCCCCATGCTAAAGAATAACACTGTCCAAGCTGCAAAATCCTTTACAAATGCATTCAATGGGCACCTACAAGAATGCATGGCTTGTGCTATCCCAAGCAAAATCAAGACTCACTCCTCCAAGAAAAGGAAACCAGTCTGCTGGACCCCTGGCATAAACAAGCTATACAATAGAAGGAGGAAACTAGCACAGAAAATAGTAAAATCCCAAGAAGGGAAGACATCCCTGATCAGTATCAGCAAGAAACTACGATCCCTCATAAAATCACCCAAGGCAAGTTTCGAAAGAAAAATTGCCAAGGACTCCAAAGATAACCACAAGGTATTCTTTAGCTATGTCAAGAATCTAAGTGGCAATGCTCATATCTGCTCGGAGTTAGTGCAGAATGCCACAAAATACACTGAACTGACCGATATCGCCAACATCCTGGCAGACAAGTTCAGTGCAAACTTCACCCCCCTCTCACCCCCAAAAGAGCCCATAACCATACTAAAAGAATGTAGAGCCCATGAAATCACAGACACTCAGGTTAATACAGCCCTCTCCAAAGCCAAAAACACAGCATCAATGGGACTGAATGGTGTCCCAGGTTGCATCCTACACGAGCTCAAAGACGAACTAACCCCTCACCTAAACACACTGTTCAAACTCAGCCTCTCTACAGGCTACGTACTCGTAGAGTGGCACACAGCAACTGTTATTCCACTCCACAAAGGTGGAGCCACAACAGACCCTGGGAACTATCATCCTATAAGACTAACTAGCTTGGTCTGCAAGGCTATGGAGTGCATCATCATGAAACTCATTAACAGAGACATTGGGAACCTCCAAACATTGGACCCTACTCAGTTCAGCTTTGTTAGGGGCAGATCATGCCTCCTAAACCTGATAGACTTCTTTGAGACAGTTACCAAGGCTATAGACAAGGGAAAGGTGGTACACACAGCCTACCTAGACTTCACAAAGGCATTCAACACCATTCACTATTCTGGTATTATAGACAAGCTCACCAACCTGAACATAAAACCCTACGTCACAAGATGGGTTGCCAACTGGCTCACAGACAGAATCCACATCATGAGAGCTGTGGGAGCTAGGTCCAACTCAAAACTGGTTACAAGTGGTGTTCCCCAGGTCTCAGTCCTAGGACCCCCTCCTGTTCGACATATACTTCTCAGCGGTACAGGCAAGCACAGGAGGACTATGGCTGACCAAGTTCGCAGACGACTGAAAACTAGGGGCTATAATTGACTCTCTGGCTGACACAGACACCCTCCAAAAGGGTCTCACTGATATGGCTACCTGGTATCAAAATCATGGCCTGAAGCTAAATGCCAAAAAGTGCATAGTCATCCCCTTGGGAAAAAACAAAGTGCCCAGAAACTACCACATAGGTGGTAGCCCCCTAAATATGGAAGACATAATAAGGGATCTGGGGACCCAAGTAGAGAGTAATCTCTCCCTTGATAATCACATTGCCAAAGTGGTTAGAAAATCCTTCTATGTGGCCCACCTAATCACAAAAGGGTTTGCATCCAGATCAAAAGAGGTCATTGTGCCTCTCTACTCATCACTCATCAGACCCATCATAGAGTACAATGCCCCATTTGAGATGTACCTTACAAGACACCTGCAACAGCTGGAAAGACCACAGAAGTACCTCACCAAGAGGATCACTGGCCTCAAACAGATGTCTTATGCAGCTCAGCTCAAGAAACTCCAGCTGTACTCGGTTGCATACCACCTACTCAGAGGTGATCTCTGCCTGACATACAAGGCCATGTCCAACCCAGAATTGATGGACATGCTCCACCTAAAGAAAACCATATCCCCTCGAGCCACATGCTCTAGGGATCTAAACCTCACCATAACAATAAATAGGATGTGCTGGAGGGATAGATTCCTGTCCCGGATACTTTCCATGCATTGGAACAAGATTCCATTCTACATTAGGCAGAGCTCCTCGCTAACACTCTTTAAAA
This sequence comes from Protopterus annectens, assembly GCF_019279795.1. Classification (NCBI taxonomy): domain Eukaryota; kingdom Metazoa; phylum Chordata; order Ceratodontiformes; family Protopteridae; genus Protopterus; species Protopterus annectens. The sequence goes on along the minus strand of NC_056743.1, from coordinate 546,204,402 downwards.
GAAACCTTGACGAGTGGATTGAAAACAGAAAGGTTACCCTGGGGATCACTTCAGTGGCTCTGCTGGACAGAGGCCCAGGGAACTAATCTAAGTGGGTGGTGAAAGCCAACACATTATGGCTAGGCCTATAAACGCCTTCGGGCATATAGCCTAGTACCTACTTATGAACCTATATGTACCATTCAGATTTACTACCCTTCTGGTCTTACCATTATGTCTTTTGGACTAATTAATTGTGCCATGAAGCTTTAGAAGCTGGCCAGCTGATATTTCCTTAGCAGGATATATTCCATGTAGCTAAGGCTAGTGCAGCAGTGACCAGCTGAATATCTGCTTGGTCTTCAGGTTAAACAACCATAATTTCTTCTACTGCATGCATGGAAATATTTTTAATATTACACATATTTGCTTAACATGTGCTGCAATCACACATTTTTGCAGAATTTCTGCCTCATATTTGTGGTATATTACTCATAAAATGTGTAGTTTTCTTGCAGATCACTCAGAATTGAAGTTAGTAAATAATGACACACATTTGAGTTTCAAACTTCATGGTCCTGATTCAATAAAGCCTACATTAAGTGTACACTAAGTATGTTCCTTGAAAGATCCAGCATACTTCCTCCAGGCATTACAACTGATATATTCTTTACCTAAAGTACAAAGGAATGACCAAGAATAAGAACATTTACACATGAAAAACAAAACAAAAACCGATCAACTAACTACATCATCATCATATGTTATCTAAATAAGTCCTCGAAGCCCAATGCCCTGCACTTTTAATAACCTCTATTGATTTTCCTTCCTTTGCCAAAGCAAACTCCCTCCTGATCTGGAATGATTGGGTGCAAAATCTACTTCCTCTGACACCTTGACTCCCCAAATCCTGATACACCACTTTAACAGACTTTTCTACCATGATAACACTGCCTTGACCAGTTCAAAAAAGCAACATCTTCAATCTGCTACCATGACATCTCTTTAACTGTCTGTTCCAGGGTGCCGGACACAAAGATCTCTCCATATCCTTTGGCAAAACAACATGCTGACCTCGACCCATCTGCTCAGTCTTTGAGCATCAATGCCAGATTAGAACTGTAGCATCAGTATCACATACATCTTTCTACAGTAGTGAATCCAACAAGCCCCCTACTCTGAATGCTTTAACATACATGATTATAGCTAAAGCTGCCCATATATTTTGATAAACCTTTCAATAACACTCAAAGAACAGGTTTTCTCATAGCAAACCTTCTATCCTCTTCCATCCCTCTCATCCTCTGCCACCCTTTTCACTATTCATACTTTCATTAGCTACTCCAAGCCAACCAACCTAGCCACAGCTCTAATAGCCATCAAATGAATCTTGATTGTCCTGATTGCCTCTCCCAAACACCAACTGTGCACTATATATCTCAACACTAACTCCACTGTCCACTTCCTATCCTTTAATGGCAGCTGAGAAACAAATGGTCAAAACAAGGCTAATGCAGAGTTATGTACTTTCCAGGTGTACCCAGCCTAAGATGTTGAATCAATCATCAAGCTATGGGTTTCCAATGTTCCACACCTTGTCTGAAAGTACCACTGTGTTTCCCCCCACATCCATGCTAACAACCAAAACCTGGAAATCTGAAACTGAGGCAGACTATTAGCTAAGTCACTATTCCAGCCCAGTATATGCTTTTCTAAGAAAGAAACATTAATTAACAAACTCTGCAACACCATTTTATGCAAAACCAACAATGTCAAGGGCAACTTAGTCATCTTCTTAGCTGAAACATAAACCACTATATTGTCTGAGAAAAACATCCACCATCTATTCTTCAGCTTTGCTTTCCATACCACTTTGCAACCCAAACAGTTATAATCTACAAAAAGGCAACATCTTTCCTCCACTTTGATGGCCACCCTTCTGGCTAATTAGCCACAAACCACACACCATCAGAATACGCTACATAACACAAGACCTTGCCACATCTATAAACAAACTCAAATGACCATGCATCATCTATTCCTTCTATCAAAACAACAGCCCATTAAAACCATACAGAAAAATTGCCCACAAATTGATAAGAACAACTTCAAAACTCTCATTAAATGTTGCTTACTCTTACCACCTATCATAATAGGTTGGCAATCGATCAAAAAAAGACCTACCTGAGGCAATGACTCTCCATGCAAAATTCAATAATCCCAATAATTCTATCAAGTCTTTTATCTTATCCTTCTCATTTGCTTGTACCAACCAATCATCTTTTTTAGTTTCAAAAACTTGTTCTGAAGTAATTAAAATCTGCCAATGTGCACATCCAACGTTAAACCCCAACATTTTGAATATTTACATGGACCTTCTCACTTGTCAGCCACTAACTCAACACCCAACTCATTGCACATCAGCTATGAAAAACAACATACCATCCAATGCACCTGCCTGACCTTCCCCTAAAATCATCTAAATATCGTACCACCCTCTAACCACATGCACAGTGTTACCAATTCCATTCCAACAAACAACTAAACTTCTCAAATGTAGAACAATCAACAGCACAACCAATGGGCATAGTCTAATCAAAATAAACTTACTGTTAACAAACATACCCAATATAGACCATTCAGCTTGCTGCAATGGCAACGAATGAAATGCTGCCTCACTATCAATTTTTACTAACCAGGGATCCCTAAATGCAGTAAATAGTGTGGCAGTGTCATCCAGTGATGCATATTTTGCCTGTGCATCTCTTCTAAAAATGCAATCATTAACTGATTCCCCATTTGGAAGTGATAAATGATGAATTAATAGAAATTCATACAGCTTCTTTTTGGACACTCGGCCCAGTGAGGACACTTTCTACACATGAAAGGGTGTATCTTGAAACAGACCCAACACCCATCGGGCAGCAACCTCAGTATCCACTAATGCCTGCAAAATGTCTATATTGGACCTTAAACTCTTGAAAAATGTATCACTTCTTCTAGCTACAGATTTAATTGGGAACCTGCATATGGAACTTACAGTCAGAGTGGAAGGTTGGAAGAGTGATACTGGCTATGTTTTGGCTCAGTTGAAACAATGGTCCACTTCACACAAAGACATAGCTCCAGTAAGACATTCTGGTATAGGCATACAGGCCTACTGAAGGATGCTACAGACACTCAAACACTTCAACCCTCGATCTGAAGTTAGAAGCCCCAGAAACCTGTACAGCAAGACAGCAAACCACGAGAAGCTGTACAATTCAATTCACAACAACTTGCTCAAACAATTCAACACCCCAGCGGAAGTTGGAAGCCCCTGAAAGACACCTGTAGATGGTTACCCATGAGAAGCTTCATAATACAGTTCACAGCAATGTATGTTTTTCCCCTTAATGCTGTGGCTATTGTTCCTACTTTAAATGATGGTATTATTTTGAGATAGTGAGTGGCATGCACACAAAGTAACTTGTTTGCAACTATAAGCCCCCCTCCCATCTCAGATGTTAAGTTTTCCCTAACTAATATTATTAGTTCTAATACTTAGTCCAAAAAAGCTCTAATCTGAACATTTACCTTCTTATCCTAACAGGACCTAGGCTAACACCAATAGCTTTTGAGCTGGTTCTCTCCATTAACTCTCTGTCTGCCTTTTGTTTCTGACTTTTCTGATCAAACCCACAATACTTTTTTGTGTTGATACATGTAAACATTATGGCAGCTTTCTTATTTAATCCTCAGTATAGAGACACTGACATGAGACAATTTACTGATAGTTTTTTATTAGAGATCAACCCATTCCATTCACCTTCACTCCATTTGGGCTCCCACTCCCCTACTCTAGCCCCATTTCCCACCCACCCCAGCACCCTTTCATTTATACCTCCTAAGTATACCTCCTACCAGAATCATCCCTATCAAACTTTAATGCTTCCTGCTTCTCACTTCCACCTTTTAGCAGCAACAACACAAATCCCTATGACCCCCTCCACTTCTTACATACTTTTCCTATCTCAAACAACACTTCTACTAACCCTTCTATTACAACTCTCCTCATTCAACTCTACATTCATTTTCACTAAATACACATCTGAAATTACCTTCTTGTATACCCTATCAGAAAGCTACTCTGAAATACATCCTAGCCTATATCATATTACTCCACTACACTACTTCAAAATACTTATTCTCCCCACAAATTACTCTACTCTCTGTCCAAGCTGTACCCTCTTCCCTCAACCCCATTTAATCAGCTCTAAACAAACTACTCTTACACAACTCCATTCATTAATTTTCCTCAACATTAATCCAATGTGGTGACATCCATCCCAACCTATGTTCTATTGCCAACACTACCCCTATAACAACCAACTCCACCAATATCTTGAAATCATTACACCCAAGCACCATAAACCATCAAAACATTTGTAACAAAACTACTGACTTACATCCCTGACTATCAAGTAATAAAACAGATCTCCTTGCCGTCAATGAGTCCAGGTTAAAACCAAATATACAAGATTTGGAATTCCTTCCATCCAACTACAGCACAATAAGAGCTGATAGACTAAAAAAAAAAAGGGTTGTCGTTGCCATCCTATTCCTAAATATTTTTAACCTATTCCCATTTACTGGTCACATTCACTAATTCTCTAACACTGAAATCCTGGTCTCCTTCTTAAAAATAAATAACTCCAAAAATCTTTGTACCATAGTACTATATATATTCACCAGGTAATAATATACCAATTCTGGAAGAAATATTATCTTGGGTCTCCCACACCATAAAAATGAAACTATAATACTTGGCCACATGAACATCAATTCATCTATCATTTGTTCAATAATTCCATTCACTAATATAAACCTCTTTCATTTCACCCAACTCATCTCCACTCCCACCAGATATAACAACTCTATTAATGAAGGTGCTATCTTAGACTGGATCCTAGACTCTAATCCCACTAAAATCTTATCTGCTGGTACCCTCCCTAAAACATTAAGTGATTACCTTCTTGCCTTTGTTACTCAAATTTCACTCCCTATCAAAAAACACCATCTGAAACATGTCAGGAACCTATCCAAGTCTAGCTCACACATATTCAACAACATCCTGAAAACTATCACTTGGAATAACCTAAAATCTCTCCCCCTAGATGATGCTCTGCACTATTTTAACACTAGTTTCCTAAAAATATTAGACAGCCTTGCACCCCCCCTCCCCTGAATAAAAAGAATAAAACCTAATCATGCTCATTAGTTAACTAAATCCACTAAAAAGCTAATTCTAACTTTGGATAACACCTGGAAGCTTTGGCACAATCATAAAAACAATATAGATCTATTAAATTTCAAACAAATTTGCAACCAGGTAAAAAGACTTGTATTCAAAGACAAGAAAGAATATGACTTAAAGCTTCAACAAAACGATAACCATAACCCTAACCAATTCTAGTCCTCCACTGGTAATCTCTTAAACCCTGGCACAAAAAGTAACCCTTGACCTCACCCAGACAAAATGTCTGATCTAATAGCAAGTCTCTTTAAGTCCTACTTCACAGACACAGTTGCTAATATCACAGCCAACGTTTCACAACCTCTCCTAAAAATTTAATTCCAGGTCAAACTACTCTTTCTCAGCTCATACAGCCCAAGTCTCTACTCCCTACATCATCCACTCTAAGTCAAACCACTCTCTCTAAGCACACAAAGTCTCAATCCCCTGCAACCACAAACACTAAATTTTTTACAAGCAATTCCTTGCCTGAATTCACACTCACTACTGACTCAACTGCATCCATAAGAAAACTACTTTTAAAACTAAAACCCAGCTCCAAAGCAGCAAACAGTATACTCTCAGAATATCTGAAAATGGCTGCAGACACCCAAATAGCATACTTATTAATTGATCCATCCAAGAAGCCTATGTTCCTAAACTCTGGAAAAAAGCCTACATTCTATCACTCCACAAAGGCAGTACCTCAACCGATATGTCCCACTTCTGCCCCATAGTTATTCTGTCCCCATCTCCAAACTCCAAGAAAAATGTGTAGATGTGCAAATTCTACATTTCTTTCTTAACACATAAATTATTTCTCAAACTCAGCATGGTTTCAGACCAGTCCACAGTATTTCAAGTGCCCTAATATGCTTCATGGACTTAGACAATAAGCCCAATGACTCCAGGAAGATTATCTCCAGTGTACTCCTGGACTTATCTATGGCCTTTGATACTATCTTCCACTCATTTCTTCTTTCACAACTTTCCAACATTGGACGACCCACTCCATCTCTCAACTGGTTCAAAAACTGCCTATCTGACAGACAACAGGTAGTAGAATGGCACCACTCCATATTCCCATATATCCACAACTCCACCAGTGTTCTCCAAGGCTCTATATTAGGACCACTACTTTTTAATATTTTTATCAATAGCCTTCATTCAACATTTTCTCATGAGTCTCTCATACAATTTGCAGAAGACTCCACTATTATTTGCTCCACTGACAATACATCAGATTTGGATATTTGCAAATTTTTAATTTTATATAAGCTGAAGATTTGACTGCACTAGGGATACACACACACACACACACACACACACACACACACACACACACACACACACATGTATCCCTCTCTGTCTCTCTCCTTATATAAATATATAAATATGTTTATATGGGTCTACTTCAGATGATCAAAGTTTCAAAACTTCAAACATCATATGGCTGAAAACCAGATGATCAAAGTTTTAAAACTCTGAACGTCAAATAACAAAAAATAAAAATAAAAACAAAAGACCTCTGCACCCTCCCACACCAAGTACTTCTTTAAAGCTATCTGCTGCATAGAACTTTACACGATATGACCAACATTTTAGAGGCTCCAATAATTTAAAGACAGAGGATGCACATCTTACATCTGACTTTTTCAGATGCAGATATAAAAGACCTTGTCTGGTAGAATTTTGCAGTATAGATTTTGCACTCTTACTTTGACAATGTGCTTATATTTTTCAATCACTTTTGTCACTCTCTGTTTTTAATTGTGTGTTTCAGGGAAGTATTCCACACTCCGACAGTAAGCAGGAAGAGTTATGTGCTATGTGTATTCAAATCTTATACTAATTAGATGCCCAGATTTTTGGCCGCATGTACCTACTCTTCAAGAGCCTTTTTACCTTTTTCAGTGTCTACAGGTTGAGAGGTAATATACCCGTGCTCCAAAGTATAAACTTGGAGCATGCAGATGTAGTGTTTTTGCAAGGGACAGACAACCCTGAAGCCCCCATATGAAGGGCTGCACCACCACATCCCTTGCTATTTATACTTACCAAATCCAAGATTGCACAATAACTGAGAAAGGGCATATTTTCCATCACAGCAATCTTGCAGCAAGGCCTTCAGTCAGCTGACATTGCCCAATGATACACAGTTGTTTTGGTGGGTATATACAACAGTTGTACATCTCTCACACCTGCTCCTTATGTTGCCTGGATCCCTTTGAAAGAGAATCTTCCAGCCCATTCAGAATAGAATAAGGTTTCTGGTTTTTGATTTTGTACTAAATATAGGACTTAATGGCAGCTGAGGTTTAAAACCTCATGAAACTGAAGCACTTAACTGCACCAACACTCTCCTCATTCTCACGTGCATATACACATGTATGTATTCATGCATCCTGTACAAACTGCATAGTGTTGTAGGCAATCAAGGAGACCATCCAAGCAATACTGGACAGAGCTGCATAGCAGATCACTAGTTGTGTTGGTGAGAGCTAGTTTGTCATAATTTCCATCTTGTCCACATCAGTATCAATATGTTGCACACTGACTGCAGTTAGATCCTACTAGAAAACTTCAGAATCCTCTTCGAATAGATAATGTACTTCATTTAAATAGAATTTTTTGCAATATTTTTACTTAGCCATGACATTGTTAGATTGCGTAGTGGCAACATTGCCATCTTGTGTTTCACTCTGCGCTTTTGTACCTTGTGTTTCCTAATCTAACATTTTGCAAGGCAGTGACTGCTTACCAGGGTCATTACAGTGTAGCATTCTATGTACTGGCTCTGTGTCACATTCCTGATACTTTCCAGGTCAAGTCTTTATCTGATGAATGTTTAGTTCTCAAGTGTTGCTTAAAAACTACCCTTCCACTGGCAACATTTTATATATCTTTTTGTTTACATTTTTAAACACTGAGAGTAGAAGTCTTTTTTCACCTTTACACACAGTATCATTCATGGTTCATTTCTACTTGCAAAAAGTGTCATCAGCAACTCACTGATACAGATAAATCTGAAATGATGTAAACAGTCCACCTTAAAACTAGAATCATCTTAAATGAAAGTACTAGGCATATATAGATGACAGTAGTTATGACAATTATTCAAGCATCTGTTAATTTTATCTGTTTAGAATTTTAATAAAGTTTCCCATATTAATTTTAATGTTTGGAAGGAATGATCAAAGATTTTATGACTAAAGCATAAGCCTTTTTTTTTCACTTTTATATTTCTGTTAATTAAATTTTTCCGTCTGACTAAACATTGTGCATATTTTAAGTAAAATTGAGTTGAAATGTCTAACTAGTTTCAGTCCTTTTCACACATTGCTAGCTTGTGACATTTTATGCTATGAATTTGTGTCAAACCAAAGTCACTACCTCAATAAAATAGAAATGGATTTACTGATGTATTAGCAAGTAATTTTGAGATAGCAATGTAACTAGAAGACAGAAGAACATCATTGCTGATGGAAATGAAGAAAAACTCATAAGGAAGAAAACAGTAAATAACTATATTTATAACTAATTTTAGCAGCCGCTGATCATCTATAAAGAATTTTAAAAACCCAACAATGACAAACACAGTAGTACTCAAGTTGGATTTGGGAACTTTAAACTTTTTACTATATTAATTGTGAATCATTATGTACCAGCAGAGAACCTTATCTTACTTGCCACCTGAACTCAGCAACTAAGCAAATTAAGAATTAGAATCATTTTCATTAGACATGACAAAGGGAATGATTTTTTCCAAAAATGATCTTGAGATTGTTAGGGTTTTATTTACATTTGATAATATAAAATGGAAGACACAGACTGCTTTATCAGCAAGCTAATCTAACTCAAAAGTTTTGATTTGCAATCCTGCTTTTTTATGATTGATAGCGGGCTGGTATAACTGTTATGATGTTTGATTCACAAACACCAGGTACAGTGTTTGATTCTCACATTTGGGAGGGAAATTGACTAGCATTCGAATAGCCTATAAATTTGCTAACTACACGGATTTTTGACCACTTATTTTCTTTCCTTGTATATTTCACGCTCAACAATTACATCACTCTTGCAGTAGCGTACGGTGTTTGGGTTATACCCTGCCCTGGACAAAACCACCACACAGCTATCAAAGCTTCAGGGTACCTTCCATGCATTCCAACTGTCAAGAATGTGAGCAGAGATGCATAAAATTGTAGTTTGTCTGCTAAGAGTTATAGAAGAGTGTTCTATATGTGGGTTCATAGGTTCATAGGTAGGTTCTAGCCTATCAGTCCAAGGGCCTATGTAAGCCTAGCCAGCAAGGTACCATAGCTTATGCCACCCAAGAAAGCTATTTTCCTGTGCCACTGTCCAGCAGAGACACAGAAGTGATCCCCGGGGTGTATTTCCTATATCCCATCCACTCAACAAGATTTTTCTTGAAGAGTGCTAATGAAGAACTTTGCTTGACATAGATGGGTAGCTTGTTCCAGAGTATAAGAAGTCTCTGGGACAGGAATCTATCCCTCCAGCATGTCCTGTTTATTGTGGTGACAAGGTTTAGGTCCCTAGAGCATGTAGCTTGGAGGGATTGGAATTTCTTTATGTGTAGCATGTCCAACAGCTCTGGGTTTGACATAGCTTTATATGTTAGGCAGAGATCACCTCGGAGTAGATGATATGCTACAGAGTAAAGCTGGAGTTTTTTGAGGTGGTCAGTGTAGGGCATTTGTTTGAGGCCAGTAATCCTCTTTGTGAGGTACTTCTGTGGCCTTTCCAGCTGCTGCCGATGTCTTGTGAGGTACATTCCAAAAGGGGTGTTGTACTCTATAATGGGTCTAATGAGTGACGATTAGAGGGGAACAATGACCTCTTTTTTCCTGGATTATTTTTCACACCTTTTATGATGAGGTGTGCCACGTAGAAGGACTTCCTGAATACTGTGGCGATGTGACTATTAAAGTTGAGACTACTGACCACCTGGGTCCCAAGATCTCTTATCACACATTCATTGTTAAGTAGATTGCTGCCTATACGGTAGTTCATGGGTACAGAGTTTTTACCAAAGAGGATGACACTGCACTTTTAGGCATTGAGCTTGAGGCCATGGATCTGACACCAGGCATCTGTCTCAGTGAGGCCCTTCTGTAGGATGTCCACATCATTTGGGGACTTGAGTATGGCTCCTAGTTTGCAGTCATCTACGAACTTAGTCAGCCAGAGGCCTTCTGTGTTAGCCTGTACTTCAGAGAAGTAGATACCAAACAGGAGAGGTCCCAGGATGGAACCCTGTGGCACTCCACTTGTCACTGCCTTGAGGTCAGATTTGGAGTCTGCAACTTTTACAGTGTGGGTTCTGTCAGTGAGCCAGTTGGCAAGACATCTTGTGATGTAGGGATTTATACCTAGTTTAGTGAGTTTAGCTATAATTCCAGAATGGGGGATGGTGTCGAAAGCCTTGGTGAGGTCAAGATAGGCTGTGTGAACCACCTTACCCTCATCCACGGTTTTGGTGACTGCCTCAAAGCAGTTGATCAGGTTCTAGAGGCATGATCTGCCTTTCACAAACCCGAACTGGGTGGGATCCAGAGTTTGGATGTTACCTATGTCTTTGTTTATGAGTTCCATGATGATATGTTCCATGGCCTTGCAGACCAGGCTCGTCAGGCTAATAGGTCGATAGTTCCCAGGATCAGTGGTCTCATGGAACTTCAAGGATAGACAGATAAGTACCCTACTGTGGAAAACTTTCCATTTTTTACCTAAAATAAACATGTGCCTTTTCTGTAAAAATCGTCTTTTTATAATATTAAATGCATTTTTATGGGCTGTCATACCTAGCAAGGGAAGTTTATAATGTGAATGTTTATCTAAAAAAAAAAAAAAAACTTTGTAAAAATCTGTTTTTTATCTTTTTTATACTTTTGTTGACTCTCATTTATTTTTTACCTCCAAGTCCTATTTTCCTATAACAATTTTAATCACTCCAACAGGCGCTGCTACCCCTCTCTCCTGCCTCTTTTTTGGTTGGTACATGGAGCAGTTACCACTCTCACTGGTTCTTCCTTCTAGTGTCTACAAGATGAAGAAGACAACTACTAGAGAGATTTTAGTGTCAAGATCGATCCTTCACTGCCTTGGTTGCTGATGCTGTGGATAGACTCGATTCTACAGACTACTCTTCAATATCTCTTGGCCCTTCTGGTGTAACTCCTTGGGAAGAAACAACAAAAAAAAACTGTCTGCTGTGCCTGTATGGTTGTGCTCACCGAGCAAGGGAGAACAACTCTTGTTAGTCCCAGAGAGAAACAGACTGTGAGAGTCTATTAAATAGCTGAGATGGGAAGCCTGATCCTGAGAATAGTGCTCATACCATGCCATGGATTTTTACATGGATTAAAAACAGCAAAAAAAAGCAAAATTGAAAATGCTTCCTCCCCTGTTTGCTTTACTTTGTACAGGAATGCATGCTGGGATTTGTTAAGAAAGTAATGTGTGCTTTTAATGTTTCAAATTCTGTCTCTTCACTTCAAAGGAGAAAACAAAATTTAGCTCCTCCTTCAAGTTGACAGTTAGTCTTAGCCTGAAGAAATGAAGGGAGAGGGGGTTCTTCAGTTACACAAGCTGAAGATTCCACTTCTGAGGAAAGTTTTATTTCATAATGTACTCTGCAATAGCTATGTTTTTCTGAGACCTTCACTAAAATAAAGTAGGTATTCAGAGGGAACAGAATGAAATGCCGTTTTCCCAGCGAAAGTATTAGGATTTGTTGTAAATGGATATTCAATAACCTGCAGCCGTCCTTTTGTTTTATGAATATTATAGGATGTTTTCTTGCTTACAGTTAGTCAGTCAACCTCATTCTCAAAAAAAGTCTGATTTATTATACAAAATTTCTTGGGTTCATAAATATCTGTTTTCTAATCCTAAAGCGAACTATGCAATTATTTTCTTAACAAATTTTTGTACTGCTAAGCAAATTATTAATGCTAATCCAAATCCCTGTGACAATGATGGAAACATTTTTGATAAAATTGGAAAGACATTTTCTTCTGCCACTTTAACGTTCAGAATTTTGAACTACCAGGTCCCATGTTGAATTCTTTATTGGCTTCTTTTGAGAATATGCTAAACCTGTTAGCTTCCACTCTTTTGTTCTAAAAATGTCATCGAGTGGTCTCAGCTGTATTTGCTTCTCATGCAACCAAGCAGTCACTAATGAGTTTTTATGATTCAGCTGATACCATCTCCAGAGTGCTGCTATGGTCTAGTTATGAGCAGATTTTTTTTTCTGTTTTTACAGTTTAACAGAAGATGTTAAAACTGAGATTTTTAATTATCCCCATGACAAGGATGTTCTGTTTGGTACTTCAGCTGCTGATATTCTTAAAGATTTGATGAAAGGGGGAATTTATTCAATGGATGACCTAAATTTTCCAACCCTCCTTTTCATAGCTTAATAAAATGTTGTCCCTAACACAGCACCCCATTTCAATAAGAAATTTAAACAATTTGGTGCTAACAAACATGATTAGAAAACATTAACATTTGGAGGATGAAGACAGAACTCTCAAGCTTCAGTTGTCTTTGGTTCATACCACTAATGAACAGAGTTCCTACAAAGGAAATCACCATCACTGAATTGTGTTGGAAGTGATACCTTTTTGGAGGGAATTTACATGTTCTTCGAGTTGGTGCAACAGTGTAGTTGGTATATATAAGTTTGGCCTTGTCCCATAAAAATACTTAAAATGATGCATTTTTGTCCTTTTTGTTTGTGAATGCAGTTTGGAGATTGTGATCCTCGGTGGTTTTACTAATCACAAAGAGGCTCTACAAAGAAAGTGAAAGCCTCCCAGAAAAAAAGCAGTACAAAAAGTCGAAATGCCTCCCTCCATCTAGAGGCACACCCCCACAATATATGACTCAGTCCACATCTTTATCTTCCTCAGAGACATCAGTTTATTTCAGACATACGGGTACTGAAAAATTGTTCAGGAGTACAGATGATACTAGAAGTCCCTTTGTCTTTTACAGAGGAATTTTCTCTCACCCTGTAAACCAAACATCCCTGTTTCCTCAAGTTTTGGAGCAAATGTTTCAACAGTGCATGACCACTGAAAAAAACAGGTAAAGGTTTTGATTCACATATTTTTGTGCTGCAAAAAAATGGAACTTAGCGACCAGTTCTTCTTTGTTGATCTTTTTGTAAATGGTCCCAAAGTTCAAAATGTTGTCCCTCTAAACCTTGTTACCTCTCATTTCTTCACTCAGTTTCATGGTAACACCATATTCTGATGTATCTAGCTTACACTATTATTTCATAGATTCATAGATTAGTACTAGGCTAACTGTGTGTCTGTAAGGCAAACACCTTAACCATCCTCCCAACCAAGTCCTCTGTCTTAGCCTTTGGTATATTTGCTGACCAAGGTTACTTATAATGTGCCTGGTTCCTGTAATAGCATAGTACAATAATGAAGGCATTCCCATTTTTCCATAGTTGGACAATTATCTTATATTTGCAGACTCTTTTTGCAGTTGCTAAGATTCTTGCAGGTATATATGTATGTAATTTATAGGTGGTTGTCTCGTGTTATTTCTTCTTTATTATTCTTGTGATAACAAGTCACTTCCAAGGTAGGGTTAGGGCCCTGTCTCCCAGGGTTTTGGCTTCTTTGGTGGCATTCTGGAAATGGGTGGAATGTAGAAATTCTAGGGGCAGCAAACTGGTCCTTTCTATATAGATTCACAAAGCATTACAAACTGGATTAATTTCCCAGGTCCAGAAAAAAGCTTTTCTAGGATCATATTCCAGGGACTCTTGGATTAAACTCTCTCTCTCTCTATCTCTGCATATGTATATACATTTATACACACACACACACACACACACACACACACACACACACACACACACACACACACACACACACATATGAACACGCGTGCACACACGCACACTCACACACACACACACACACACACACACACACACACACACACACACACTCACACACACACACACACACACACACACACACACACACACACACACACACACACACACACACAAATACACACACACACACACACACACATACACACACATAATAACAAGAAACTGGGGACATTTTCCTATTATTTTTGCTGGGATAGCTGAAGAGAGTGGCATGATGGGAACAGAAGAGACTGAAACACAGCTGCAATCAGCTGAAATGGTTGGAGCTACTTACAAACTGGAGGGTTTATCATAAACAAGCATTGGCGGTAGACCGTCAGGCAGCTTCTGATAAAAACTAAACATTGCTTGCTGTCATTTATTATTCAAAAACTAAGGAATGAAGCAAATTGGCAGAGGCTGATGAGTCTGGTTTTGATATGGCTTTAGATTTACAGCCGAGGAATTTTCCACTTGTTGTGTGTACATAGGTATGGCATCAGAGACTAGTAGCGTACTGAGAAATTTGCTGTTCCAGAGGCACAGACATTAAAAGCTAAGAGGAAAGATGCTGCCAACTTTCTCTTTCAAAATGGAAATGATAGTACCAGGAGGGTATGCAAACAGTTCCAGAAACAGTAGATCAAGACGGTAGCAGTTTTTGGATACTGTGCTTTCTCCTCTTGGAATAGCAATTCTGCAGGTGAGACCATTTGTGCAGCTTGCTTTAGAAGCATTAAATAATTTATGTTTTGGAGAATGAAATGGCTTTTCAAACCATTGTTCCAAATATTAAAATTAAAAGATATATATATTTGTATAATTTACATCTAAACAGAAAATATAAAATCCAAGTATTTCCAGGAATATGTTTCTAGAAGAGCAAGTTGTTTTTGAAAGAACTTCAGAGACATTGTGATACTGTTCCTTTTTCAAACCAAAAATTTGCCATATTGGACATTTGGACTAGGGGATCAGAATGTATGGTGCAGCTGTATACAGAGAATGGACAGTTAAATATTTGAATAATCTGTTATATGTTCATAATATCAAGTATGACTTGCATTATACAGGACTGTTGTTTTTCTTTTTTTATGTGCAGATTTTGCCCACATTTACAGCATGAGGACCTTTTCCTGAAGTGGAATAAGAAATTATGAAAAGAAATATACAATATGCATTGGGTGCAGATCGTATCTGTGTTGACTCTCCAAAAGTAATCAGATACCTGAAGAACAAGGCCTCACTGGAAGAGCTAACTAGCCAGGTTATACACTTATACCACTGCCCTTAGCATAAACATTGAAGATCGACCACTGACTGCATTACATTTATGCCTGGCAAGGTATACATTTCAACACATACATGACATTCTAGATGATTCAGATATCAGATCTGATAATGCTAATTAAAAGTTAGATAGTCTTTTCAGCCCAAAGTGAATGTACAAATCTAAAGAAATGTTAATTCAGAAATACTGTACTGCAGAAAAATGTGTCAACTGACACAAAATTCACTGCTTAAGAACAAATAGCAAGGATGTGTGAATTTTCTGACATAGAAAAAATTAGAAATGTTAAGGTCATACAGGTTTAGAAATAACAAGAAGAAAGGTATTGTCAGTGAATAATTTGGCACTTGAGAAAAATATAGACATTGTGAAGTTTTTTGAAACATGAGGGCTGCAAGACAAAAAGAGAGAAAGATGTAAAACAAAAGAAATTTGTAAAATGCTGTGAAAGAAGCACCACATAATGTGACACTTTGGAAAAGATTCTCATGAACAGCATTAGAAAAAAATGCTGTATTAGAAAATAAAGTTCTAATACTCAAGCAACATAGAGGAGTTATGGAGGGATTTGGCTAAGCATGATTCCCTATTAGATGGACAAACGGTTAAAATGTCAAGTACGACATGCTCGACAGCTCTTAAGCAAATGTTCATCTAAGAAAAAACTAAGAATTTCGAAACAAGGAGTTTTGAAAAGTTATAATTGCCCAAGCAAATGGAAGCCAATGATGGATGTCAGAGCGTTCATCTTGTCTTACAGTCCTCCACCGTGGTGCAGTCTCATCATTCACCCTGTGTAATGTTGTGACAGTCCTCCACTGTGGTGCTATCTCGGAGTTGGTATAGTTAAGTAGGGGGTGTGGGGAGCAAAGCGCCCCCACTTTATTTTGTTTAAGATTCGTTTTTTTTTCTTTGAGGGGAGTTAATGGTATACAGTACATTTTATCTGTCAGCTGTTGGCTTCCTGATGGCTGGCCAACTATGACTTTTTGAAACTCTTTCTTTCGACATTATGGGGTTTTGTTTAGATGAACTTTCACTTAAAAGCTGATGAGCATGTCGTACTCAACATTTTAAGCATTCATTCATCTAATATAGACTCACTAGGCACACTACTGGGATTGCTGTTTTACAAAAGTTGCTCTTTATGACCTTGCTTGCCCTTATGAATGACTTATAATTCTCCTACTGGATAAAAGTATCAGAAAAAATAAATATGGAGTAAACTGAAAGTCCAGAAAGTAAAGTGCTTAGTATGTAAAAGTGGTAAGTGTACACCTCATTAATATACCATGCCCAATTTGTTGGTTTTCTGTTCAGAGATCGTCAATGGAATAAAGACTATGTATGCATTAATCTATTGATATATCTTTTATTAAATCTTAAAGTTCAAGTGTTATATTTGTTTTTCACATATGGCCAGCTTTACCTTTATGGTGCTCCTACTACATATTTAATTTCATTTATTTATTCATTCATTGTTTACTTATTAATTAATTAATTATTAAGTGATATAATAATAGCATTTAGGAATTTGAATACATACATTTATAAATGTGATTATATACATTTATAACTTCTTATCACTGTTCTAAAATATGGATTGTAGTTCATTAGTGGTTCTAAGTCAAATATTTATGGCACATAGGTATTGTAATGGATACTGGATATACAGAAACACTGTAGACAAAAAAAAAAAGAAAAAGTAGACAACATTATCTAGACTATAAAACTTTTGTATGTGCATGTTTAATCTGATTATAAATGTCACGTTTCTTTATAAATATGTATTGGAAACCAAAGACTTAAGACATTTTAGAACAGACTTGACTTGGCTGGAAAGACAAAAATGAATTCAAGAAAGCTTAGTATTAAAACTGAATGAATCAGAGAACAATGACTATATCAGACTGTAAAACTGCTGCAATTTCATTTACAACAGGCAGCACAAACTGAATAGAGTAGCTGGGCAATGCAGTCTGTACCTACCTTGAGATGTAGTTTTTATTGCTAGCTAATGTCTACTACCATAATATTAATAATAATAATAATAATAATAATAATAATAATAATAATAATAATGATAAAAACTGTAATGGCCAATCACTGAGGCATTGTCTAAGTCAAGCCATGAGCTTTGGAAACCATGAGAAACAAATTTTCAGGCTACTAATGACAAGTGAATAAATGAAAAAAATGCTAATTTACTATCAGCATAGTTTTCTTAATTTAAGTAGAGCTGCTTGTTCTCTTATTTTCTTTTCTTTTTTAACAGTCACAATAACATATTGAAGATGTAGAAATGTTTCTGAAAATACTTTTTTTTTTTTAAATGAAAAAATAGGTGTCAGAACTCATCTTTCTGGAACAGATGTTATGTGGCCTCATTTTAATATGAAAATGCAATACTGAGATAAATTAAATAATTATTGACCACACCAGCAATGGTCATCCATGGTGAAAAAAAAACATACAAGCTTAAATCAGTCACATCTGCCATTTGTCATCAATGGAGCATTCAATAATTTAACTATAACATTTTCTAGTCCTACCAGTATAAAACAAGACAGTTACTTTTGACTTGTACCTAGGAATTGTCAGAATAAGCACAATCTCTCCCATTACAATGAACTGGATTACTGAATAATGAGAGAATAAATGTGTGAATGAGAAAACTAATCATTATCTTTTCAATGTGTAAATCTTTGCTGCTTACCACGTAGTTTTGCATAACTGAAAATGTATGGACATGTTGCCATGTTGTACCTCAAAATGTAATATTAACTTATCATCACATATTGAATAAAAGCTAAAAGCTATTTTAAGTTTGCCATCTACACTGAGATGCAGTGCTTCATTTATAAAACAGCGATGTGGGATAGAACACATAGCATATTACATATATGAAAATGTTTACCAGAAAGTTGAATTTTAATGTGATTTTTAATGATGTGACCCAAAATAATAGGAACAGTGAAATGTGTAAGAGACTAAGCCTCTATATCCCGCCTTCATCCTGCGGTTTCACTATTTGAAAAAATGTGTGAACATGATGTTAGAATAATTTATAGGGGTAATCGTAGTGAGAAGTCCAACAGTCTTACAGATGTAGAAAGGAAATTATTGAATGAGATTAGAAACAATCACTCTATCAGATGTATAAAACAAGACAAAGGAGGGTAGATAGTTGTTATGGACAATATAGAGTACATCAGAAGAACAGAGACTTTCTTATTCTCCAACCAATATGAATAGAGCTTAAAGAACCAGTTGAATATTTCCTATTTTAAAAATGACAGGGTTCTTCAGGAGCTACTTTTGGACAAATTGCTTTTGTTAGATAAGTACAACTACATTAAAAATGAATTTCCTAGAGTACCTTCAATATGTGGGATCCCCAAAATAAATCAAAATTTGGAGGAACCCCATTCCATCGTATAGTGGATGCCAAGGGGTCTAAAACTCATGGAATTTCTAGATTTATTGATAACAAGCTAAAGAAGGTGCTAGATAAAGAGACACATATCTACAAAGATTCCTGAGACTTTCTTAGTAAGATCCATAGCAATGTGTTTAATGACAATTTAATATTAGTCACCATTGATATTAAAGACCTGT
Source organism: Protopterus annectens (assembly GCF_019279795.1). Taxonomy (NCBI): domain Eukaryota; kingdom Metazoa; phylum Chordata; order Ceratodontiformes; family Protopteridae; genus Protopterus; species Protopterus annectens. The sequence continues at coordinate 546,185,307 of NC_056743.1, read as the reverse complement.
TTTCTGTTAGTCCCCATGAAACAGGTCTGGAGTGGTTGACATTATACTTACACCACAACATTGATTTGAGTGAAAGACTGGTTAAGATTTTGCCTGCATTGATGGAAGTTATTCTAAACAAAAATTTTATTTGGTTCGATGAAGCCATCGACAAGCAGGTAAAAGGTGTTGCAATGGGGACCGCCTGTGCACCCATTTTTGCAAAACTATTGGGAGCAGAATTACATTTTAAACTTTAGGGATGATTTATTGATGGAAAGACAGTACAACTAAATTAGAAAATGTCTTTGTTTATATTACTAATACAACCAACCTTCTCTGTTTCACAATGACCAAATCCCCTGAAATTATCACTTACTTAGATATGGAGTTAAGAAACTGATCATGCGAGCAAATGTTTCACTTCAAGTCTGTATAGAAAACCTACATACTCTAAGTCTTTTCTCCATTTGGAAAAATTTTGTCCTCTTCACCAGAAGAAAGCCCTTGTAAAAGGGCAACTGATTTGTTTAGTGAGGATGATATCAGAGTTAGAAACTTTTGACCAAAATGGAATATCCTGAAGGGCACGTTTTTAAAAAGAGGTTATCCCCCTGATTTCTTGGAAGAAATCTTCTGCTAGGTAAGGCATAAAAGGTTGACTTATTTTCACAAGCCATTTTTATGTATGAACCGGCATGTTAATACACACATAAAAAAATATATATAGTTGTGAATACAAGATTCAACAAAAGATGCATTTATACATTTAATAATGAGGCCAGAACAATTCAAGATATATTAAGGAACAACTGGAAAGATTGGAAAATAGGAGGCTTAGACATGAAAAAACTGGGTGACCATTCACTGGTGATCTTTAGGAAAGATAACAACATAAAGAACTATCTGGAAAGGGAAAACCCTTGTTCAACAGGAGACAGACAGTTCATTTGATGACTAAATGTTTGAGTTGTAACTACTGCTCATATATTACTGAGTGGTACCATGTCATAGCAAAGGGAATTGGAAGAATTTTTTGTCCCAGCAAGTGCAACTGAGAAACTTGTATGTATTGCCCAATGCTCTCAGGGCCCTTCTTTCTATATAGGTAAAACAGGAGGGGTCCTTAAAGAAAGACTTTACAAACATCTAAGGGACATTAGGAAACATGAATCAAGAAACTGATTATGGAAAAATATTAGTGGTAAGTATGAACATTCATTTAAGTGCTTTGTTATTGATGTGATTGAAAGGAACTGTCTGTGTGGGGGTCCAGGGAAAACCAAACCTGAGTGCAGAGAATCCAAGAAATCAGAACAAATGCGAATGGAAATTATGGTTTAAATGAAGGTATTTCCCTTTTATGTTTTTTACTGCTTAAAGCTTTGGATGCTTACATTTTTTAAATTCATATCCTGGTTAGGTTTATACTTTTTACTGAAATATAATTCAATAATTTTATTGTTGTTGTCACTTAGTGCTACACTAGTATTTTTTTTAAGTGCTTCAATGAAATTAGTAAACTTTGCACTTTAATTTTGATGAGTGAAGGCTGTTTAATATTACATTTTTATATTACATTTTTTATGTTATTTTTCTACCTTATGTACCATATTTTATGTGGTACACCTTTAAGAAAAACAGCCCATTGACAACAGTGCATTTTTTTTCGCAGGCTTTTTAGTTTAAAAAGAAAACACTGTAACTCTTTGGCATTCTGATGAAGTCCCGCGATTTAAGGGAATTAAAGTGCTTAGTAGCTTCTGTTTGAACTGTTAATAAATTGCTGTGCTATTGTACTTATTGCTGCATTGTCTGTTTGGATTACTACTTTCTGCATGGAACTGTGGTGGTTTCTGGTGTGGTTTGTTCTATTGGCTCTGCATGAAAGTTTTACAGTTTTACTTGGTTTGCTTTTGTCCTTTGCATTTCATCTCTAAGAAATACAAGAAGCATTCTTCTTCATTGAGACGTGCACCCACGCCCCAATGCCAACTTTAACTTAAACCTAAATAAACCCAAACTACTACTATTCACTCTCAAAAAACATATTCCAAATAATACCCAATTTAAAATTGTTTCCCATAATAAGAAAGAAACTGAAATTGCCTCCCATACATCACTAAGCCTGATAATAAAGGACAAATTTTACATTTACAACAATATTGGGGGAAAACACACACACACACACACACACACACACACACACACACACACACACACACACACACACACACACACACACACACACACACACACACACACACACACACACACACACACACCAAAAGCTAGGAATACATTATAAGTAGAAACATTTCCTAAACCCAGTTAATAGAGCTACCCTTATTGGTGCGCTCCTCATACCCTCTCGGCTTTATGGATGCTCAATTGTCATCAACTTCCAAACTTCCCTAAAGACAATCATTGAGTAATGCTAAAACAAAATTAGAAAATCACTCCACTCTACCACTCAAAGAGATCATTCTCTGGTAGAAGACATTCATCTCTTCACTATTCATAAATGTAATAAAAATACTGGTCAAAGCCTCTACTCCTGCTGCATAGCCCAAATTTGGAACTCACTACGTTTAGCCATCAGAAGCAATTCTAAATTTGAACATACTATAAAATACTTTCTTTTTAATTCCTGGCTCTGCTCTTGCTCAAACCCAGGCTGAACCCTTCCTACCTTAAAAGTCCCCTTTCCCGACCACACATACCATATCTTCTCTTCATCTCTACTATGTTGTTTGTATCAGAATTATATTATAACAACTATTTTGCCATATAATCTAACTCTTCTACATTTACTCCAATGTACATCAAGAAATTTTGTAGATGGACACACAGACAGACAGTGAGACATCATTCTTAATATCTCCTAAAGATTTCCTTTATTTCAGTCTCACTATTTATATAGAAAATGTTTTTGCTGCTGCATATTTGTAAACAAATATGTTTTATTACTTTATTATAGGCCGCGATGGTGCAGCAGTAGCGTTGTCACCTTACAGCAAGAGGTTCTCCGATTCGATTTTAGGCTGGAGCACCTTCTGTCTGGAGTCTGTATGTCCTCCCCGTGGTCGATTGGCATTTGAAAGACATGTGTGAATGGGCGTGCCTTTGTTGAAGGTTGGGTGTCAGGCTGGCACCTCAGCACCATAAAAATATTCTGTCAATCATTAGCAGACCGGAGTTTCACTGTGGTGACCCCTAACTTGGAAAAAGAAGAAGAAGATCTATATTACTTTATACTATAACACGTCTTTTGCAATAATTTTATATATAATATTTGTTGAATACTTTTTGTAATGCAACCTAGAGCTTTTCTCCCTGGGCCTCCACAGAAAATAGGAACCCTGTTGGCCCAGTCAGGTTTTCCTGGAATAGACAAGAATAAGTATACGAATACATAAATAATAGTGCTTAAACTGCCTGAAAGTTTTACTAGGTTTGGTTTTGTCCTTTGCATTTTATCTCTAAGAAATACAAGAAGCATTCTTCTTCATTGAGACCTGCACCCACACCCCAATGCCAACTTTATCTTATACCCTAATAAACCCAAACTACTACTATTCCCTCTCAAAAAACATACTCCAAATAACACCCAATTTAAAATTGTTTCCCATAATAACAATGAAATTGAAATTGCCTCCCATACATCACTAGGCCTGATAATAAATGACAAATTTTACATTTACAATAATATTGGGGGAAAACACACACACACACACACACACACACACACACACACACACACACACACACACACACACACACACCAAAACATACATTATAAGTAGAAACATTTCCTAAACCCAGCTAATAGAGATACCCTTATTGGTGCACTCCTCATACCCTCTCTGCTTTATGGATGCTCAATTCTCATCAACTTCCAAACTTCCCTAAAGACAACATTGAATAATGCTAAAACAAAATTAGAAAATTAATCCACTCTACCACTCAAAGAGATCATTCTCTGGTAGAAGACACTCATCTCTTCACTATACATAAATGCAATAAAAATACTGGTCAAAGCCTCTACTCCTGCTGCATAGCCCAAATTTGGAACTCACTACGTTTAGCCATCAGAAGCAATTCTAAATTTGAACATACTATAAAATATTTTCTTTTTAATTCCTGGCTCTGCTCTTGCCCAAACCCAGTCTGAACCCTTCCTACCTTAAAAGTCCCCTATCCTGACCACACATACCATATCTCCTCTTCATCTCTATGTTGTTTGTATCAGAGTTACATTATAACAACTATTTTGCCATATAATCTAACTCTTCTCAAAGCTGGATATTTTCTGATCTTTCTTATATCTTTGTAATAATATCTCTGAAGTTTTACCACATTTCTGATATCTACATTTACTCCAATGTACATCCAGAAATTTTGTATATGGACACACAGACAGACAGTCAGACATCATTCTTAGTATCTCCTAAAGATTTCCTTTATTTCAGTCTCACTATTCATATAGAAAATGTTTTTGCTGCTGTATATTTGTAAACAAATATGTTTTATATCTTTATTATAAGCTGCGGTGGTGCATCGGTAGCATTGTCGCCTCACAGCAAGAGGTTCTCCCGTTCGATTCTTGGCTGGAGTGCCTTCTGTGTGGGTCTGCATGTCCTCCCTACAGTCGAGTGACATTTAAAAGACATGCGTGAATGGGCATGCCTTCGTTGAAGGTTGGGCATCAAGGTGGCACCTCAGCACTGTAAAACCTACTGCCGATCATTAGCAGACTGGAGTTCCACTGTGGCGACCCCTAACTGGGAAAAGCCGAAAGAAGAAGGAGAAGAAGATCTATATGACTTTATACTATAATACATCGTTTGCAATAATTTTATATATAATATTTGTAGAATACTTTTTGTAATGTAACCTGGAGCTTTTCTCCCCGGGCCTCCACAAAAAATGGGAACCCTGTTGGCACAGTCAGCTTTTCCTGGTAAATAGACAACAATAAATATACGAATACATAAATAATAGTGCTTTGTAAAAGTGTAAACAAAGGACCAAGCTGCTGTTTCTAGAATGCTTGTTGAATACATCTTTTTGCAGAAAGCTACAAGATGAAGCCAAGGCTCTAGTAAAGTGAGCCATGAAGCTGCATGGAATTATTTTGTTGTGGTAGGTATAATGAAATGTAACAGCAACTGTTTTTGTACCCGAACATGAAATGAACAACTGCTGAGAAGTTCTAAAAGATGGTGTTCTGCAAAAATAGTACCTGAGTTGTCTGTTGACATCCATCGTATGGAGTACCCTTTCACCTTCATTTTAGCTTCTGGAAATAAGACAGGGAGATGAATAGCTTGTAAAAGCAGATATGACTTTAGGAATAAAAGAAAGCTTAGTTCTTATGGATTCCCTGTCTTTGTGAAAATGAGATAAGGTCGACCCACCATGCGAGATTGCAAATCAGGTACTTTTCTTGTTGAATTTAAAGCAATTAGTAAGACTGTTTTCCATGTTAAGGAGCTCAAGTTAGCCTGATGAGTTTGTCCATATGGAAGAGTTAGTGCTTCTAACACAAAATTATGATCCAAATGAGGAACCACCTGTTCTCTAAAAGATTTCTTGCACAACACCCCTTATAAAAACATTTTCACACGAGGTTACATCTAAGGAGGAGGATACATTGACAGACATGCTGAAATGCCTGACGAATGAAGCCTGACTGATTAGTAATACAGGTCATAGGTCAGTAACTCACCAAATACTGTAGAACCAGAAAAACGCTAGTCCTGAATGGTGTTGGGTCTTTTACTGGCACTATCTAGAAAATGTTTTCCAATTACCATTATATGATTTTTCTAGTAGCAAGTCTTCTTAACTCCATTAGTACCTGCTGATTGTTTTATAAAGTACATAAAATATTAAAATTATATCTTCAAGGCAGTTAGTTTTAGTTATTTGGGATGGGGATGCATCAAACACCCCAATCTTGTTTGAGTAAATCTAGTCCATGAGGAAGCTGGTAATAACTACCCTTGTAAATGATCTTTGTCAAGTCCTTATGAATCTTCAGAATTATCCTGGATATTAGTAGAAAGGCTGGAAAAGTTTGTAGGAACATTCCTTCCAGGGAAAAGGAAAGGCTTCTGTCTTCTAGGCCTTCATGCATATGGAGTCCTTTAGCAGACTTTGCCAAGTGTATTTTGCCTAAAATAGCAAGCATAAAATTCAACATCTGAACTTGACAACCTTCTTTTTGTACCATTGCACCACTTTTTGGGTTAACTGAGAATTCTAAAATCAGATGCTACAGAATGATACACTTTTTCACAAATTTATCAAAGCTTTCTCATTTTTGTCAAAAGGAAATGGTTTAGTATTCACATAATGTTTTGCCAAAACTGGCTTCACTAAAACAATAGCTACCGGGACTGATCATGGATGAGTGAATAAAAAGTTATTAGACTGAGGCAGTTTATGTAGTCTGTGAGCTTTTTAGTTGGCAGCAAGCTGGCTGTCAGGGAACTTGCAGGCAGTGACAAAATCGTACTGCAAAGCAGACAGAATTGGAGCAGTAGAAGCAGGTACTGCAAATTCCACTTGATGGACTGGGAAACATCACTATTTTCTAAATGAAATAATTGATTAATTCTGGAAATAATTTCAGAGAAGATAAACCCACCAAAGGTACAAGATAAAGCCAGACTATCCTCAGAATCTGAATCAATATCAGCAGAATGTGTCTTCAGTGCAATTTTCAGGTTCAAACTCTTGAAGCTCTTCAAAAAAGAAGAATCCTTTTTTTCTTTTACCAGAAACAGCCATAAAGGAAGGGTCAAGAGATTAGGTTAAGCCCTGAATTAATCCTAATATTCTACTCCCGTTAAGCTTAATTGAGATGGGAGAAGACATGTTTGTTTTTGTTTCTTTTTGACAGGAATTTCTTTAGCAATAGCCCCCCCTTTTGCTAGGAAGAACCTCCTAAGGAACAGGCAAGACTTTTTGTCTAAACTAAGGTTCATTGTCTACCCCCTTCTCCTAAGACAGACAAGTGTGGCCCTCCCTTGCCCAGCAAGGGCAGTCCAACAGCCACAGAGAATATATATAAGCTCTGTTTCTTGGTAGCTGAAGGAATCAAACCAGCGAGATCCAAGGAAAAACATGAGTGATCTGAGGAGTAGATCATTGTATGTATTTTACCTACTCAGCTACTGTAATTAAATAGCATGTGCATATAAGTTACTGAGCAGAGGCAAGATCAGTGCCATTTTGTACAGTCAGAGTGAATGCAGACATGAATGGAGATGCACATGTGAGTGTGTTTGAAGTAATAACTGAGTCAGTTAGGTTATGTAATTTGAAGTACATGTTCCAGTTACAATTCCAGATCTGTTTATGTACGATAAATATCTTGAACCCATTAAAATGCTTTAAAGCCTCTTTTGAATCCATAAGACAAGCGACACGAGGAACCACCTTTAAACAATCAGTGTCACCCAATGTGGCTGAAGCATTTTATCATCCTGCTGTGTTGGTAAAGAATGTTTAAAAAATAATTATTATGAGTTTAGAAGAAGGAAGAACCAAATTACCAATAGGATGATCCATGGTTAAGCCAGAAAACGTATCTGATTCTTGGCAAAGCCTGGCAGCAATAGTTGATAAAAGAGTTATGTTGAAAAAGTTAATATTTCTCCATTAAAATACAATAAAAAAAACACTTTAAATGATCATCCAAGTCTACAAGTGTAAAATAACATACACACAAACAAAAATAGTTTAAAGTTATTCTTAATAACTTTTTGCATTAAAAGTAAAAAGAGTAACACTCCCGTTTAAAAGTGCACAAATGTCACGACTGTCATTAAAACTGCTCCCTCCTAGGTTAATTAATTAGACTTTACAGAAAGGGTAATTTTTTTTTCTGTCATAAAAAACTTATTGTGGAAGCCCCCCCCAAAGGGAACTTATCTACTCAGCAATGGAATAGCAATAGCTGACCACCGATCCCCGATAGGAAGCAGAGGGTAGCTCTTAAGAGCCTGACACCCAAGCCTGTATTTTAGTCAGCTCACTAGGTATGACCCAAGCCTGCATTTTAGTCAGCTCACCAGGCATGGCCCAAGCCTGCATTTTAGTCAGCTTACTAGGCATGGCCCAAGCCTGCATTTTAGTCAGCTTACCAGGCATGGAAGGTGCTCTGAAAACTTTGCAAGTTGGCCAGCTGTTATATCCGTAGCAGGACATAACATGTATAGTATTAGCCACTGCAGTAGTGATCCTTATGAAAAACATCTTTTTACTTTTGGTGCTTTGTTAATGTTTTGGACCATTGTTGTAGAGCAGTTTGTACCAGCAATCTTCTGCAACCTATTTACTTACTTACTTACTTATTTATTTATTTTTAATGTTAGAAGTGTATGTCATTGTACCAGATACACTGACTAAAAATAAAGTAAGATTTAAAATTATACTGATCAAGGGTATTCACACTGTTTTCAGAATTTTTTTTATTCAAAAATGTCAGTGTAGCATATTTTTTACAATAAAAACATGGTTGCATCTTAAGCATGTTTCAAAAATGACTATAAAAACAAAAGTTTATTAAGCAGGTATTGGTTCATTAAACAGATCTCATGTGTGAGAACTCCTTCCTCAGGATACATTTCATAAGAGCAAACCTTTGAACCTACCTTTACCCATAGAAAACCTTGTAACCCATGATTCTTTCAGAGATATTATAATTGTAATGTATCTGTTATTTATTAATGTTATTCATTTCATATTTAAAACTTATCTCTTTCTTGTCACTGAGCTAAGACTGGCATTCTGCATGGATAGATGTTTTAGCCCAGTAAACAAAGTCAAATAAAACAAACCATAAACAAATGGCAAACTAATCAAATACATATTCCTACCTCCAGACTTTCATCTATGAATATTCTACGTCTATACATCGAAAGCAGTATGCAATATGGTATTGATGCAATAGTCAATATGGCACAGAAAAAAAACAGCACATATAATACTACAAATGCAGTGGAAACATCTTTTGGGGATTGCACATTGCTAAGAAACTTGAATACAATGACATTTTATTGCCTGTGCTCTAACATTATTTGTAATTTTGTAATCAAATAAGACAGAATTATCAGGTAAGATAATGTTTAGTGGCATATTCCTTTTCTATAGCATTCAACAGAGATAATTCCCATCAGCGGCAGCTTTGTTTCACATGAAATTAGTGCTGAAAATGCTGAAAATTCATCGCCATCCTTGTTGGATATCAAATGCTCATCTCATTGTCTCATGAATGCTGCCTGGAGAATCAGACCGAGATAATGATCATACCATTTAGGGATGCAGATATGCATTATTTTATGCACTATTTTATGCAGTGTTGCATAGTGTTGCACAGTACATACCTGAGAACCTACAACACTGTCAATAACATCCTCCACGCATTCACACAACAGGCCTCCCTAATACAATATGCAGATGACTCCACACTCATATGCACATGAAACAACCTAGCAAGTCTCCAAAATATTACTCAGGAAGCTTTAACAGCTACTGAAATATGGCTTTGTAATACACAACCCTAACTAAACCCACCCACCCACCCAAAAATATTAAATTACTGCTTCTTTCCCCAAATGCCTCTCTCATGAACAAACAGAATTTAAAATCCTCTTTCTTAATAATAAAACAATAGGAGTTACTTTTCATATGAAATTATTAGAGATGCTAGTGGATGATTTTCTTTAATCTGACCTGCATATACAAAATTGCATAAAAATGCTCATCAAAAACTAGTGATGCTTTATAGAGCCAACGTTTTCATATCAATGCAACTAAAACTATATTTACCAGTACTTACCTCCTTCCCTCATTACTTTATGGTGCTTCCATCATTACTAACCTCCTGAAAACACAAAAAGCAAAACTTGAACAATGCTGTAATAATGTGAAAAAATGTGCAGCAAATTTCCGTTTCAAAATCCACCACTGTATAGAGCTAAAAAGCCTGCGTTGGTTAGAACTACCCAACCAACTAACATTTACATACCTATTCAATCCAGAAAACAAGAACAGTCACACTGGTGAGAAAAGACTTCAGAGTCGAGTACTGCTCAAAACATACATTTATTACTTAAAAAAAAACTCATAAAACAACAACAGAGGTTAAGTGCTTTCGTCCTCTGGTAACTGAACTTCATCAGGACAAATACCCATAAGTCATGAAGCTTTTTATAATCATACTAAATTAGTTGATTACATAATATTCAAATTAGTAAAATTTCCTCAGAGTGACAACATAAACAGCTACAATATTGTCAAACCTACTAGCAAAAACATGTAACAGTTGCAAAGAAATAATTTACAATACACAGTGCACTTAAAAGATTACTGCAGCTAAAATTAAAACCATTTTTCAGTTTTTTATACAATACTCAACTTTTTTTTTTTTTTACTCTATGTGACTCATATCAAATGCGTACCCTATGGCATCAATGCATAATTACCCTAAATAATATCCAGCTTTAAGTTTTAGTATGCTGGAGATTGAAACATTTTCATTTAAACCTGGTGGCTGGTTTGCATTGGCTCTAAGTTGCCATTTAAGTTCTAAAAGTTCTAAGAAGTCGTCACTTGGTCCCCACCCCTCGCTCATCTAAGTTAACTTGCTCAGTAATGCAAAACTTAAACTGGTACATGGGGTTGGATTTAATGTGCCTGTTCAGGGCATTCTTTACATCTTTCTTTTTGATGTCATATATGTGTTGATATAGTCTTTGCTTGCATTTACATTTAGAGGCTTATAGAGAGAAAGAAACAGGCACAACACCATCAGACACCCCCGCATTATTGGGAGCTGAATGCCTCTTACAACAGGTGGAGGGGGAGAAGGAGACAGAGAGGTGGAACAGGATGGAAAGAGAGAGACAACTGCAACTACAGGAATTGGAACTAATCAAGTGTACCATTATACACAATGCACAAGGAGATCTTAAGGTGTATAACTATAGTGTGTTAAACATTCCTTTTAATTGGGCAAATTTATTTGAAAAGGGATTTACCTTTGTATCCACCACAAGTATAGAAATTGAAGAAGCCCTGATTCAGATAAAGTTATACACTAGAAAAATTAACTTTAGGTTATACTTCAATTACAACAGACAAGTTGAACTTAATTCCTATTCTGCCAACCCCATTAAGAGACCTAGTACTCTTAACCCTCCCCCCCTTCATCCTACAGTTTTACTCTTTGAAAAGTTTTGTGAATTTAACTTTAGAAATTATTTATAAACAACTAAGCATGCAAGAGGTCAACACAATTTGAGTGACATGGAAACAACACTTTCACAAGAAATAATGAACAACAACAAGGTGCATGTTATGAAACCAGACAAGGGTGGTGGGGTGGTGGTAATGGATAGGAATTATTATGTAAAGAAAATGTTCAGTATGTTGTACTCAGACACCTATGAGGAAGCTTCCCTCAATGAAATAAATAGAGCCTATCGCAAAATAGATCTTATTCTTGAGGACATGCTTTTAAATAGTCAACTATCTATGGAAGAACACAATTTCCTTAACATATGTAACCCCAAGATCCCTACGATATTCGGGATCCCAAAGGTTCATAAAAATATTGTAGATCCTCCATTGTGTCCTATAGTTGATGCTAAGGCATCAAAAACCTTGTGTATTGTAAAATACACTGATTTTTATACAAAAACTCTGTTAAAGACAAACCCTGTCCTGTTAAGAGACTCTTGGGATTTCATCAGCAGAATAACCAATGATTTGTTTACAGAAGAGATTATAGTTGTTACTATCGATGTGCAGGATCTCTTCTCTGTTATTTCACATAGAATAGGTACAGACTGGTTTTATGACTACCTAAGGCACAACATTACACTCGGCCTTAAGAAAGCTGGATACGCACAGGGAACTCATTGAAGTAGTCTTAGAAAACAACTTCTTAATGTTTGAGGGCCAGTACTTTGGGCAGAAGACAGGAGTGGCAATGGGGTAGCTTGTTCCCCCATATTTGCAAACACTGACCTTTCCTATTGGGAATGGAACTATGTGCTTAATTCAGAATTTAAGGACTGTTGGACATTCTATGGATGTTTTTTAGATGATATGTTTTTTTTCTGGATTGACACTGTAGATAAATATGTTTTTTGACTATTGACTACTACAGATTTCTTGAAATTCACCATGGATATTCAGGGGGGCACTGTACATTTTTTGGATATAACACTTCACAAAAATTATGTTGAGAGGATTTGATTCAACTATATACAGGAAACCTACTTATTTCAACTGTCTGTTACACTTTGAGAGTATGCATCCACTACACCATAAACAGTCGATTGTAAAGGGGCAAAGTTTGAGACTAGCAAGAATGGTGTCAGGAGATGATTACTTCCAGGTGGAATTAGAAACACCGAAAGGTATATTTGTATGGAGGGAATATCCAGAATTCTTTTTGAAAAAAATCTTTAATGAAGTCTGTAGGAAGAAGTCCTCAGGGCATTTTATTGCATTATTAGGAAGGCCTAATGCTACACCCACCACGCCTAGTGAGAGAATGGCCAACACAGTACAGAGAACAAGTGGTAATCAATTCAACAATGGAATGATGTTGACTTACACTAATAATTTGGAAGACTTAATAGAGATTTTAGAAAGAAATTGGACTATCTTTGAAGTCAACCGGACCACCTCAGTGCAGTGGGAAAAAGACCAGTAGCGATATACAAAAAAGCTCCTAGTTTTAAATTGACACTGGAAAGAATGGGAAGATGTGAAAATAAGGGGAGAATGGTAAAGTGTGGAAGCTGTAATCAATGCAAGTATGTTATGGAAGGATCTTCCTTTAATATACATAGCTTTGGGTACATAAAACTCAGCGGCAGGTTTGCCTGTTCCACTAAGGGTGCTATTTATCAATGGTTATGCACACTTTGCACAGCATTCTACATAGGAAAACTAAATGTAAATGCAGGCGAAGGATATATCAACACATATACAACATCAAAAAGAAAGATGAAAACAGCGCCCTATACATTCACATTAAATCCAACCCCATGCACCAGTTTAAGTTTTGCATTATTGAGCAAGTTAACTTAGGTGAGCGGGGTACCAAGTGATGACTTTTTAGACTTTGTAGAACTTAAATGGCAATGTAGGACTAATGCCAACCAGCCACCAAGTTTAAATGAACATGTTACAATTTTGGGTAATTATTCACTGATCCCATAGAGTATGCATTTCATATGAGTCACATAGGGTAAAAAAAAAAATAGTTGAGTATTATATAAAAAAATGAAAAATGGTTTTAATTTTAGCTGCAGTAATCTTTTAAGTGCACTGCATATTGCTGTAAATTATTTCTTTGCCACTGTTACATGTTTTTACTAATGATTTGACAATATTGTAGCTGTTTATGCTGGCACTGTGAGGAAATTATACTAATTTGAATATTATGTAATCAATTAATTTAGTATGATGTATAAAAAGGCTTCTTGACTTATGGGTAATTGTTCTGATGAAGTCCAGTTACCAGAGGATGAAAGTGCTTAACATCTATTGTTGTTTTATGAGTTTTTTAAGTAATAAATTTATGTTTTGAGCAGTACTTGACTCTGAAGTCATTTTCCACCAGTGTGACTGTACCCATAAAATTATACAGGATCCACATGCTTCTCGGGGTGTAAATATCATTTTATACAGCTATGTTCCCACTCTATCATTATGATCCAATGACCAAAAACTTCTCTCTGTCCACAACCAAATCTTCTGGAAATGGCATGTACTCATACTATGTCACTCACTCCTTACCTATGTCCACCAGGTCAATATCTTCCCTTCAGTCCTTTTAAGACCTTCTAAAAAGCTTCTTCATCAAACACTGGCTCTTTTTATGCTCAACTTCAGGATAAAATATGTCCCTAAATATGAACAGTTACCAGTTCATATCTTACGCCTCCTTACTTTTCAATACTCACTTCCTAACTTAAAATAGTTTCTCTCCCATGAATTGCTGTCTAAATATGCAATAAATCTGTTTTCTTTTTTGTTTTTTAAACTCACTTCACACTACAATTCCAGTTGATATTATAATAACTTACCTTTAATTTGTCTGTACTGGCTAACATTTCTCTAAATATTTTAAGCAATGTTGTCACCTTATGTCTTATTTGATATAAATATTTAAACTCTAGATGATTTTGTATTATTTTTAAAGCTTGTAAAATTATTGTTAAAATGTTTTTGTATTTCTTTGAAAGTTTTCTCCCTGGGCAGCCACTGAAAATGGGTACCTAACCAGTCAGATTTTCTTGGTAAATCAAATATCGATAAGTAAATAAATAAATATATTTGTAAACAATCTTTCCAACATTTACAAACATGTATGTGCCTGTACACACACACAGACACACACACACACACACACACACACACACACACACACACACACACACACACACACACACAGACTCACACGCATGCACTCACACACACACACACACACACACACACACACACACACACACACACACACACACACACACACACACACACACACACGGTTATAAGTAGACATACTGATCTATATTGGTATATTTAAGAAATATATATGCACCTGTATTGCACATACATACTTAAAATATGCTAACAGAAAATTATAATTTACTGTAATTGTTATTTAAGGAATTATTTGTAAGACAGACAGAAAGCTTTTAAAAATATATTGCACTGTGTAGGCCACAAATAATTTATTAATGTAACGATCAGTTAGTCAATATTTTAAAAATAACTGCTGCACATGCAAGATGGCTGACCAGAGTTAGCCACCACACACTAGACAGAGTGGGTGGAGGAAGTAAAGTAGCAACTGAATGACCTGTACAAAAGATAATGTATGCTGCATAGGTTTCATAGGTTCATAGGTTGGTACTAGGCTTTCAGCCCTAGGGCCTATACAAGCCTAGCCATAACAATTCCCTGGATATTTCTTCCCAAAATATTTACTTCCCTGGACCCCTGTCTAGCAGGGCAACTGACATGATCCCTGGGGTGAATTTCCTATCTCCCATCCAATCATCAAGGTTCCTTTTGAAGAGGGACAAGGAGGCGCTCTGCTTGACATGTATGGGCAGTCTATTCCAGAGTATGGGGAGTCTCTGGGTCAGGAACCTATCCCTCCAGCATGTTCTGTTCATTATGATGATAAGGTTTAGATCCCTGGAGCGTGTGGCTCTGAGAGATTTGGATTTCTTTAAGTGGAGCATGTCCAACAGCTCAAGGTTTGACATGGTCTTGTATGTTAAGCAGAGATCGCCTCTGAGTAGATGATATACAACAGAGTATAGCTGGAGGTTTTTTTAGACGGTCAGCATATGGCATCTATTTTAGGCCTGTGATTCTTTTAGTGAGGTATTTCTGCAGCCTTTCCAGCTGTTGCAGATGTCTTGTGAGGTACATATCAAATGGGGCATTATACTCTATAATGGGTCTAATGAGGGATGAGTACAGTGGGACAATGACCTCCTTTTTTTGGGATGAAAAGCCCTTAGCGATGAGGTGTGCCACATAGAAGGATTTCCTGACTGTTGTGGTGATGTGGTTATCGAAGGTGAGACCACTGTCCACCTCTGTCGTCCAGTCTCTCATCACAATTTCGATGTTTATTGTACTGCTACCTATGTGTACATGTATTTTCCTAAGGGGATAACTATACATTTCTTGGCATTAAGCTTGAGCCCATGGCTCTGGCACCAGGCATCTGTTTCTGTAAGGCCCTTTTGTAGAATATCCACTGCATTAAGGGATTCAGTAATGGCTCCCAGTTTGCAGCCATCTGCAAATTTTGATAGCCAGAGTCCCTTAGTGTCGGTCTGTAGAGAAGTAGATGCCAAACATGAGTGGTCCCAGGACTGAACCCTGAGGTACTCCACTTGTCACTTGTCTGGAGCTGGATTTGGAGTCAGCTACTTTTACAGTCTGGATTCAGTCAGTAAGCCAGTTGGCAACCCATTGAGTGATGTAGGGATTTATGCCCAGCTTAGTAAGTTTATCTATGACTCCAGAATGGAAGATTGTGTCAAAGGCTTTGGCGAGGTCCAGATAGGCTGTGTGGACTGCCTTACCCTTGTCCACAGCTCTAGAGACTGATTCGAATAAGTCAATCAGGTTCAAGAGACAAGATCGGCCCTTCATGAACCCAAACTGGGTAGGGTCCATTGTTTGAAGGTTGCCAATGTCTTTGTTTATAACTTCCATGATAATGCTTTCCATGTCCTTGCAGATCAGGCTCATCAGACTGATGGGATGGTAGTTCCCGGGATCCAAGGTGGATCCCCCCTTGTGGAGTGGGATAACTGTAGCTGTGTGTCACTCAGTTGGCACGAAGCCTGAGGTGAGGCTATGATTAAACATGACACTTAGGCACCAGTTCATTTTGTAGTTCATGTATTACACAGCCTGGGATTTCATCTGGTCCCATGGATGCTGTATTTATAGCTTTGGAGAGTGTGGTTTCTACCTATGTGGCCATGATTACTGGAATTTGGCAATCTTTTGATATTGAGATGGGCTCTTTAGGGGGTGAGAGGGGGGTGAAGTTGGCACTAAATTGATCTGCCAGGATATTGGCAATATCCTTGGGATCAGTATATGTAATGCCATTCTGTTGTAGCTCAGACCAGATCTGAGCATTGCCATTTAAATTCTTGACATAACTATAGAATGTCTTGTGGTTGTCTTTGGAATCTTTGGCAATTTTATTTTCGTAACGAGCTTTTGAGGATTTTATGAGAGATCTCAGCTTCTTACTGAGGCTGGTGAGGGAGTTTTTTGCATCCTGGGATTTTCCTCTTTTCTGCAACAGTTTCTTCCTTCTGTTGTATAGTTTGTTTGTCGCAGGGGACCACCAGATTGGCTTCCTTTTTTTTGGAGGAGAGCATCTTGATTCTATTTGGGATGGCACGATTCATGCACGAGCGGATGTGCTCGTACAGTGCCTTAGTGTAGGATTCAGCAGTCGAACTTTCAGATCCTGTCTGCATGAGTGTCATGAAGTTTGTCACTTCTGACTTCAGTAGCATGAAGTTGGCTTTGGAGAAGTTTTCTACAGAGGTTTCCTTACTGGGGGGTGGGGGTGGGGGTGGGATATGGATTTCAAGGGTGATTTGCTTATGGTCAGACCTGACCAATGAGGGGGTGACCACTGGTGTGAAGAATCTATCTCCCATGTTAGTAATGACCAGGTCTAGGATATTGGAGCCCCTGGTGGGACAATGGATTAGTTGATCCGGGGTGTTGGAATTTATGAATTCCAAGAACCATTGGGAAAAGGTGTTGGTACCCGAGTAGTTTTCCCAGTTAATGACAGGGTAGTTGAAATCACCCAGTATTAGGGTGTTTGGTTGTATCTTAATATTTTCCAGTATGTTTAGAAAGGTGTAGTGAGAATCTTGGGGCATGGTGGGGGATCTGTAGCAAGCTACAATTTGGATTGCAGTCTTACCTAGTGTTAGTTGCACCTGGAGAATTTCAGATGCATTGTGTTGGGCAACTAGCCTTGGTGAATATGGACACTCCTCCACCTTTAGTATTTTGGTCTTGGTTTTGTGGCCAAAAAGTGTGGTAAGAGTTGTAACCTGGTATTGTAAGGGTGCTCTATGGAGCCTTGAACCAGGTCTCAGTTACTGCACAGATATCGATGTACTCCATTTTTAGGAGTGCCTCGAGAAAGTGCATTTTGCGGTTTAGACTTCTAGCAATGAGTAGCATTACCTTCAGATTTTGCATGCTTGTATCTGTTATGGTGGTGGTTTTGTCCTTTGAACCTTGCCTAAAAAATGCACTATAGGGGTGGCAAGAGCTTTAGCCAGTAACCTGAATCCCAGGGGTGACAGGTACAGACCATCTCTGGCAAAGCATCATGGTTTGTCGATCATGTCTTCCCAGGCAGACAGATACTGGATACCCTGTGAATGACAACAGAAGCTTAGCCAATTGTTGAAATCAATCATTTTGTCCTTATACTGTGGCATCATTCAGGGCGAAGGCAGGATGCTACTCAGGGCTAGGGTCATACCTGCCTGGGCCACATGATCTAAGAGCTCTTTCATGTCTCTTTTCATGTAGTCCAGGGAGGTATGTCTCAACTCATTCACTCCAACAGTGACAATGACAGAGTCATATTTGGACTTGTTGTGGAGTGACTTGAGTGCATGTGTTATGTGGCGGATCCTGGCACCCGACAGACAGCTGACTGTAATTTTCTCCTTGTTCAGCCTAGTGAGTGGTACATCAGTGTGCCTGACTATAGAGTCACCTTTGACTAAAGTGTTGAGTACATTGTCTTGCCTTAGGGGCTGTTGTTGGGTGGCACACTGGTGTGGTGAGCTATGTGTCACTTTGGTTGTGACTAGTGTTTGTTTGCATTTCAGCTTCAGAGGTCCATGTTGCTTGGGCAGGTTAATGTTAAGAGCCACCGCATATGTGGGTTTTGAAGGGCTATGAGTTGCTTGAAGTGTAGTGCAGGTGTTAACCATCTCCTCTTGACTGTCTAGCACAATCTTGGCCGGAGAGAGCTTTGCTTCCAGTTTGGCTATGTAAGTGCATCTCTCGCAAGTTGTAGTGTTGGGTGGTGGAGGAGAGGGTTGTCTGTGTACATGAGGCAGTTGCCGCATTGCCCCAGTATGCTCAGATTCACAAGGTGGACAGGAGAAATCACCAAAAGCTGAACCTTGGACATGCCTGTTTAAGTGCTTTTTTGTAAAGTACAAGAGCTGTTTTCCCTTACCTGTGCAAGGTACTTTGCAATTCTAGGCTGTTTAGTGCCTACAATTAATTTCCCTTATTGACAAGGAGAGTTGAGTGTTTGTATCATTTTCAGGTTTCCTAGTGCTTTCCAGCAAGTTCTAGAGCAAGTGCTAGTCACAGGGATTCAGGTTTTAGTGCTACTACTGAGAAACCAGCTAGTACTAAGTGAAAATTTGAAGAGCAGACTTTCTGGCACCTGGAATAGTTTAACTGTAGCCCCGCAGTGCTGCACGATGCGAAAAATGCGTAAACACAAGCGTTTTTTAAGCCAGAAAGTTGAAAGGCATAGAAATCAGCCCAAAAAGGTTAATACAATTACAATTTCAGAGCTGGAAACCACTCCCCTAGTGTTAGATAGGCAGTACAATGCTCACCACTCCCACTGGTAAGCAATAGGACTTCCCTCTACCACAGCACGGTCTGAATAGCTCTGAACACAGAAAATAATGTCCTGAGACAAGCAAAGCCTGGGATCTGGACTATACTGGCTAAGAAAGGTGGGAACCGAACAAACAAGATAGTTTTTTTTTTTTTGGTTAAAACAGACTAAACAATGCAATAATACAGTAAATAAACAAAGAAAAGGCTAACACGCTTAAGTGTGTAGTCCTAAACAGTAAATGCAATTAAAACTCTACAAAATTAGCAATTTAAAACTTTTTAAAAGAAGCAAGGCAAGTGCACAACTGAAAAATGATCAGAGGCAGTAATACAGTAGAATAAGTAGCTAGTCTACATATACAGAGAAGTCTATATATATATACAGAAAAGCAGCTAAAACACAAACAATTCAGATGCAGTGCAATCTAGAGCACTTGAGTTGTAGCAATACTAAGGCAAATACAGTTATAATAAATGCACTAAAATATACTCTATATTTCCAAAATGTTTGAGAAGCACAGTCAAAACACAAGGAGATTCAGGCACATTTTTTGTTTGTTTTACAAGTACATAGTATAAACTTTTGGTTTTGTAATTTGGCAGGATTCTTCCTTAAAGCCATGTTATTTGATATTAATGAAAAACTAGGTAAACAATGCAAGGCATATCAAAAGTCAGGCAGTAATATGAAAAATGTTGAAACAGTGCTAAGATGGTAACATATAACCATTCCCTAAGAGACGCGCTGTAGTAAGAAAAATAAAAAAACAGGATTAAATCATGACATCCTTCTTGTAACAAAGTTAGGAATGAGATTTTGATATTAAGGCAAACATGTCACAGAAAAAAATGAAATATTTCCTACTTCTGAGGAGTTTGCATATGGTCTATAAAGACATACAGTACTGCTTAAGAAATGTAAACATAGTTACAGATGTTCATAGACATATGAAATGCAAACAAAAATGTCCCCACAACCACCCCCACTTCGTTCTTTTTTCTGTAGTTGATAAGGAAATAAACTGCAACACTTGTCAAGCTCAATGAAGATTAAAAAGGCTTATCAAACTTGCTTTTGAATATGTAAGCATTAAACATACTTTTGAAGTAAATATGTATGATTAAGTGAAGCATTCCATTGCACATGATATGGATTATTTATTTTTTAAGTAAGTATTCAAGGGTAAGTAGTGAAGAGATGTAAGTGCAGAAATAATGTGTTACCATTAAAAATTTCAAGCATAATCCAATTCAGTAGCTTATTGCAGATTTTTAATGTAAAACATGTCATCTTTTCTTATCTTAAACCTGATTATTTCATGTTTAACACAAGTATGCTGCATAATATATTGTCATGGTAAAATACAGAACCATTTCATACTTTAAACCTGCTTATTAGATGCTTATAAGAAATATTTTTCCTGAACATTTTCCTGAAGCAAGCATGTGCCATCATTTCATATCCTAGAAATACTTATCACATGCTAAGTAAGCATTGTTGATAAAGTGTACAATGAACTACCACCAAATTATGAGTCAATTTACTATCTCCATTGTGTGTGTATTTCTATAACCCCTATCTTTTTTATTTTAATTATCCTTTACTTTGTATTTCTTTTTTTTTTTTTTTTCATTTTTCTCCCATCAGTATTAATTTCTGCACTGGTCTAGAGATCACAGGAGCCAGACCATGTTTCTCCTAGGTCAGGGAATGTTTGCACTCACCCATTCAGGGACATCCTCACAGGGTCAGGTCGGTGGCTCCGGCACCCTGGTAAATCACAAAATGTGGGCTTCAGGACTTATTAGTGGATGAGTGGGAGCTGGTGATGGAGAGGAAGCTTTGGTTCATGAGAGATCTTTTACAGTGGGTGCAATACTCATTGCCCTGGTCAGCTCTGACCACTGAGTCAAAGCAGACTTCTATACCTTTAACATCATGCAGTGTAAACATTTGGGTTCTTGCCAACAGGGGTGTGAATGTCAACAACAG
>NC_056743.1:546114129-546159129 GCF_019279795.1 Protopterus annectens | reverse complement strand
GGAGTTCTGTGCTCCTGGCAGAAACCTTGCCTGAAGATTGAGCTGTAAACTGAGAGCAGTCTCCCACAAAATCATTGCTTGCCTGCATAGAGGATAAGAATGCGTTCCCCCTTGCTTGTTGATGTACCACATGACAGTTGTGTTGTCTGTTAGAATCAACACCTGCCCTGGAAGAAGTAATTCCTTGAAAGCTATTAATGCAAACTGGACTGCTAACATCTCCTTCATGTTGATATGTAGATGTTGTAGACTGGCAGGCTACTTGTTTTGTATCCACTTTCCATTTAGATGAGCTCCCCAAGCTTTGTCTGAGGCATCTGTCGTTAAAATCTGACTCGCCTCTGGCCGGGTCACAGAGAGTCCCTTGTTTAGGTGACATTCCTGAGCCCACCATAAAAATTCCTTTTGAATGCAAGGTATTATTTGAATGACAGTGTCCAGATCCTGGCAGTGCTGTGTCCATACATTTTTGAGATACCATTGTAGCTTCCTCATATGCAGTTTGGCATTGGGAAGCACCAGAATACAAGATGCCATGAACCCTAATGCTTGAAGGACTGTCCTTGCAGTCAGCACGGACTGATGAGATAGTTGACGGAAGTAAAGGGATAGACTCTTTGTTTGTCCGGGGTTAGAAAGGCCATCTGGGATGCTGTATTCAGTCTCACACCCAGAAAGCACATGTCCTGAGAGGGTACTAGACTGGACTTTATTTCGTTCACAGAATACCCCAGGCATCTTAGCACTGCTATCACATATTCCAAATGATGGAGAAGCTCTTCCCTTCCTTGGGCCAAAATCAGGCAGTCGTCCAAATAAGGATAGATCTGTATTCCTTTTAACCTGAAGAAAGCTATCACTGGAACCAGAACTTTCGTGAATACTCTGGGCGCAGTAGATAAGCCAAAGGGCAATGCAGAGAACTGATAGTGAGAAGTCCCAGCTCGAAAACGCAGATACTTCCTGCAACTTAGTCTGATAGGAACATGAAGGTAAGCCTCCTTGAGATCCAAAGTTACCATCCAATGATCTTTGCCCAGCAGAGGTAAAAGCTGCTGTAACGCCAACATTTTGAACTTGGGAATGTCCAGATAAGTGTTGAGGGTAGATAAATCCAAAATTGGTCTCCACGTGTTCCCCTTCTTTGGTACTAGGAACAGGCGAGAGTAAAATCCTAGGCCCACTTCTGGCATAGGGACTGGCTGTATGGCCCCTATTTGGAGTAACAGAGAAACTTGCTTGTGAGCCTCTATTCTTTGTTGAGGAGGAATGTCTGGCATGCCTTTGAAAGGAGGCAAGGTATGGAAATAAAACCTGTAACCATGGTGTATGATATCCAATACCCATCTGTCTTGGGTAATTAAACTCCAATTTTCTTTGAAAAGTGCCAACCTTCCGCCCAAAGGTGCTGCCAGACGAGAAGGCTCTGGCAGCTGAAAAGGTAGGTCATTGGGTCTGTTTACGAAAGGACTGACCCCTGCCCTCACCCGAAGACTGTGCAGGAGAACTCCCTGTTCTAGGCCTGAAAGAGCCCTGAGCTCTGCCCCTACCACGCCTAGATCTACCCCTAGACTGGGAATCATAAGAAGGATACGACCACCCCTTAGTAGGCCAATTTCTACTAAACTTTGGAGGCTGGACCCGCAAAAAATCTTTAACAGTCTGCATAGACTTAGCCTTGTCTTCCATTTTCTTTAAAACTGCCTCAACAGGAGGACCAAACAACACATCAGATTGTAAAGGAGCATCTAAAATCCTTGTTTTAACATGTTCAGACAAATTTTGATCCCTTAGCCAGGCGTGCCTGCGAAGAACTGACCCAGTGGCAGCCACCCTAGACGAGGCCTGTACAGCATCAAAACCACATTGCAAAGAATGCTTACCCACCTGTTCAGAAACATGCACTAAATCTTGCAACTCTTTACAATCAATACCTACTGCCAGAGCATCAACCTTAGACTTTAATTGTGAAAGGAGATATTTCTGGTATTTCAACATGTGGAACTGGCAATTCAAAGCCCTCATAGCAAGAGTGGAAGAAGTATAAACTTTCTTTCCCCATCTATCCAAGGCCCTAGCCTCTTTGTCTGCAGGAACCGGATTCTTAACAACAGAAGCCTTAACACCTTTAGGCCCCTGACTAACAGTTTCTGGGTCAGCCCTAGGACTCTTAAAAGATACTTATGAGCTTCAGGCACCCTGTAATACCTATCCGGCTTAACAGGAGCAGGAGGCAAAGAATCAGGATTAAGAGAAGCCTCTGCAAAACATCTTCTACTACATCCAAAACAGGAGGTATAGCCAAAGGCCTATGCTGGGGTAAAAACAAAAATTCCCTAAGCCTTTTCCTGGAATCAGAGAAGTCCTGACCTTCCCACTTAAAATGCTCCCTCATGGAATGAAGAGTTTCTGAAAAAGAAAAATCCTCAGGAGGAGAAGCAGAAGGAGTAGAATCATCCAGATCAGAATCAGAATAAGGAGAGTACTCCTGCAAGTCTTCAGCCAAGACTCTGAAAGATCGGAAGCCTGCTCAAAACCCCCCAGCTCAGGCTCCAACCTAGGTCTCTTATCAGGAGGGGGCATAGAACCCCTAATTAAAGTAATCAAATCTTCTGCCATTTTAAGCATATGCTTCTTGGGCACAGTACCTGAAGAGCTAGGGGTAACACCAACTGAAGCCAAACCTGGCCTGCCCCTGGGAGAAGCCTTTGAAACAGAAGGAGAGGGCCTAGCCACCCTAGGAAGGGAGGGGAGTATAGTAACCTGAGAAGCCCCCTCAGCCTGACTTGCCTCCTGAGAGGCCACATCCTGCAATAATAAGGTCTCACCCTGGGAACACAAAGAAACCTCCGGCGGAGCCACCGGCTCCACCGACACCTCCAAAGAACCGGCGTCCGGTACCGACGGTTCTTCTAGCCTAGGCTTAACTGCCTTGTCCTTGCGCTTCTTCGAAGAAGCGGGCATCGGAGCATCCGACGGCGTTTTATAATTACACCGCTTCCCAAAGACTAACCTTGCACAATCCAACCTTCTCTTTATAGTGCGTTTATTAAATCTAGCACAAGAGCGACAGCCAACAACGCCCTGCCCAGGCCGTAAGCAAGGAATACACAAAGTATGATAATCTCTATGCGGTATCTGTTTCCCACAAGAAATACTATTATTGACTTTTTCTGACATACGGTAAATCACTGAGGCAAGAAAAAACTAAAATATTCCCCAACGGGGTACTTAGCCAACTTTGAACTCGGTCTGAAACTTCAAACTTGAAAAATCTCAGAACGCCAACCGGCACTTGCAATGCTGCTTCTGCATCGGACCATGCGGCAAAAAAGACTGAGGATATGACGTCGGTCATGCGCATTTGTACCCTGACGTCCTGATGTCAGTCAAATGGCCTTGACCGACGTCAGCCTTATACTTTGATATTCGGGCTGACCGAGGACAGCGGACTACCCAAGTGTAAGGACTGCAGCAATGTGAGATGAAGAACATCTGCCCCTCCTCCGGCATGTGCTATTTAAGTTGCAGACCATATTTACATCCATGGGATGGGTAGCCCTAGTCCCATTTGATTTATGGATATGCAGCAAGTTCATTAGGTTTGGGTCTTGGATTGCTCTGTAGGCCAGGCATAAGTCTCCCCTAAGAAGTCTATATGATATGGAGCAGAGTGATAGAGCTTTAGTCGGCCCGTGTAAGGCACATGCTGGAGTCCCTTGATCTTCTTCGTTAGAAACCTCTGAGATCTCTCCAGTTGCAGCAGGTGCTTAGTATGATACATGACAAATGGGGTGTTATACTCAATTATTGGCCAGAAAAGTGCCGAATATAGAGGGGTTATGGCATCTTTTGCTCTCGAGATGATACCTTTACTAATCAACTGTGCTACGTCTAAGGCTTTCCTTACTACAATAG
Organism: Protopterus annectens; assembly: GCF_019279795.1. NCBI lineage: Eukaryota > Metazoa > Chordata > Ceratodontiformes > Protopteridae > Protopterus > Protopterus annectens. Next base: position 546,155,211 of record NC_056743.1, on the reverse strand, counting down.
ACATATGGTGTTCAAATTTAAGGTCACAGTCAACTTGTGATCCTGGGTCCCTTACCACTTTATGGGTACTTAGAGTACTGTTGTTGATGTGATTGTGTGAAGGGATGTTGTTTGTGCCAAAGGGAATGATGATGCATTTCTTTTCATTCACTTTGAGACTGTGACTAATACACCAGTCGTCAGTCTGTGTGAGACCCTACTGGAATATACATCATTTGAGGATTCACTGATTGCACCTAATTTGCAGTCATCTGCAACTTGGTCAACCACAACCACAACCCCTTAGTTTTGACCTGAACTTCTGTGAAGTATATACCAAACATTTGGAGGCCCAGCAATGATCCCTTTGGCACCCCACTAGTAACAGGTATGCTGGTTTAAATGAAGTCACACACTTTGATAGTGTGAGTCTGGTTTGTGAGCCAGTTGGCAACCCATCTTACAATACAGGTTCATAGGTTCATAGGTTGGTACTAGGCTATCGGCCCTAGAGCCTATACAAGCCTATCCATAACAATTACCTGACTATTTCTTCCCACAATATTTACTTCCCTGGACCCCTGACTAGCAGGGTGACTGACATGATCCCCGGGGTGATTTTCCTATCTCCCATCCAATCGTCAAGGTTCCTTTTGAAGAGAGCCAAGGAGGCGCTCTGCTTGACAAGTATGGGCAGTCTATTCCAGAGTATGGGGAGTCTCTGGGACAGGAACCTATCCCTCCAGCATGTTTTGTTCATTGTGATGACAAGGTTTAGATCCCTGGAGCATGTGGCTCTGAGGGAATGAGATTTCTTTAAGTGGAGCATGTCCAACAGCTCAGGGTTTGACATGGCCTTGTATGTTAAGCATAGATCACCTCTGAGTAGACAAAAATGCCACAGAGTATAGCTGGAGTTTTTTTTAGACAGTCAGCCTAGGGCATCTGCTTTAGGCCTGTGATTATTTTAGTGAGGTATTTCTGCAGCCTTTCCAGCTGTTGCAGATGTCTTATGAGGTACATACCAAATGGGGCATTGTACTCTATAATGGGTCTAATGAGGGATGAGTACAATGGGACAATGACCTCCTTTTTTCTGGATGGAAAGTTCTTAGTGATGAGGTATGCCACATAGAAGGATTTCCTGACTGTTGTGGCAATGTGGTTATCGAAGGTGAGACCACTGTCCACCTGTGTCCCTAAGTCTCTCATCACACTTTCAGTGTTTAATGTACTGCCACCTATATTGTAATTCATGGGTACATGGTTTTTCCCAAAGGGGATAACTATACAAAGGGGGTTACATTCAGTATTCTAAGTTTATTTGTGATAAGTTAGGAGGGGATAAGGGAGTGAAATTTTCACCAAAACTATCCGCTAGCATGTTTGCTATAGTATGGGGTTAGTGTGCGTAATATTGTTGGCCATAGTTCTGCACATACTTGGGTCCTACCTTTTATGCTACATACATAGCTGTAAAAGGCCTTATGGTTATCCTTGGCTGTACTTGCTAAGTTTCTCTAAAAAGAGGAAAAAGTGAAATTTCACCAACCATAAGAGCAAAAATGAGCAGCAAAGTATGAGAACCACAGGTGCAAAATCCAGTAAAATACTGTTTATTGGTAAGCGCTTTCATAAGGATTAAAATCACCAAACTTCTTCAGACCCAGTTTGTGCTCAAAAGAGCCCTTATAGGACTTGTCAAGTTGTCTTATTTGCCTGTTGAGGCTGAGGAGGGTGTTTTACCATTGTTGGGGCCTTGCCTTTGTTTTCTTGAACAACAACTTTTTGCATTTATTGTAAAGTTTGCTAATGCTGGATGTCCACCATGGCAGCTATTTTTCACTAATTACTCTGGATTTGATTCTTTCTATTAGAGCTGAGTGTATTGAGTAATTCAAGTGATTGTACAGGGCTTTAGTGTAAGCTTCAGTGTAGTTACCATTTCCAGCTTGAGTTGGGGCTTGAAATGCATTTATCCCTTAACCTAGGAGGGTATAGTTTGCCCTGGTGAGGTCTTTTACCCTGATTTCACCCTCTGAAAGTTCTGGTGTTAGTGCCAGCTCAAAGGTGACTGATTTATGGTCAGTTTTAACTAATGAGGATTTGACAGTTGCAGCAGTGCATCTGTTTGACATGTTGGTGAGGACTAGATCTAGAATGTTATTTCCTTTTGTTGGGGTATGGACAAGTTGTTCCAGGGCATTTGAATTAACAAAGTCTAGGAACTTTTGTGCCAGTGAGTTAGGGATAGCGTAGGTTTCACATTTGAGGGTGGGATAATTAAAATCACCCACAACCAGTGTTTTTGGTAAAATTTGAATTGTCTCCAATTTGGTCAAGTAGGCTTCAAGTGTGTCTTGCCTCATGGAGGAGGGTCTATAACTGGCTATGACTTGAATGGGGGTCTTACCCACTGTAACCTGGACTCCATGGAGTTGATGGGAGGTGAATTTATCTCTAATATAGATTGAACCACAGCCTTCTTTGGTTTTCACATGTTCATTTTGTGGTCTAAAGCTCTGGAAGGCATTGTAGCCTTGCAAAGCCAGGATACTCTCTGAGGCCTTGAACTAGGTTTCTGTGACTGCACAGACATCTACATCTTCTAGTGATAGAACAGCATCCAGGGAGTGCAATTTTTGGTTTAAGCCCCTAGCATTTAGCAGCATGACCCTTATTTTGTTCTGATTGGTTAATTTCACATTGTTAATGTTGTTTTCAAGACCTTGCCTCAAAATAGCACTATGAGGGAGGCAAGAGTTTTTGCCTGCAGCTGAAAGCCTAGAAGGGCCAGGTGCAAACTGTATCTGGCAAAGCAGTGAGGTTTGTTGATGGCTACCCAGGCTGACAGGGACTGAATTCCCTTTGAATATCACCAAAGACTAAGCCAATTATTGAAATCAATCATTTTTTGTTTATACTGTGGAATCATTCTAGGTGAGGGTAGTATACTGCTCAAGCCTAGGGACATACCTGCTTGGGACACATACTCATAGAGCTCAACCATGTATCTCTTCATATAGTCCAGTGAGGTATGGCTCAGGTCATTTACACCAACATGAAGTATGACAGAGTCATAATGGTACTTGTTGCTGAGAGATGTGAGTGCATGCATGCATTATCTGATGAATCCTGGCACCAGACTGGCAGCTGACCATGACTTTCTCTTTGCCCAACCTGTTGAGTGAGACATCTGCGTGTCTAACTATTGAGTCTCCAATGACAAGAACATTTGGTTTTTCAAAGTTACACCTTATGGGCAGTTCCAAACTTATGAAGAAAATGAACAAACTGAACTTCCTGAATACTTACAAGTGGAGCACATAGAAAAAAAAAGAGTGCGGTTCATAGCTACAAATCTATCCGGGGATGCCTATTTACTTTGAGCAGAAGAACAACATTTTAAGTACAACCCCTATCTGAGACTGATGAGCAGCTGAGGTGCTAAAAGAATCAGGTGAGAGACGGTAGGAGTGGGTGGTCAGTGCAGACTCATCCATTGTTGTGGTAGGAGATGGTGTGATACACTGCAATGCCAGCCCCAAATGGACAGTGTGATGCACGATATGCTGTGCATGAGATAGGGACATAAGCTTGGTTGTGACAAGCTTCATTTGTGTGGCTCCTGCTGAAAGGAATGAACGGTCGATTGTCATTAGTTCATGATGTTCACGGGAATGGAGAGAAGATCTAGAATTACAAAAGAAAGAAGAAAAGAATGGAATATGGATCGATAAATCACGGGAAAGCTGATTCTTGTCAGGTAGTGAGGCGTGAGAAGTCCGGAAAAAATGACCTGTCTCAAAAACGTGACACTATGAGTCCCTGACAATGATGGAGACAGAGTGAGCTTGAGTAGCAGCTTGGGAGTAGTGATGTAGGAACTGTGGGCGTGATCATCAAATGCTGGTTCACTCATGCTGGGGACAAGGGGGGGGCTACCTGGCTTTGTGACATGCATGCTGTGCAGCATATGACATGCAGACTGAGCTAGGCATCGCATTTACTTGGCTGTTTTTATGAAGCACATACAGCAACAAGCACATGCATTGCAAGCCATTGTGATTGTGACCTTAGCCATTGGGGGAGGGGAGGGGTAAAAAAAATGCAGCAGCATGGATGACCCCACTCCCACCCTCATTATTCATTAATAATGAATAGAACTGATTCTGACTGATTCTGAGGAGGACTGATAATGCAATGCAATCTGAAAAAGGTATACAGGAAAAAAGGTTAGAGAACATCTACCCAGGGATTCTGCATGTATGACTCTTGATTATAAACATTATTTAGTAATTCTAATTCTGTTAACTGATTGTTGTAGCAATATTGTATGGATTAGGCTTGTACAGAAACGCTTCAAACAAATATAAGAAAGATGCTGTTATTCAAATAGCAAATTAACCAGTTCAGTGAGTCTTTGTGATACATAGAAAAAAAAAGAAGCAAGCTGAGACAAGATCCTCTATGTGAACATGGTGACAGCATAAAAACTCTGTCCAGAAAGACTTCCATGGCTAGGATTAATTTCTGCTCATTAGAGCTAAGAGATATTTGCAGTAAACACTTTGAGACCTACTTAAGGTAGGAATAAATATGTGTTCAGTTTGCAAGCATGTTTCTTTGTTGTTTCTTTGCAATCAGATAAAGTAAGACATTAAAATAAGCCATTGTTCAGCACAGTTTTTCAATAAATATTAAACTTTTTACTGTAATGGCCTTATGTTTTAATGAACTTGAGCAAGTGACATGATACTTCTCTCTTAATGCAGTAACTGAAAGGACATTCTAATACTGAGTTGCAAGAGACTGTTAGAAGACACTAGGCTTGCCAGGTAGGACGTGTGGGAGACATTGTGTCAAGAGCTATATAGTCTGAAGCATTTGCATTCACTTGACAGTTCAGTAGGAGGAACAATTTTAGTCTTATACAAAAAAGGCTAATAACTACACCTAAGAAAATATCTAGAGAATAAATCTGCAAGACGACACTTCCAAAAGGGACAGGGAAGAATATGAGAAATAAGGAACCTGGTGACGTAACTGGAGCAATGAGATAATAATGGCTTCTGGGGACTTAACCAAGCAAGATAAGGAAGCATTGAATGTGTAGGAGAGATCCTTGAGAAATCATATTCACTAGTTTTCTGTCTCAAAGGGAATCGGGAATGGTGAAATGGTAAAAGGGAGACGTTCATTCTCTAAACAGTTTCTGACATCTCGCAAGTATAAAAATGGAATACAGATGTATGATTTTAAATAAGTGGCACTTATTTAAATAATGTTTTATTTATTAACTTTACTCAGCATTGTCAGCCTTATAGAAAAAACATCTTATTAATGAAAGGTTTCTCATGTATAAAGTCACACAATTTATCTAATCTATTAAAAAGCCTAAATGTTTAACTTTAACTCTGTATTATCCATTACCTAAAAGAATTGTATTTCTTTCAGTATTTCACTATATTTTTGCAGTGATGGCAGAGTCAGACTCTACTATATCAGTACTTTATTTTCAGGTCACTAATTCAGCTTTGGATACAAATGCTTAGGGTTTATGGTGTTTCCAACCTGCTGATTGTGCAATAAAACCATCTATCAAAATGAAATAAAAACAAATTTGAAATATTGATGCATGCATATTTACCAGCCTTGCACATATTCTTTATTTAAATCATGCAGTGAGATCTGCAGTTCATAACTCTTTCTTCTACTGTGATAAAAATGAATTATGTGTATGTATAGTTCTGAAATCACATACTATGTCAATGTGAATGCATTAAGTTCTACAAACTGTACTTTAAAAATCTTTTGTCTGCCTTCCATATCTGTCATTTCAGAGTCAAATATTGTGGATAATCACTGGGGATGCTAAGAATTTAAGGCTGTCTTCTGTTAACAGTGTGAAATATTTCTAAAAGTTTAAGTGTCAGTGAGATGTGGAAGTAAGAAGGGTATGCATGGCTTCAAAGGCATGAGGAAGGGACTGTTTGTTTGCCAACATCTATGACCTTAATTAAGTATGGAACTGAATATATTACATATATCATAAAGCCATATCATCCTGCAGTTATAAATATTTAAAAAAGAGCTGAAATGGATACTTTTGGAATACCATAAGATCATGGATGTGTGGATTTGGGAAGGATCACAAAATATCATCTATAGCTCTACAAAGACATATAAAACAAACATTTCAGAAAAAAGATACCTTGTCATGTATTAAAAATTTAATTTGGTGAAAGAAAATATTGCTGTAAATAAGAAAACTAGAATAAATGACAGAAATGCTAATGGACAAGATTGTATCCTGCAGGAAAAATTAAACAGTCTGCCCTGTTAAGCAACTAACTTAGTTTTAATTTACATTACAACTTCCCCAACACCTTTCAGCAATCACACACTCACACACGCACACACACACACACACACACACACACACACACACACACACACGCACACACACACACACACACACACACACACACACACACACACACACACACACACACACATGCACACACACACACACACACACACACACACACACATACACACATCCCATGCCAGCTGGTAGCTGTATTTCCATGAGTTAAATATCCCTGGCAAAGCTCCACCATCTGTTTCTAGGAGTGCAACAACTTATTCTGCCTGCAAAATGGCATTCAACCACCACAGAACCATTGCCCAGAGAATAGAGTTGAACTCTACATACTGTCTACTCAAGGCAGTGAGTCAGAATAATGCCTCAGTAAACTCTGGAGACAAATATTTCTGTGCCATACTATTGAATCACAGCAGTAGCTATACACTTTTATCTTTAACTGCTACAAAAGGAAAACAGTCTGTAGAAGCTTCTAATGACACCAATCAAACAATTTTATTCCACACTTCACTACTGAAATCCATATGAAGTCTCTTCTTGCAAGTGTACGTTCATATCATGTATTAACCTTAAACCTTAACCTTAAATTATGGTGTGTCTTGGGCAATGCTGACTCTTTGAAATAGCACAATCAAAACTTTTTTCTTTATTCTTATAGGTACCTAGGTTTATAGTTTAGTAATAAGCTATCTCTCCTTGTGGGCCATTTAATAGTAGACACATTTCCAACCCATTTGGTGTTTCAATTACCTTTACAGTTTCATGGACTAGATTCATATTACACATAGTGACATTAGCTGGGTTGATAACATAGATATTTATAAGGGCCCCAATCATGATATATATATATAATTTAGTAGCTGTCCTGTCCATTAGCAGAGTAGGGGGCAATCCTGAGTAAATTTCCCATCCATAGATCCAAGTTACATTCGGATATAGATGGTGTTAGGTGTTTGTTTTGCATGGATGGAGGGTTTGTTACATGGCAGTGGTATTCCCTGTGAGATATACCTGTCTCCCTAGACTATACCTTTGGTGTTGCAGAGTAAGTTTAGAATTCTGGACTGAATATTACTAGTGCTGTTTGATTTAATGATGTGCAGCAGGTCCATTATAGTCTGGTCAGAATATGCCTTGTAAGCAAGACACAGGTCACCTCTTAGCAGTACATAAGAGATCAAGTATAATAACAGAGCTTTGCAATGGTCTGTGCATGTGAAATTGCTTAAGCCAATCATCCATTTAGCAAGGTAACTCTGGGCATTCTTGCTGTTGCAAATATCTGAAGAGATTCATGTAAAAGGGTAGTAATATTAAATGAGTGCTTTAAGAGTACTGAAAAGAGGGGGACAATGACTTCTCTGGACTTTGATGAAATCCCTTTTTAATAAACTGTGTAATACAGAAGGACTTTCTCAACATGCGAGACACAATTCCTAAATCATGAATGACTGGGTCAGCTCTTAGTGGTGTATTCTCAATGTGGCAGTTCCCAGGGGGAGAAGACTTACTAAATGATATTGTAATACAGTTTAGCCATTTAACTTTAGTGCATGATTCTGGCACCAGTTCATTGTTTGGGACAATAATTCTTGCAGCATGGTTAAGTCTTTGGGGAGTCAATAACTGCACCCAACTTGCATTCAGATTTAGTCAGCCAGTGTCCTTTGAGTATTGACTTTAACTACACAGAAGTAGATGTCAGGCAGGAAAAGTCCTAGCATTGTGATCTGGGGGAATCAACTCGTAATTGGTCTTTTGTGGCAGTAGCTTAACCTATATTGTTCTTGCATTGTATCCATGAGCTAGTTTGGGAACCAGTAGGTGTTGTAGATGTTTATTAGCTTCTTGACTATGCCCAAGTGGGAGACTATGTCAAGGTCCTTAGCCAGGTCAAGGTAGGTGGTGTGTACTGTTCTACCTTTGTCTATCGCCTTGGTGACTCTTTTCAAGAAACACCACCAGGTTTGTTAAGCATGACCTGTGTTTGTGAAATCCAAATTGAGATGAATCCAGTGTTTAGAGGTTCCATATGTCCTTATTGATTAACCCATTGATAATCCTTTCCATGGCTTTACTTATGAGACTGTGCAGACGTATTGGTATGAAACTGCCTGGATCAGTGGTTGGTCTCCCCTTGTGCAGGGAGATGACTGTTGCTCTTCTCTTTACATTTGGTACAAAGCCTGTGTTGCGGCTTAGACTAAAAAGTGTTGACACAGGCTGAGTTAAATCATACTTCATGCTATTCAGGAAGCATCTAAGGATATTGTCAGGATGCATCAACGCAGTATTTTTTAACCTTTGAATGTGCCTTTAGGACTTGCCCATGTCTGATGGCTGGGGGTGTCAATTTCCAATATTTCTTGTGGTATAGTTGGGAGTGGTAAAGTTTGAGCTGAATTTATCAGCCTAAAGGTTAGATATATTTTTAGCTCCATGGTGCACAGTATCAGTAACAATCAGTGTTAAGATTTATACTGACTAAAATATTCCATCAAAATGAATTCATCTTTTATCAAAACAGAAGTATTTAAATGGCCTTAATGATAATAATAATAATAAAGCACTAATCACTTGCAATCAAGATACTTGCAAATAGTTCAAATATATGTCGAAATATAAAATACAAAAATACAACCTAACATGAATCAAGACCTTTAAGAAAAAGCACACAACTGCTTTAAAGTAAACTTTGGATAAAAAAAAATATTGTTAGCAGTATATGTATGTTGAAAATATTTTAAGTTACTAATATAACAAATAGTCTTAAAAATAGCAGTAGATGAAATCCTGAGCTTACAATAACCCTGCTCCACAAAAATGTTGATACGTATGCTTAATTTCCTCATAAACTGTCCACCATAACAGATCACTGGTTTCCCATTATCATAGCATCATGAAATTGTGCAAATGCTCTACATCAAAGTGAGATGCATATGTGTCCACTCAGTTCACATCCACTTGTGAGAGGATTGTAAATAGCTCTTTTCTATAGTTGTAATTGGCCGGAAACAGCTGCCACTGACTAAGAATCAAGGTAAAAAAACAGGAGGTGTTTCTAGTGGCTTGATAAAGATGCAGGTGAGCACCCAAGAAGTAAGCTTAATGCTTGTCACATTTTTATCCTTAACAGGAAAAGATGGAGACAGGAAAATAAAATGAGTTTCCTTTGATTTACAAGAAAAATAAGAGATGCAGCAGTTATTAATGAAAGTAGTAGCAACCTCTCACTAGGGACATTAAAAAAAAAAACTTTTTTTAGTTGTAACCGGCCATGAACAGCTGCCACTCACTAAACAGCAAGGTAAACAAACCAAGAGGTGTTTCTAATGTCTTGATGAAGATGTAAAGTAGCACCCGAAGAAATCACTTGTCTCTTCCATGTCCTTAAAACAACAAATGGAAGAAAATAAAATAGAAATGTTTAATGAGCAAAAACAATAGAAGCAGCAGTTAATATTAAATGCCGACTGAGAGGTTTAACAAACATAAACCAAAAAGTTCTTATTAAACCTCCCAATAGTTTGTACCTTTTGATCATACAAGAGTGCTTGCATCAATAGCCTGCGGGAGATGCATGTGTAAAGTACTGGTTTGAGATTACTGTAATATATTTTTTCTAGATAATAAATGCAGTCGTCATACCTTCAACTATATCTTCACATTATAGGTTCATAGGTAAATACTAAGCTAGCTGCCCTTGTGGGCCATTTTAAGCCTAGCCAATTTACCTTTGGTTGCTTCAATTAACCTATTCTCATTGGCCTTACCCATCTCATGGTCATTAAAGACATCTTAACCATAGAGAGGGAGAGAGAGAGAGAAAGTCAGAATACCTGGGATCATACTGTACATAATTTGAGGGGATCCATGCATGGGATAAAGCATTAAGGAGCTGCCTCTCTTGATTTGTAATTCAGTAGACTGCCATGGGGTAACTTTTCTATTACCATCCATACATCCAGGTTGCATTTGAATATGAACAGGGTTGAGCTTTGATTTACATGGATGGGGAGTCTGTTCACAAGCAGTGGTATCCTCTTTGAGATATACCTGTCCCCCCAAACTTTTCCGTTCATGCTGCCGAAAATAGTTAGATCCTTGTGCTGGGTATTTCTGATGTCATTTTACTTGCTAATGTGCAATAGGTCCATCAGTACTGGGTTTTGGATGCCTTCTAGGCCCAACACAGGTCAGAACTTAGCAGTCTGTAGGATACTGAGTATAGTGGCAGGGCATTGAGGTTGTCCATGTAGGACATATTGTTTAGGCCTTGTGTCTTTTTAGTTAGGTATCTATGTGGACATTTCAGTTGCTACATGTGTCTGTACACATATCTGCTAAAGGGAGCAGGAAACTCAATGACTTGACCTATGATGGCTGAGTAAAGGGAGGCAATAACATCTCTAGATCTAGAAACAATCTGTTTGTTTATAAGCTGAAGAATATAGATGGACTTTCCTACAGCACTGGACACATGTTGGTCAAATGTTATGTCAACTCTCAGGGTCATATTGTTAATGTAACTATTCCCCAGAGTAGACAACTTCTGAAAGGACTCAATAATGTATTTTTGGAATTTAGATACAGTCCATGATTCTGGTATCAGTTATTTGTTTGGCCCAAGCCTCCCTGCAGCATGGTTAATTCATTCAGGGATTCAGTAACTGCTGCTAACATGTAGTCATCAATAAACAGAGGCAGCCAGTGCTTTTACTTCAAAGTCATAGATAACAAACAGGAGAGGTCTCAGCACAAAACCCTAGAAGGATTCCTTGGTAACGGGTCTCTTAACTTAAGTAGCTTCTCCTATCTTGATCTCCTACATCCTGTCTGCGAACCAGTTGGCAATCTAATGGGTGAAATAGGTGTTTATTCCCGGATCTCTTCTTCCTGCTACCTTTGCTAGCATTACTCAGATTACTGTTTTACAATTCCTACAGCCACTTTGCTTCCATTTACCCTCCTGCTCATTTCCATAATTTCTCCTTTCAAATCAGTCTTATCACCAGTTTTTGAGCTACATTATTACTTGTCTGTAAATCATTGCAATCTCAAACCACCCCAGTTTGAGCTTTTCCCTGCGGCATTGTACTCCGAATACTTTAACTATTATTGTATTTTATTTTTTCTATTGAATAATTAGTCAATATATGCTAATTTTTCTTTCTTTTTTGTGTTAGATTGTTACGTTCATGTAAGAAATATCGAGGTATGTGGTGTATGTGCTGTTTTTCCTTATACATTGCCTTGGTGAACTTTTCCAAGAGGTTCACCAGGCTAAGTAAGGATGGCTTGCTCTTGATGAGTCCAAACTGAGATGGGGCCTATGTTTTTGGAGATCCACAAGTCCTTATGGATTAGTTCCATGATTATTCTTTTCATGTTTTTTTTTTCTGAGTTTGGTCAGACCTGTGGGTCTGAAATCGACAGAATCTGTGGAAGGTCTTCCATTATGCAGGGAAAGGACTGAATCTGTTCACCATTTGCTTTGCACAAAACCTGCATCGAGGCTGAAGTCGAACAGTGTTATTAATGGTGGGTTTGTCTAAATCATGCTTCATGATATTTAAGATGTATCCAAGGATATTGTCAGGCCCCATCTATGCAATATTTTTTACCTTTTGATGGTGCTTTAATAACTAGGTCTTGTGTGAAAACTGAGGATGGTTCCTTTTTAGGTGTATCTTGTGGGAGAGACAGAGGGAAGGGTAAAGAATGAGACAAATTTATCAGCCAGCATGTTTTCTGACATTTCAAAATTATCTCAAAAAGACCATGTGATTGTCTTTCACTTGGAAGGCTATATTAGCTGCAAATTTGTCTTTGGTAGATTTTATTGAGCTCCTGAGGTGTTTACTTCAATGACAAGACCTCTGCAATTATGGGCAATGCTCTTCTTTCTTCTGTTCAAAGTCTCCTCCTTTTTTTGTAAACCTTGCTGATATTATGGATCCAACAAGGGTGTTTTCTTCTGGGGTTTGTCCTGTGCCTGGTCCTACAGTATACAGCTGCATATATGCAGCTATTTACATCCTGGTATAGTCTGTTGGTGTATATTTCCACATATTCAACAGAGTTAACTACATTTTGTGGGGATTTGTAGCTTGCCAATGTATCATGCAGGAGAAGATTGTCTGTCTTAGAGAAATTTCTAAAGTTAACTTGAACAAAAGGAGTTCCTGCTTTCAATTTTTTTGAAGGAGTCAGCTTTATAGTCAGACCTAACAAGTGAGGAAGATATGCAAGTAATGGTGTAAGGTGCCCCACTTATTAGTATGGACAAGATCAATTGTGTTATTTCACCTTGTGAGTACTCTGACTAATTGTTTCAGGGCATTTGTATTGACAAAGTTCAGGAATCCCTGTGGTTGTGCATTAGTGGTGGTGTAGATTTCCCAGTCATAGTTGCATAGTCTGGATCACCTAGGAAAATAGTACTGGTTTTAATAGAGAGTTATTCCAGTTCCTGTAGATAGACATTGTGACTTTCTTGTGCTGTAGGGGGAGCTCTTTACCTAGCTAATATACGGCATGGGAACTTTTTGGTGTTTTTTTAACATAAAGACATTATACTGCATCATGCTGCTTTACCAACCTTGATGCAAATCTCTTCTGGGTATAAACTGAGACAGAAAATCTTTTTTTGTTTTCTGCCTTTACAGTAGGTGGTGTAAATGTGTGGAAAACAGTACAGGCTGGCAAACTAAAATGCAGTCGTTACAGAGATATGTGTGTTCTGCGGGGTGAGGAAGGCTTATGGCGTGCGGAGCGTCTTGTTTATTTTCCTTTTCTTGCTTCATTATGATGGTAGGCTTATCAGGATTGCATTGCATTAAAAAGACAATATGGAGGAGGACAATTCCTTTCCCAATATTTGAAATGTTCAAGGGGACAGATGCAGGCCATCCCTGGTGAAGCAGTATGGTCTGTCGATCATATCCTTCCAGGCTGTCAAATATTAGACCCCTTTTGAATGAAACCAGAAATGTAGCCAATTATTTAAGTCAATTAATATGTAATTTGAGCCTTCCTTATTAAAAACCCATAAACAAGATCCTAAACTCTTACTCCTTTCTTTCTCTCACAGCCCGGCACTAACTAGGTTCCTCTTCTATCCATTTACCCTCCTGCTCATTTCTATAATTTCTCCTTTCAAATCTGTCTTATCATCAGTTTTTGAGCTACATTATTACTTGTCTGTAAATAATTGCAATCTCAAACCACCCCAGTTTGATCTTTTCCTTGCCGCCATTGTACTGTTTTTGTGTTTTTAATAAAGAAGATTCAACTTAAACTAGCTTGTGCTTCCCTGCTTTCATTAGTGGATGTATACATTGAAAAGTTTTTGAAGAAAGTATTTCTACCACCTATTATTAGGTGGGATATCCACCGTATGGTTTTTATTAGGTGCCTGAACTCCAAGGATCTCTAGAGAATATTACATTTAAACTGTTTCCCTATATCAGGGTGTAGAAACAAACTAGTATTATCAATGTAGTCACATGATTTGCATTTGTTACAGGGAAACGTAACAACTTTGCTAATTGTCTTTATATTTGAAGGTGGCATAGGGTAACGTAACATTCTACGCAGGTTCTTTTTATTTTTGAACACAAAATTTGGATGCTCACCCACAATTTCCTTGATCTTGGGATCAGATGTCAATATGTTCCAATTTTTCTAATATATTTCAGTAACCTGTTTAACATCACTTGAATAAAAGACTGGTATCCTTAAACTATTGTTTTTCATGGTTCATGCCAGGTTGTCACTATTGCCTATATCCATGTGTAAAGAGTAATATAGTCTTGTATGCGTGGACCTAAGTCCTTTAACCTATTGCCACTACTTGCCTATCATTGTATCTCCTTTCTATAAATCTGTTTTAAGTCATCCGAGTCTTATAAAAATTTCTCATCACTTACATAAAGGTGAGAGATTCTCATACCTTGTCCTTTAACCACATTAGTAAAATTTGCCTGGTGTGTAGTAGAGTAAAACAGAGACTTTACAGACATACTGCTTCTGCCCTAAATAACTACACCACATTTATTCTACATTATGCCATAGAAGGTAGGCCAGTCTCTTGTGGTATTTTGATGTGGGACTGAGATTGTCCATAATCAGCGCTTTTTTTTGCTTAGCCACTTTGCATATAAGTGTAGTGGTGATCTTCAGCAATTGTCCCTGCAGGTATGTCCATCCTGGGACTATGAATGCCACCCTAAGACATATTTTCAATTTAAATAAGAAAAAAGGGTTAGGAAAGAGTTGTGAGTCTGAGATACACAGGTGACATTTTAAAATCAGAGGGAATGAGGCAAGATGAAGAAAATAATAAGAGTGCGTAAGAAGATGCGAAAGTCAAAAGTCTAGCAGACATTGTAGAAGTTTATAGAAATGATGTGGTGTTGTGTAATGGTTATTCCTAATATTGCTATTTCAATAAAAATATTTTAAATCATGATATAGCCTAGTAATTAAGCTGTGAACTAGAAAATAGTTTTGAAATACTGATCACAGTACTCAGAAATGGACAAATACTAAAGTACTAGGCTATGAATAAGGCTGTCATAAGTAGATGCCAGCCAGAATAGTATAGGAACTGTGGTCATTCAAGAAAATGGATCAGTCTTGCATGCATGAAGAACATTTGTATTTGCAGTAAAAGAGCACAGAAAGCATTCAGATGTTAAATAAGAGGTTTAGGGGAAACAGGCCACAAATGACTGTGAAACATATTGACGTCTTTGTAGAAGGTGCTTCTGCAATTCCCAGATATGTCATTTAATCTACCATAAAGTGATGTTAAAGTAGATGTCAGAGCAATCAAATATAACTTTGCAAAAACTAAGGGATAACCAAAACGAATACACCAAAAAAAACTTTTGTAAAAACAGCTGTGCAACAAGCAGGTTATACAACAAATGAATCAAGAAACCAATGCATTTTACGCACTTTCATTCTTTATTTGTAAGAACTTCCTCAGAAACATCCATTTAGAAATCCAGGTAGTTTAAATACATACAAGGAAAAGGCATCACTTTTCAAATCAATGAATAGAACTGATCCATTAATTAAATTAAAAAAGTACAATGTCAAGCTGCAAAATACTTAAGAACACACTGATGAGAATAAAATGTATAAATGACACTATAAAATTCTATATTTGAGTAAACTTTACACTGAAATCATATCATTCAACTGAGGCATTGTGTCAGGATGAAAACAAATCTGCTGTTTTAGCTGCAAAAACTCAAGATAATCGTTAAACTGATAAACTGGAGCTGATTTACTTCTTCTATGACAAAGCACATGAATTTATGAAAATTTTTGTGACAAACTGTACCTTGCCAATGTGTTTGTATTACCCTTTTTTTATAATTGCCGTTAAATGCTCTCTAATCATAGTTGCTAGTCTTCTGACGGTTTTACCAACCCAAAACCTGTCACAATTTGAAAAGCTAGCCAAATACACAATAACCTCACATTTACAGCTGTACGTGCCCCTTGGAACCAAGACAAAATACAAATGTTTAAAATGAAAACTACTTGTTGAATAAATAAATCTAAATTGTTTACACTGATGGCACAGAAAGGTACCTAATTTATTAATGTTAATAAAGCAAACAGCCAGACATAGTGAGAGATGCAGTGATATGTGATGGGTTGTCTAATGAATCTAAACATAAATTGTTAAATAAGAAAGAAAAAAATGGATCATTAAATTAGGTTCTATGTTCAAACATGGTTTAAATAAATATTGGTAGGCTGTTGTGATTTTTAAATGATTTTTATTTATGTCGTGATTTTTAAATCATTTTTATTTATGTGATATTTATTTATTAATTTAAATGTTTCCTAATACAGTTTGATACAATTGGTTATATTTAATGTATTTTCATGGTAGTAGTTTCTTATGTATTAGAATGGCACTGTCACTTTAAATACTGGCTTTTTAAATTGGATGTGAAGTGAAGCCCGGTTAGCATTAATGACACCAGTGAGTGAAACTGGTTTGCTATGGGCTTTATTCTAGCCAGACTGCTGCTTTGGATAATTGTTGAATAAATTAAAGAATTCAGTACATAGTCGTTTTAGTTTATGTGAAGAGTGCTGGAGTTTTTGTGATGTACATTTGTTTTTCTGTGCAATTGCAGTTGGTTTGTGCACTTTTCCTGTGTTATATACATATATATATATATATATATATATATATATATATATATATATATATATATATATATATATATATATATATATATATATATATATATATATATATATATATATACATACATATATACATAAATATCAATATATATATATGTGTGTGTGTGCACACACATGTGTGTAAATATATATGCATATACATATAATTATCTATATATCTTTATCTCCCTCTCTCTCAATATGTGTGCGTGTGTGTGTGTGTGTGTGTGTGTGTGTGTGTGTGTGTGTGTGTGTGTAACATTGCTCGACACTGCATAAGAGTGACACCTATCAGCGAATCCCGTAATGCCGAATGGTCAAAATCTCGCAGAAACACTGAAATCAACATTTCTGACTGCTCTACACCCCAAAACAAGTGCTAACATGTGTCAAAAAGGGGGCGGGATTTTGCAATTCGCAACATTTGCATTTGGCATTTTCAGCAATCACAGATCGGTGTTCGCATTTGCAGTGTCGAGCAATGTCCGCTCGACATTATCATAGTAAAACATATATATATATATATATATATATATATATATATATATATATATATATATATGTGTGTGTGTGTGTGTGTGTGTGTGTGTGTGTGTGTGTGTGTGTGTGTGTGTGTGTGTGTGTGTGTGTGTGTGTGTGTGTGTGTGTGTGTGTGTGTGTGTGTGTGTGTGTGTGTGTGTGTGTACATATATATATATATATATATATATATATATATATATATATATATACAATATACATATGTGTGTATGTATGTATTCACTTTAGAAGCTCAAAATACTGAAATATCGAAATTCAGTATTTCGAGCCCATAAAGTGGAATCCTGAGAAGAGAGAAAGCTCAGAAGCGCGAAATTCAAAACCCTCGAATACCGGAGGTTTTGAATTTCACACTTCTGAGGTTTCGCTGTGGTTATGGATTCAGGTAAGTGTGTGTGTGTGTGTGTGTGTGTGTGTGTGTGTGTGTGTGTTTGTGTGTGTGTGTTAAGGGTTTTGGGTAGGGGCTGTAGTGTGTGTCAGTGTGTTTTGTTGCTGTGATGTGTGTGTGCGAGGAGAGTGTAACTTGTGTGGTGGTGTTTTGTGTGTTTTTGTATGTAGTGCAACCTCGGAGTGAGAATATTTAAGTGGGGGGTGCAGTCCCCCACATGGGGGGTGCAGGGGCACTTGCTCTCCTGCTTTTATGTAGTAGAGAGCTTGTGTTAGTGTGTGGGGAGTAGAAGCGCGAAATTCAAAATCTCCGGTGTGCAACATTTTGAATTTCGCTTTTCTGAGTTTTCGTGGTTTTAATTTTTTGACTTTATAGCTTCGAAATACTGAATTTCAACATTTCAGTATTTTGAGGATATAATGTGAATCCATATATGTGTATATACTTTCAGCAGTGAAAATATATAACATTACATAACTAATTTTAATATTTTTCTTTCTGAAACAAGAAAAAAAATGAATAGATGAATCTGTAAAATACATCTTCATAATGAGATCCGGTCAAATATTACTATACTATCAGCTCAAAGCCATCTAAATTAAATGGATATATTCTTATTAATCATTTTTCTAAAAACTGATCTTAAAATGTTAAAATATTAGCTTAAAAACAATCCTTCATCCCCATTTGTATAGCATAGGTCTCATCAGTTTTCACCTTTACCAATCCCAATTGCAGTAATTCATATAACAGAAAAAAGATACATCCTTAATGCACCACAATTTCAATCAAAGTTACCACTTTAACCCAGAATTATTATTTTTACAGAAAATGTTCTTCTTAGTATAACCCACCTGTCCACTGTAATCCAGTCAGTTCAACTGACCATCATAAATGAAATGGTCCCAAAATGCTGGATGCATTTTTACTATGTGATATTGCTTACACCTAGACTCTATATCCCCTGATACCCCCCTTCTTCACTCTCATACACACACATGGTGCTTCAGTTTTCAACATTCAGAGCAACCCACTGGCTTCATATAGTCCTCCATGTATAGTAGGCTAAAACCTTCAAAAGCCTTTATAAACGTGGCCGTGCAACCCAGAAATGACTCATGAGCATTTTTATCTTAGCCATTTATATATGGGGTGTATGATAGCTGGAAACTAATTTACTGACAGTCTCTGTCTATCACAGACATGGACACTAGACCAGGGGTCAATTTCAAATTCCCCTTCCACTGGTCTAGTTTATACTTGAATAGTGTTAGGGAGGGACTTTATTTTGCACGGATGGGAAACCTTTTCAAGAGAATCATAATTCTCTGAGATATGTATCTTTCTCTTCAACATGTCCTGTTTATGTCACAAGCAAAATTTAGGTGATTAGTTCTAGTAGTTCTGATGCAGCTCATTTTGCAGATATGCAAAATGTTTATGAGTGCAAGTTCCAAGGATGCCTTTTATGCCAGATATAGGTTGTCACTCAATGGCTGTAGGAAACAGAGTACAGAAAGATGGCTTTAAGGCATTTCACATAGGACATTGTGTTTATACCCAGTATTCTTTTTGTAAGGGACCTTTGAGGGCATTCCAGTTGCTGCATAAGTCTCATCAAATACATACCAAAGGGGGTATTATGCTCATGGGTCTAATGAGAGTTGAATACAGAAGCCCCATGAGCTCCCTAGACCTAGATGTCATGCTCTTACTTATACGTTGAGCGACACCTTGATGCCATGCTCTTACTTATACGTTGAGTGACACTTAGATGTCATGCTCTTACTTATATGTTGAGCGACACCTAGATGTCATGCTCTTAGTTATACATTGAGCGACACCTAGATGTCATGCTCTTACTTATACGTTGAGCGACACCTAGATGTCATGCTCTTACTTATACGTTGAGCGACACCTAGATGTCATGCTCTTACTTATACATTGAGCGACACCTAGATGTCATGCTCTTACTTATACATTGACCAACACCTAGATGTCATGCTCTTACTTATACGTGGAGTGACACCTAGATGTCATGCTCTTACTTATACGTTGAACGACAGCTAGATGTCATGCTCTTTCTTATACATTGAGCGACACCTAGATGTCATGTTCTTTACTTATACATTGAACGACACAGAATGATTCAGTTACTTCATTCGATGCATTTTGGTTAAAGGCTAGCTTACTATCTACATGTGTACTGAAATTCCTGACGTCTGGGTCAATTCATTGGGGCATTTTATCAATGACACAGTTTCCTGGGATGGATAACCTACCAAAAGGTGGTATTATACATTTCCTGGCATTGAATTTTAAGCCATTGCTTTGGCACCAGTCATCTGTCTATTTTAAACTGTCGTAAGATGTTAGTGTCTTGGTGGATTCTATGACTGCATCCATCTTGCAGCACTATGTAAACGTTGTCAGTCAGATGGCCTTGATATTGGCCTAGACTTCCAAAAAACATAGAAGCCAAAGAGTAGAAGACCCAGGACAGAGCACCAAGGGAATCCACTTGTGACATGACTCTTTGTAGAGTATGTCTCACAAATTCTAACTTCCTTGATCTTATCTGTGAGCAGCTGACTATCCAGCATTTTATATATGGGTTTATGCCCAATTCCTTAAGTTTGCTTACATTACCTGATTGAGGTATTGTGTTAAATGTCTTATTGATGCCAAGGTAGATAGTATGCACTATTTAATCCTCCTTAACTGTTGTCTTAGTGACTTTCTCAAAGAAGTCCAACGGGCTTAGTAGGCATGACCTTCCCTTGAAAAAACAAAAATGTTTGTGTCCAGTGTATGAAGGTTTCCTATGCTCCTGAAGATCATTTCCATAATTTGTGCCTGCACTTTGCATATGAAACTATCAGACTAATGTGTCTGTTGTCTGTTACACTACTCCATTCTTGAGGAACAAAGCTTTTTCTGAGACAGTAGTTAAATAGTGACTGTAGAGTCCCTGATATATCATATTTTAGGCTATTCAGGAAGCATCCTTAGAAGTTATTGGGTATAAGGCTGTGTTCTTGACCTCCAGTGATAACTTTACCCTCCTCTCACCCCCTAAAGGGCCCATGTCTATACAGGAAGAATGCAGAGTCCCTGTAATCACATCTATGCAGGTAAAAGCTGCACTCTCTAAAACCAAAAACACAGCATCCATGAGAACGAACAACATCCCAGGCTGCATTTTACATGAACTTCAGAACAAACTGGCTCCTCACCTAAGCACCATGTTCAATCATAGTCTCACATCAGGCTTTGTGCTCACTGAATGGCACATAGCAACAGTTATCCCACTCCACAAAGGGGGAGCCACCACTGATCCTGGGAACTATCGCCCTATTAGCCTGATGAGCCTGGTCTGCAAGGCCATAGAACGTATCATCATGGAACCCATAAACAAAGATATTGGTAACCTCCAAATTCTGGACCCCATCCAGTTTGGGTTTGTGAAAGACAGATCATGCCTCCTGAACCTGATTGACTTCTTTGAGGCAGTCACCAAAGCCATAGACGAGGGTAAGGTGGTTCACACAGCCTATGTTGACCTCACCAAGGCTTTCGACACCATCCCCCTTTCTGGAATTAGAGCTAAACTCACTAAACTAGGTATAAATCCCTACATCACAAAATGGGTTTCCAACTGGCTCACTGACAGAACCCACGCTGTAAAACTTGCAGACAAAAAATCTGACTTCAGACCAGTGACAAGTGGAGTACTACAGGGTTCAGTCCTGGGACCTCTCCTGTTTGGTATCTACGTTTCTGAAGTACAGGCTAACATAGAAGGCCTCTGGCTAATGAAGTGCATAGATGACTGCAAACTAGGAGCCATAGTTGAGTCCCCAAATGATGTGGATATCCTACAGAAGGGCCTCTCTGAGACAGATGCCTGGTGTCAGAGGCATGGCCTCAAGCTCAATGCCAAAAAGTGAATTGTCATCCCCTTTGGTAAAACCTCTCTACCCATGAACTACTGCATAAATGGCAGTCTACTTAATGCCAAATGTGTGATAAGAGACCTTGGGACCCAGGTGGACAGCAGTCTCTCCTTTGATAATCACATCGCCACAGTAGTCAGGAAATCCTTCTACGTGGCACACCTCATCACAAAAGGGTTCTCATTCAGGAAAAAAGAGGTCATTGTTTCCCACTACTCAACACTCATTAGACCCATTATAGAGTACAATGCCCCTTTTAGAATATACCTCACAAGACATCTGTAGCAGTTGGAAAGGCCACATAAATACCTCACAAAGAGGATTATTGGTCTCAGACAGATGCCTTACATCTCAAAAAACTCCAGCTTTACTCTGTAGCATATCACCTGCTCCGAGGAGATCTCTGCCTAACATATAAAGTTATGTTAAACCCAGAGCAGCTGTTGGACATGATACACCTTAAGAAATCCCAATCCCTCTGAGCTACACACTCTAGGGACCTAAACCTTGTCACCACAATAAACAGGACATGCTGGAGGGATATATTCCTGTCCCAGAGACTTCCTATACTCTGGAACAAGCTACCCATCTATGTCAAGCAAAGTTCCTCATTAGCACTCTTCAAGAAAAATCTTGATCAGTGGATGGGAAATAGGAAATACACCCTGAGAATCACTTCTGTGGCTCTGCTCGACAGGGGCACAGTAAATTAACATTCTTGGGTGGCATAAGCCAGGGAACCTTGTTGGCTAGACTTACTTAGGCACTTGGGCCGATAGTCTAGTACCTACCTATGAACCTATGAACCTTAGTGAGCACAGTCAGGACTTACTCCATATTTATAGTTGGAGGGGCTATGTTTGAAGTTATTTCCTGGGGGTGGCTGGAGGTGAGTGGCTGGTAACACTGAAATTGAGCATGTCAGCCATTACATTCACTACATTGAAACAGAACATGTCAGCCATTACATTCTCCTTATTGAAAATGAATGTGTCAGCCATTAGATTCGTCACAATGAAAATAAACATGTCAGCCATTAGGTTTTCTACATTGAGTGGCTCAGTGAATGTGATATCATTAACCTCCGGCTCAGCACACTGTTAAGTGCTGCCTTTGAGGTTTCTAACATAACTGAAGAAGACTGTATGGTTCTCTTTTACCTTAGAGGATATCTTGTCCTTAAAACTGGCTTTCTTCTTCGTGATAAGCCCTCTTAGTTGTCTCTTTAGTTTGATGAGTAAGTTCTTATCTTTTTTGGGAGTTACACTTCCTGATTTTAACCATGACATATTTCCTTTTGCCAGGGTAGTTTGTTTTCAGAGTTAGTTTTTGGCTTTTTTGCTAGTTACAGCAGCCTCTATTCAGCCATTGATATGGTTATACAGATTTTATGTGAACAATTCTGCACAGATCACTGTGTTGTCTGGGTCTGAAGAGACTTTGAATTTTGACAAACTATTGCTTAATAAAAGATAGCTTGCTTTGGTATAGTTCCTAACTGTTACAGGGTTTACTGGGGTTACCATAATGAGATCTATTTCAATGGAAATAGATTTGTGATCAGACATTACCAGGGATGGCATTACACTGTGTTTGTGTGTGTGGTGGGGGATGGTGGGTACAGCATCCTCCAATATTTGTGAGTATCATGTCAAGGATGTATGTGTTTCAGAAGTGCAAAAATCCCAGTGCCTGCAAATTTGAGGCCATGTAGGATTCCCAGTCTATATACAGTTCAAGTCTCCCATGATTAAGTTGTTTGGTTAAATGGTGAATGACTCAAGTAGTTCTATGTATGAGCTATGGGTATCATTGAACTTAAAGGGTGACCTGTACTTTGCTAGGATATGATATGGTACTTTGTCTATAGTAACTTGAATGTGGAGAAACTCTATAGCATCACCCTGTTTAACCAACCTATAGGTATGCTTGTTGTTGATGTGAATCAAGGCCCCTCATCCCTCATTTATTTATTTTTAAAACAAAAACAGAAGCCAACCAGCAGTGGTGTAAATAAAACTTCCAAAACCACAAAACACCAACAAAATACCAGAGGAAAGCAGAAATGTAGTTTTAGTGTAAAAAATTTAATTTCTCTATTCATCTAACCGACTTCTTCAGAAACACATCACTGAATGCATACAGGTTACTTTAAATACCACATTCAGTTTAAAAGATACCAATCACATACGTCAACTAATTTAATAAAAAACATCTTAAAGAAAAAGACAAATCACAAAAATGAAAATGGAAAATAGTTCTTTATATGCATTAAATACTCTACAAACTATAAATTAAACCATGCAAAATCATTCTAAGATATTTTTGTTATTTTTTTTATTTTTTTATAGTAACCTTCCTATTCCTATTATGTCTGTTCATGTATGGGGAATGTTGGTATGACAAAGTGTTCAGGTTATAGGGCTTGTAGATTCATCCAGGTAGGGTCCAATATCTTTTTGGAACACTTGGATTACAACATTCTCATCCATGGAAAGGTTGACTGTGGGACAGTGGGAATAGTTTATGTCGCTTTATGCAGTGCATGCCTAGCTTTTTATGTTGGCATGTCGACTAGAAGTTGGAGACAGCAAATTTTTGAACAACAGTATGCTATTCAGACAACAAATTCCAACAATGCCTTGTACAAACATTCTTCAGGTAGTAATTGGAAGAAATTTACTTTCCCTATAATGGATGTAGTGAACTTGGACATGGGGGTTTAGGAATATGGTAGAACAAAGGGAGGCTGGATGGCAGCTTATGCTTTTTTCTTATGTTCCCCCTGGATTGAATGATGCCGTTAATATCAAGTGTTTTTTTAAAGAATAGGAAGGTTACTATACATTCATCATCAGTGATGACCCCCAAGAGGTTTGTGTGAGCTTCTGTTTGGATTTTAGTCTTATCAGTGGATGTAATTTCAAAGGTGGATTTGTGGTGAGTGAGAGAGACTGAGGCAGAATGAGTAAGAGTTTGGTCATTTTGGTGACAAGGATAAGCAGATTATTGGATGGCCACTGTTCTGTGTCCTGTTGAGTTAGAGTGCGGAGTTTAGAGATATTGTCAGAGATAGAGATGAGAGTTGAGTCGTCAGCATATTGGATGAGGGGGTATTCTTTACAGGATGTATAGAGATGTATAGAGATCATTGGTAAAGACATTGAACAGGAGAGGACCTAGGATGGAACCTTGTGGTACTCCGGTAGGAACAGATAAAAATGGAGAGGTGGAAAAAAGTCATTTGACAGATTGCTGGTTGCAGGATAGGTAAATAGAGAATCAGGCTAGGGAAGAACATGATAAATTTAGATTTTGAAGTTTAGATAGTAGCAGGGGATAGGAGACAGGGTCAAAGGCTTTGGAAAGGTCAAGGAAGAGACAGGATATATGTTTATTGTTGTCTGGGGCCTCGACTATGGTACGTGTGAAGGATAAGAGGGTGGTGGTGATGCTATGGTTAAGACGGAAATCATGTTGAGTGGGAGTGAGAAGGTTGTTCTGGAGGAGATGGTTGAGAAGCTGTTAGTGTATGCATTTTTCAAGTATCTTAGAGAGGGGGGATAGGATGGCTATGGGGCAATAGAAGGATCTGTATAGTTACCACCTTTACGTAGTTGATTGTCTAAATGTGTGTAAGGCACATAAACCTTGCAGTGCTGGAGTACTTTCTGTGGCTTTAAGCTATGCTAGGTAACTGTGCAGATGTCTACGTTCTCCAGGATGAGGAGAGATTCAAGGGAATTGATCATCTTGTTTTAACTCCCGGTATTCAGCAGTAACACCTTAAGGCTTCCTTGTACTGCTCTTGCTATGGTTGAAGGTTTGTCAATTTGTCATTACCTAAAAAGGCTGTAAAGTGGTAGATACACTTTAACCAATATTCAGAAGCCTAGAGGGGTCAGGATCAAGCCAACCATGGGAATGCAACAGTGCTTGTTGACCATTTCCTCCCATGCTGACAAATATTGTATACCCCTAAAATGACCAGCATCTAAGCCAATTATTGAAGTCAGTCATCCTTTGCTCATATTGTGGCATCATCCTTGGAGAAGGTAGAATGTTGCTCAATGCTAGACACATACCAGAGTAAGGCACACAGCCCATGTCTGTCTTCAAATTGTTTAAAGAGGCATAACTCAGGTCATTCACACATGGACTATGACTGAATCACACTGGTACCTGTGGGGTAACAACTAGAGTGTGCACAAAATGTGATGGATCCTGGCATGAGGTAGGCAACTAAGTGTTGTCTTCTTTTTCCAGTCTGGTAAGTGGGGTATCAGTGGGTCACACAATGAAGTCTCCACTATAAATGGACTCCTGGGTAGATTGTGTTTGCTTGCCTTATGGCTTTGTATTTGGAGCTCCACTGAATGTAGGTGTAAGTAAGATATTTGGTGCTAATTGTGAGTGTGCATGGTTTGCTGAGGGATAAACCTTGCAGTTGGAAAGTTTCAGAGGCTTCCATGTAATCCAGTGTCTGTACTTTTGCCCTGTGAAATGAATTTGCTAGAAAGTCTGCATATTCGTCTGTCCTATTACACCAATTTATGAAAACATTGTATGCTTAGATTATTGTATTATATACATTCAACCAAACTCTTTTTTCGCTGTCCTCCATATCTACCCTAAGGCTATCTCAAGTCTGTAATCACATGGAACCATTTAATGTTTATTTGATGGCCCATTCTATAGTGCAATTATGAATCACCCCTCACTGTTTACATGTAACCTCAAAATTTTCCATATGCATGAATAGCATATCAAATAGTCGGTCATGATATTCATTCACATTTAATTAAATCAAATATATACATCATGATCCTGTTTCTTCTAACCAAACTATGTAATTGTAACAGTACTTTTATTGTATTCCAAGACTTCTTGTAAGAACTACCCCAGTCTTTTCATCAGTATGAACAACAGGATGCACGTAACAAGAAAACAGAATTTTTGTTTTCATTCAAGGTATCTATTATTAGAAATTTAGCTGCAAAATACTTCAGCATTATGCACAATTTCACATTTTCACTGAAAATGGGAAGCATTCTGAAGACTGCTTGTTTCCAATCAAATATTCATTCATTATTATATTTCACAAAAATATCATATACACCATCTTATTCAAGACAAGTACAAAGTTCTATCAAAGAATAAATAATGTAAATACAAACACAAAACTATCCAAATTCAACAGTAAAATAAATTGGGAAAGTGAAGCCCTTGATTAATACTTTATTGAATTCAATTAGTTTCATAATTCAAGAAAAAAGTAATTGCCTTGTGCACAAATCTGGACCAATACAGGCACTCAGTTCCTAGGTTCATGAAAAACACTGTCTCACCTTTTAGACCATTTACATTGCTGCTCACACGAACTCAAATATGTGTTGGGATAAACAGCCATGGAGATTGAGTGGGAGGATAGAATTTAGGTGTAAGGAACAGGAACGGGATTATAGGGTTAGGGAATGGGAGGATGGCTTGAAGATAAGGGAGTGAGAAGGGAGCTTTAGGATTAGAGAGAATACGAAGGGAATTATGGAGTGGGAAGGAAGTTTTATGGTTTGGGATCAATCTGAGAACTTAGGTTTGGGGGGGTTGAATTTTGGATTTAAGAAGTGATTTTGGACTTTAGGGGTGAGTGGAGGTTTAGGATAATGGAGCAAGGACTCAGGAAGGGAAATGGGTAGGAGTTTTAGGATTAAAGTTCAGAATTCAATAGGACCAAATAGTTTTATAGAGTTGGGTTTTGTAAGTGCATAGAAGAAGTAGATCAAGCTAGTGAGAGTCTGATCACTTGCTTTTTTGGGGAGAGTGGCAATGAGCTGGTATGTCATGATCTACTAACAAGTGAGCACCTGTGGTAGACCCTCTCCATTTATGTAAATGTTAAAAGCCCAAGTGAATCAGCAAATCCACCAACCTACTAATTAAGATGTACAATCAATACCATAAACTGTCAATCGTAAATCCTCTTGAAGTCACTTTCATCAGTTGCCACTGTAAAAATATAGTCTGGAAATCCTGTTGCTATTGTAGTTTACATAGTTATAAGAAACAAACCTTGCAGTTTACCAAAAGGCAAATTAGTACTGCAACCTCTATCCTTTCCTCTGTAAGCAATAATGCCCAACAGGGTTGGTGTTAATGTGTAATTACCACCCACCAGGGGTGTTATGAGGTCCAACGCTGCAGGTTTGTTCTCCAATCAGGGTACTGATGTAGAGTAAGCCAATTCTCTAATACTCAATAAACTATGTTAAAATATACAATGTCTTAAAAGAAAATATATATGCCAATTTAACCATCTTAGCAAACTATTTTAAGATGATAAGCTATAAACCACTGAAAAAGTAAAAGTATAGACAACCACTTTTAAACTTCAGAGTATATTTAGAGAATCCAACCAAAAAATATGAATAATTGTAAACTAATCCAACAAAGAGCAAAGTAAATGTCCAGGTACCACAATCATGAAAGAAATAATCCACTTTATTGTAGAAATCACAGGAGCAACCACCATAAGCGCTTTCGTCTTAGCCACAAGACTTCATCAGATACTCCTTCCATGTGTAATTAATCTTTTATATGAAACACAATTACCATTAATTAAATTTTTTTTAAATTTTAAAGAAACAGTATCCAAATATCACTTCATCTCATCCTAAAAATATTATATAAAACATAAAATGCACTTTAATTATAAGAAATTATTATTTGTGTAAATGAATTTATGAAGAATATGTCATATTCATATCAAAAATAATAAAAAAACTTTTGTAAATGTTCAATACTATTTTAAACATATTTTTAAAAAAAATAATAACCATAATAGTAAACATCTGTATACCCTACTAAAATTCACACCAAAGATGCCTTCTGTGCTAGGACTGGTTTAACAGAGATGTATTCGTTCAATCCAGGGGGTAAATTGGATTTCAACCTAAGTTGCCATTTCAATTCTTTGTTAAGCAACATGTTCCTTACGTCACCACCCCCCGTGTAATTTCTAACTCTGTCTATAATTCCAAATTTATATCCACTGAAGGACCCACACTGAATGGAATGTTTATACAAAACACTAGTCTCTTTTTTATTTTTGACATCATAACAATGTTCATACATCCTATACTTAAATGCCCTTTCCGTTTTACCCACATAGTATTGTATTCCTTAAACCTAGGCCCTGGATATACTTTTCTGGTTGCATATTGCTGTTTATCTCTGGACAATTTTTTCTGTTTTTTCAAAAAAATATTTGATATGAATATGACATATTCTTCATAAATTCATTTACACAAATAATAATTTCTTATAATTAAAGTGCATTTTATGTTTTATATAATATTTTTAGGATGAGATGAAGTGATATTTGGATACTGTTTCTTTAAAATTTTAAAAAATTTTAATTAATGGTAATTGTGTTTCATATAAAAGATTAATTACATATGGAAGGAGTATCTGATGAAGTCTTGTGGCTAAGACGAAAGCGCTTATGGTGGTTGCTCTTGTGATTTCTACAATAAAGTGGATTATTTCTTTCATGATTGTGGTACCTGGACATTTACTTTGCTCTTTGTTGGATTAGTTTACAATTATTCATATTTTTTGGTTGGATTTTGTCTTCGGAGTTTTGTTTCCAGGTACTGGTACAACATACAAATACAATATATTTTAAAGTGCACTTCATTCATCCTATTGTTTTGAGAACATTTCCAGTGTGGGTTTATGGCGTTTGAGATCAGATCCAGTAATTCAACACTTATTGAGGATTACCTCGGTGTTCTAGACAATGATCAACGCACCCAAATGGAGTTATGTGCTGTGAGGGAAGAAATCACAGCTTTGAAGGGGGATTTGTCCAAGTTAATTGATTTACTTAGTCAAAAGGAGCCGAACGGCAGTGTGGTGCATCCAAACTTGGTTTCCCCAGCATCTGTGAGATCGAACTTGTTACCGATGATGTCATCACCGCAAACGTCCTCTGTGGGTCCCAAAATGGATATAGCTATGCAGTCGGCATGGGTGTTGAGGGAAGGAAATAAAAATAAAAACAAGAACAAAGAAATTGCGTTTAGGAGGGTCGCTACTTCTGTGACTGAGGTTAACGAGGAACAAGCACCGACCAGGTGCACTAAAGGTATTGTTTCTTTTGGTTTTGGTTCTGGTGACAATCCTGTTAGAACGGAAGGTAGCAGGAATTCAATTGTGGACACAGTGTCTCTAGGGGACATTATTTCTAAAAACTTTAACTTTGTGCCTCCAAACGACTTAAACACAAATGTGCAAGTCGCCAATAATAATGGACACTCGCCCACCTTAAAGGACATGATTTTTAATTTTGAAAAAAGACTGTTTAGGTTAAAGTGTCTACAAATTGACAATGGTTATTTGCAATGTTGCTGTGATTTAAAAATTGTTCCACAAGGCCTTAGGATTTTTAAATATCCTTTTGGTATTAACTATACACAGGATGTTATTAACGAATTTGATGCTTTTTTTGATGACTGTGGCATTAATTTGTTGAAAATGCTTATGAAACATAACGAAGTTGCAATTGAATTGTTAAAGAAAGAGGTAGAACTTTTGAACAACAATATTTTAAAAGATTTACTGTTCATGGAATATGATTATTTATATAGGAAAGTGCTTTTTAGAGTGAACAAAAGGGTTGACAATATTTTTTTGAAAAAATTGTCAAGAGATAAACAGCAATATGCAACCAGAAAAGTATATCCAGGGCCTAGGTTTAATGAATACAATTTTCACAACAAAATGGGAGCAGCTTATATGGAGAAGGAAGGGGTGAATTTCCAGTATGTTAGAGAGGATAGGACCAGAAATTAGGTTTATAGAGCGTTGGATGAACTAGATTCCTTTTCAGATCAACAACAACAACAAAAAAACTCATATGTTCCAAGAAGGTCGGAGAGATTGGCCAACAAAAACAGTTACAATTTGGATTCGGGTCAGCATCACCCTCAGACCCCATATCAGAACAACAAGGGTTGGAAAAGGACCTGAATGGTAGTGGAACAATAACTGAGGCTGACATGGACGGTATAGTAGCTGAATATAATGGTTTTAAAATTTATAATTATATTGGCACAACCCTGAGAGAGGAACATTTTTCGCTTTTGTCTAAGGGGTTTAAATTTGTATCTTCGAGTAAGGGAGATATTGCTCATGCCTTGGTTGATCTGAAAGTTTATTTAAGGAAGCTTAATTTAGCTATGGTTTTTAGAAATAATGAATCAAGAGAGGCAGTAAGTGAATTAGGTCCTACTAGGTGTAGTACTACAAATCCCCCCTTACACCCTGTTCTTATGACTTTTGAAAAACAAGTAACTGAAGAGTTATATGAGGCATATGGTGTCACTAATAATAAAAGTAAAAAAGGAATTTATGGACAAGATAATTTAAGTAACGAAGAAAGGGTGTTACTGAATATATTAAAAAATGATAGTTCTTTACGCATTATGAAACCAGATAAAGGAGGGGGTGCCATTTTATATAGTACGGAGGAATACAACAATGTTATTACAAACATTTTGATGGATTCGAAAACATATTCACCAGTTTCAAAGAATGAGATTAATATAGCATATGGCAGGATTGATTCCCTGTTAGAAGAATATTTGCTAGAAAATAGAATTAGTAATAAGACTTTATATTTTTTAAAACAAAGATATCCCAAAGTTCCGATTATCTTTGGACTACCTAAGGTACACAAAAATATAAAGGAACCTCCTTTTAGGCCGATTGTGTCGGCTAAGGGCTCTAAAACACACCCAATTGCAGTTTACATAGATTTTTGGTTGAAAGAGATAGTTATAAACACCAATCATTTAATAAAAGATTCCTGGGAATTTTTGAGTAAATTGACTCAGGAGGTATGGCAGGAAAATTTGAATTTTCTTACTATTGATGTTACTGATCTATTTACTAGTATACCCAGAGTTGAGGGGTATAAATATTTTAGTGATAGTGTGTATAAATTATCATCTTTGCCCTATGACAAAATTCAGCTTATTTTGGAGTTAATGGAGGTAGTGTTGGACAATAATTATATATACTTTTAGGGAGAATACTACCAACAGATTAGCGGTGTTGCAATTGGGGCAGCATGCGCACCAGTTTATGCGAATTTAGTTCTGTTGGAATGGGAGAATAGATTTGTTTTTCAAAGTGATTTTATGAAAAACAATCATCTCTATGTTCGATTTTTGGATGACATTTTTGTATTATGGGAAGATGATGAAGATAGTGTGAAGAACTTTGTTCATTACATTAATGGGAGCACCCCCTTCTTTAGTTTTACATATACATGGGATAAGACATCCATTAATTATTTGGACACCACTATAATTCAAACTAGGAATGGTTTTAAGCCCAAGATATACAGGAAAACTACTTGGTGTAACAGCTATTTACACTTTTCCAGTAATCACCCCGTATTTATGAAAAAAAGCTTAGTGAAAGGACAAGCAGTACGCATAGCTCGTATGACGTCAGAATATGAAGACTTAAAAATTGAATTTAGGAAATTGAAATCCATGTTCGTAGAAAGGGGATACCCAGACACCTTTGTTGATGTGATATTGGGAGAAGTACATAGGGGTTGGGGTGTAAAATACAGACCACTTTTAGGAAGGCCTATGTTAGATAAGGACAACAACAATAAGGCCAACAAAGATTGTATGTTCAACACAAAAACTTTAATTGGAAACAAATATGAAAAGGCATGTGTTATAGAGTATAACGGTTTCTCTGAACCTTTCATGAAAACAATTAGGGATGATTGGAGTATGTTAAAAGCCAATAAGGAATTGTTTGAAACTATTGGTCAAGCACCTACGTTTTCTTTCAGGACAGATATTAATTTTAAAAGAATATTTGAGTCTTGCATACCTCAAGGGAATTATGATGGAAAGGCTACATTTCCCTGTGGTAGTTGTAAACAATGTTTTAACATTTTTAGGGAGAAATATGTACAGTTGGAAAATGGGCTTGGTAGTAGGGTAAAATTTTGTAAAGGTAATTGTAATACAAAGATGCTGGTGTATTTGGCCATATGTAATGGATGCCCCGCATACTATGTGGGTAAAACGGAAAGGGCATTTAAGTATAGGATGTATGAACATTGTTATGATGTCAAAAATAAAAAAGAGACTAGTGTTTTGTATAAACATTCCATTCAGTGTGGGTCCTTCAGTGGATATAAATTTGGCATTATAGACACAGTTAGAAATTACACGGGGGGTGGTGACGTAAGGAACATGTTGCTTAACAAAGAATTGAAATGGCAACTTAGGTTGAAATCCAATTTACCCCCTGGATTGAATGAATAGATCTCTGTTAAACCAGTCCTAGCACAGAAGGCATCTTTGGTGTGAATTTTAGTAGGGTATACAGATGTTTACTATTATGGTTATTATTTTTTTTAAAAATATGTTTAAAATAGTATTTAACATTTACAAAAGTTTTTTTATTATTTTTGATATGAATATGACATATTCTTCATAAATTCATTTACACAAATAATAATTTCTTATAATTAAAGTGCATGTTATGTTTTATATAATATTTTTAGGATGAAATGAAGTGATATTTGGATACTGTTTCTTTAAAATTTAAAAAAAAATAATTAATGGTAATTGTGTTTCATATAAAAGATTAATTACACATGGAAGGAGTATCTGATGAAGTCTTGTGGCTAAGACGAAAGCGCTTATGGTGGTTGCTCCTGTGATTTCTACAATAAAGTGGATTATTTCTTTCATGATTGTGGTACCTGAACATTTACTTTGCTCTTTGTTGTATTAGTTTATATTTAGAGAATGACATACTCACAAATAAGTGATACAATATACAAAGGGTGGTGTTTCTCAAGCCACCTTTCAAAAGAATAAACAATTTCCAAGTGGATATATTTTACCTTGAGCATATACATCAACAAAATTAGTCAACAGAGAATGGAGTGATATCAACTGTAGTCATTCAGCATAATAAAATCTCCAAAACACAAATTTACCTTATTCAAATACTGCTAATAAGACAGTAAACCTTTTACCAGTGGATAAACTATACAATGATAGCCCATATATAAAAAATATACATCTAACACCTTTGTAGGTTGTCTGCAAAATAATTAAATATGGCAGCATTTCCTTGCCCATTATTTAAATTTACATCAATCACAAAAAGAATTTAATAATGTTTCACAAGTGTCAGTTCAATGTAATAAAAGTACAAGTTTTTAACATTTAGATAGTAAAAGATTTGGAATAAGTGTAACTGTTCAGAATGTCAGATCTTGGCCACAACTAACTTAGCAAACTTAGCAAAAGTAAAAGTAAATTGTCAAACCAAATAAAATAATTGTCATACAAGAACATTTATCCATCGTAGAAAAAAGATTTGCTTAAACATTTAACTGGACAATTTTTCCTCTAGAAAGGAGAGTTTATTTATTTTAATTTTTGTTAAGTTTTTCTAAGTTAGCTGCAGCCAGGCCCTAACATTATGAACAGTTATCCTTAATCCTAATATTTTACTTAGTCCTATAGACTGTTGAGAATGCAGGCTGGGATACCAGATCAGTGCTTCTCAGATTTGTCTGTCCTTTTCAACATTTGGATAGTATTACGTCTAATGAGACTCTCTGTCCAGCCTGAAATGGCCAAAGTATTTGTTCACAAACTCATTTTTTTCAAGGTACAAATTTAACATGAAAAAAAAAAAAATATATATATATATATATATATATATATATATATATATATATATATATATATAAATTAAAACAGTGTGCTCATTTGACCTAATACAATTTTATGAAGTGCCACACACGTATAGCTGTAATGAGAGACATTTTTAAAATACATAATCATTAAGATAATGGTCAAGATCACCATCCTCCAAAAAAAGTCTAACATTTTATCATGCTGACCATTGGTCATGCAGCACTCACTTGGCATACAATTTGTGCTTGCTTAAAATTCAAAAAGTATATAAATAAATAATAAAAAAACAGCACTGTTAAATACAAAATTAATCAAAACTTATTTTTATTTTTTATTAATCCAGACACAAAAAAAAGCTTTCAACACACAGACGATGGAATCTGTACTGGTTAATCTAACTCACTTACAAAACTGCCAGGATGTTGTGCACTAGTCAATGAACACGTTCTTTTTTTTTTGTCTTGATGTTCAGTTCATCTTTGAGTTCCACTAAACTGAAACAATTTACAGTCCTAGGGGAATCTGAATTTTGACCTCAATTTATTTTGTTTTCCAGTCAAATAATTGCAGAGTTGCTTGCAGTGTATCTGCTGCTGAGCATACATTGATAAACCATTGCATTCCAATCAGAATATGTACAGAACTTTAAAAGAGACAGGAATACAGCCTTGTGTTTAACCTTCTGCTGTTGACATTCATTAGTTACAAAACATGCAATATCTACTTTAGTATGTTTTTAGAAAAAGGCATGGTCTTGAAAACAGGTTGACCCTCTATTATGCATCTTTTAATAGGTTGTTGAAGTTCCTACAATACTTTTTCCTTTCATGCCACGAAACAACATTAGGAGTTTTAGATTATTTTAAGTTACTCATATAGATAGATAGATAGATAGATAGATAGATAGATAGATAGATAGATAGACAGACAGACAGACAGACAGACAGATAGACAGATAGATAGATAGATAGATAGATAGATAGATAGATAGATAGGCTGACAGATATTTTATGGTTACAATTAACTTTGTTTAATGCACTTTCATTGGCAAAGTTGACTGATTTCATTTTAGATCAAGAGAAGTTGTCATTGTTAAAAACATCAACTTTTTTTTTGTAATACAAAATGTCGTTTCGTGAACATAATTTGTATATTTCTTTAAATGCTAATGAGTAATGTACAGGAAATTGGATGCCACTGTGCACGTATTTCTTCTAGACAATTCAGTTTGAATGCAGACCTCATGGAAGTCATGTCACACCATTAGTATCTTTGACTTATTAATTCATGATTTAGAAACTAGAGGTTGCAGTGCAGCTTGCCCATTTATGACTGACAAGGTTACAAACAGAATGGTCGGATGTAAGAAATAGACATCCCCTGGTCATAGCAGTCACCAATTTGTGCTTTATAAAATGGATTGCAAATTGCTACTGTCTCAGTCTATCATAGGTTTGGACTATTTTCCATACATTGCAAAACTGAAAGAGCTGAAAAGAAAATCAAATTATACTTAATTTTAAGTTGGAGAAAATCCAGGGCTAATAGCTTCATACTGGTTAATTTTAGCTTTCAACAGTGATTTTAAACACTGTATATCAGTTACTAGAATGTCAGTTCTAGTTATTAGAATGTCATTTTACTACCCCTGTTGTTAGTTTAAATCAATGCAGATGTGAGAGACACAGAAAATGTTCAATAATATTACTAAAACAGTTTTGTTAATCTAAGACTTAAGACTATTGGGTCAGTCATTGTTGGTTGGGAACTTGCATGCTGAAAAGGCCTTTCCCATGACTTACTTTTTATTTTGTTCAATACTTCTATGTTTTGCTTCTGGATTCTAAGTTATCTCAGTGTAGATCCTAGCATATATCTACCACAGAGATTCAATAAGGGTGAATGTGAACAATAGGTTCTATCTGTTTCAGTTGATCATATGTACACATTATAGTTGACAATTCTGATTATTTTTATTTGCACATGGAACCAGAGGTTCCAAACTTGAGTATTACCAATTGGACAGCTCAATATCTCAATATACTTCTGGATGGAATACAAGGTCTCTCTCTCTCTCTTTATATATATATATATATATATATATATATATATATATATATATACATAATATAAATATATATATATATATATATATATATATATATATATATATATATATATATATATACATACATAATATAAATATATATATATATATATATATATATATATATATATATATATATATATATATAGCTAGATAGATAGATGGATAAACATATTGATATAGATGGACTTCCAAAATGGCTGCACACTGATCAACAGCATTATTTAATTCTCCCAGTGAGAAAACAGAAACTGTAGAAAAGTAGTGCCATTAAAAATGTTTTTTCATAATGTTTAGTTGCTGGCTAGTACATACTCTGCCTGGATGTCAGCAAAGAAGAGGTATTTAAAACATGAAAGAAATAAACCAGAAAATGTAAAGAGGAAACATTATCTTGGAAGGATGTCACAGCTATTCAGCAAAAAACATTTCGAGCTTCAGCTTTGTTTCAAGAGATGGTTTCCAGCAATTTAGAGTAAAAAATAAATCAAATGTTCCCAGGGATTCACTTCATAATCTCCATATACTGAAATCTTGAATTTCAGTATCCCGAGACCTTGAAGCCAAAAATCAATAAACTCTAAACCCCTGAAACGCGAAACTTAAAATCACGACTTCTACACTAAGCATACCACAGACACAAGCACAAACATACACCTCCCTTCACATACACAAGCAGCTACCCTACATACAAGCAGGGGGCAAGCCCCCCTGAACCCCCATGTGGGGGCTGCACCTCCCACACCCCCCTATGTAAATATACTAACTCCAAGTTCACACTACACAAACACACAAAAACACCACCACACAAGCTACATTCCCCTTGCATACACACATCACACTAACAAAACACACAGACACACACTAAAGCCCCTACCCAAAACCCGTGAAACCCAAACACTTACCTGCATCTCCAACCACCCACTCACACACTGCAACACCAGAACCGCTAATTCAAAATCTCCAAACTATGGAATTTTGAATTTCGCGCTTCTTGGGTTTCGGTATTCTACACTTTCACCCTTCTTTCTCGTCTCAGGCTACTGAAATTTGGGATTTCAGTAGTTCGAGATTCTGAAGGGCACCTGTTCTCAGAGGTGATTAAAATAAATAAAACCATGAAGTAATATATCGATTCAAACAACAAAAGGCTGGAAAAATTAGAAGAAGCTTTAACTAGCCATTAAGATGATCTCATAAAACTGCAAATATTAGAGGTTGATGTGAATCAAAAGCTGGCTGAATATGAGGTTTCTCAACAAGAACTGTTTAAAAAAAGTACAGTTAGAAAACAGAGAGCACAGTGAAAAACAAAGATTTTCTCCTGTACTGGAGAAACTGGAAGGAACAGACTGTATTCATTTTATGAAAGCACAAATAAGCAGAATTTGTTAATTGAAAGGGTACTTCAAGTATATGCTCCAAACCTGGCTATAAGATAGCAGCCAAAACCTATATTAGTAAAAATGCAATCAAACTAGCAGAAACAGTTGATTCTGAAAAAAATTGTGGCAGATGGGCAAAATATTAAAAATTGGAGACAGAAAAGTGTTTGCAGAAAATTATTATTCACTGTAGACCACATTAAAGTGAAACAAATTTATTTTAGCAATCAGAGAATGTCGAGAGGCAGGTGTGAGATTCAAGCTTCTGTATTCAGCTGTCTTCAAAGTGATTTTTTCCTGGAGTATCAGTCATTTTTTGATGCAAAATAGGTTAAGAATTGAATAAAAAAGTTTATCCAACCAATTGCGAGTCAGGGGGCTTGCTTCTCATTCTTCTGTTCATAAGGTCCATAGGAAAACTTTTACCAGTAAAACATTTTCCAGTATTCCAAAGGAAATACTTCAGAGAGAAAAAAACACAGGAGTTGACTAGAAAAATCAGATTTAACTTTAAATAAAACAATTTGTGTTCTTATTAGTGTTTGAACAAAACATTTCATGATATAAACTGCATGTTATATAAGCAAAACAGTTTTGAGTAGTGTGTAGTCAGGAATATTTTAAAAGTGGTTGTTGTATGTGTTAAAGATATTAAAGTAAACAAGTACTTTTTAGTTGTACAAAATATAGGTTTTTACACTACAACAATAGAAACAAGGCTGTACAAAAGCATGTCTAATATTTATATGCTGTAATCTTGGGTTGCTGGGGTGAGGGGTGAGGGGTTGCGGAAAAGCACACTGATTATATTGTATGTAGAATCAGGATATTTTTTATTTTATTTTACAGGGATGAATGTCTTAATTGCTTCCTGTGGCTTAAGCTGTAAGATGTTTTTGTAAGCTTATTGGCTTTAAATATAAGACAAAATATGAAAGCCATGAAAATGCTAGCTTCATACAGCAGCAATGATATTAGTTTGTTTGGCACTGGCAAATGTTCGATGAAGTCAAGATGTTGGCAGCTGTGCATTCCTTTCTGAGTGAAATTTGCCAAGACACATTGCTGAGTACATTTCCATGGAGACAAGGTGTTTGTAAGTGCAGTTAATCCTGAAAAGCAGTTCAGTGAAAAAACTGGTTTACAATAATGTGAAGTGAATAAAAAGTAATTTCCCTAGCAGACTTAATAATTTAATGCAGTTATTACAACAGTGCACAATTTTGTTTTATTGGAAGATAGCCACTGTACTTTTTATCAGAGCTAAAAGTTCATGCTTTCTGAAAGTATACATGCTGCTTTTCTTATCAGGAAGGGGAAAGAAATAAGAAAAGTAAAGAAAAGAACAGACAGAAATCCATGTAACTGCTATAGCATGTGCTTTAGTATGAGTAATCCTAATTTTAGGTCAGATAATGCCTGTAGGTACAGCTGTCAAATTGGGTCAGTTTTTCCCTTCTGGAGAGTCAACCTTCATGTTTTGAAGAGGTACATAGTTGTATCTGTTTCTTCCAAGTTAATAGGAAATGGGGATTTTTGTATTTAGTTTTTCTTTTTTTTAAATGAGGCTTTTCATTAAAAGAAAAAGTTGTGAAAAATGTGATAGAGGTTCAAATGGAAATATAAAAAAACAACTGTGCAAAAGATCAGCCTGCCAAATGTTAGCATAAGTATGTAACACAAAATCTGGAAATTCATATTCAGAAAAAAAAGTCATGTATAATAGGTGGGAACAATAGATTTTTATCATGACTGCTGTGCTCTCTATTATTATGCTGGAACGTGAATGGTCATATGGGTATAGATAAAAATGAAAGAGTATTGAATTAAAAACTAACATATACATGCCAGCTAATGAAGTAAAAATAAGACACTGGGACTTCCCCACTTACCTGTTAAAAGGAGAGGAATTTACAGATTGGGTACAGGAAAATATTTGAGAGTTATTGGGGAAGATGGAAATATCTTCAGTAATTACAGCTAGTGACTGGGATAAAATGAATATGGAGTTTAAAAAAGGGTCAAAATAAAAAAGAAAGCTTTATGGTTAAAACGTAATACAAAATTACTTAGAGGGGCTGACAAAAGTAAAAGTACTGCAGAATAAGGGGCATCTTACAGAACAAAAGGAGGAGAAAATGTAGTTAAGCAACTATTTTTTGAAAACAACTCTAGAGCACAAAAGCTGTTACCACTAGAAGATTTTGTTTAACAGTATTTTAAAAGGAGGGGGAACCACCAACATCTTGGAAGAAAGCTGTGCTGGCTCTATTACCAAACATCCCTTCAAACCCAGCTTCATATCGATCCATTTAAATTTTAAATAATGATTATAAATGGTTATGTCTATACTACCTAAAAAATGTTGCAAAGATTGATAGATATTATCAGTGTGGTCTTGTGGAGTGAGAGCAAATATCTGACAACATTAATAGAACAACGGTGATCCAAAGAGAAGTAGAATATAAGAAAAAATGTCTGTTGTTAGAGGATCTTGATGCAGAGAAAGTATTTGTCAAACTAAGCTGGGATTATTTGAGTAGGGTATCAGAAGCATTTGCATTCCCTGATACAATGAAAAGGTTACTTAGATGGTCATATGAAGGACTACATACAAAAATTAAAATGAGAAGGTTCCTCTTGGTTAATCTGTGTTTGAAAAGAGGAACCAGGCAGGGATGTCCACTTTCCTCTTTGTTATTTGTTTTATTTTTGGAGCCATTGCCAAAGAAAATAATTGATTCAGAAAAACAATGTTATAATTGGTATGGTAATCAAGACAATTTGTTTTTATTTGCATTTGATATTATTTTGTAACTGATAATTCCAGAAAAGGACATCTCAGTGTTGTGAAACATTTTGAGAAAGTTTCAAGTCTTTTCAAGATATACAATTAATGAAGATAAAACAAAGGCTATAGCTGTAAATTATGGACCCACACATGAATTGGTTCATCAATACCCACATTTATGGAAACACAATAAGATGAGGTATTTAGGAATTTGGATTCAAAAATGCTTCTGAAAATGTTTTTAGTCTTGTATGTGGTTCAGGCATACTTTTAACAACTTGAAAAAAGTTATGGACAATAATTAGTAATGAATTGAAGGAATTTATCTGGGAGGGAAAGATGGTAAGAGTTAAGTGGGAAAAATTGATCCTTCAAAAGAACAAGGTGGTTTAAGTTTATCTGATCTGAAGGACTATTTTAGAGCTACATAGTTAAAGCTTATATACATAACACAAGCAGAAGATTATAATTCATAGTGAAAAGGGATGATGATGGTGATGATGATGATGAAGAAGCAAGAGGGAGTTTCAAGAAATAGAGAGAGAAAGTGGAATTATGGATGCAGATCCTTATGGAGA
>NC_056743.1:546099129-546109129 GCF_019279795.1 Protopterus annectens | reverse complement strand
TTCATTTATTTCTACTCAGTACAGGTCCTACATTCCTTTTTATTGTCTATTCATATGTTGCACCTTTAAAGACCACAGCACTGAAAACAAACCAACAAAATTTGCAACATCTGATATTTACATTTAAATTACTTGATTAAGAATGATATTCACATCAAAAATTACTATTTCTGTTATTATTATTTTTTTTATTTCCGTTACTTAGGTTCATAGGTTCATAGGCTGGTACTAGGCTATCAGCCCTAGGGCCTATACAAGCCTAGCCATAACAATTCCCTGGCTATTTCTTCCCACAGTATTTACTTCCCTGGACCCCTGTCTAGCAGGGCGACTGACTTGATCCCCGGGGTGAAGTTCCTTTCTCCCATCCAATCGTCAAGGTTCTTTTTGAAGAGGGCCAAAGAGGCACTCTGCTTGACATGTATGGGCAATCTATTCCAGAGTCTGGAGAGTCTCTGGGTCAGGAACCTATCCCTCCAGCATGTTTTGTTTATTGTGTTGACAAGGTTTAGATCCCTGAAGCGTGTGGCTCTGAGGGATTGGGATTTCTTTAAGTGTAGCATGTCCAACAGCTTTGGGTTTGACATGGCCTTGTATGTTAAGCAGAGATCGCCTCTGAGTAGACGATATGCAACAGATTATAGCTGGAGTTTTTTAAGGCGGTCAGCGTAGGGCATCTGCTTTAGACCTGTGATTTTTTTAGTGAGGTATTTCTGCAGCCTTTCCAGTTGTTGCAGATGTCTTGAGAGGTACATACCAAACGGGGCGTTGTATTCTATAATGGGTATAATGACGGATGAGTACAGTGGGACAATGACCTCCTTTTTTCTGGATGAAAAGCCCTTAGTGATGAGGTGTGCCATATAGAAGGATTTCCTGACTGTTGTGGCAATGTGGTTATCAAAGGTGAGACCACTGTCCACCTGTGTCCCTAAGTCTCTTATCACACTTTTGGTGTTTAGTGTACTGCCACCTATATGGTAATTCAAGGGTACATGTTTTTTCCCAAAGGGGATAACTATACATTTCTTGGCATTGAGCTTGAGCCCATGGCTCTGGCACTAAGCATCTGTTTCTGTAAGGCCCTTTTGTAGAGTATCCACATCATATGGGGATTCAATAATAGCTCCCAGTTTGCAGTCATCTGCAAACTTTGTTATCCAGAGTCCCTTAGTGTTGGCCTGTACATCAGAGAAGTAGATGCCAAACAAGAGAGGTCCCAGGACTCAACCCTGAGGTACTCCACTTGTCACTTGTCTGGAGCTGGATTTGGAGTCGGCTACTTTTACAGTGTGGGTTCTATCAGTAATCCAGTTAGCAACCCATTGTGTGATGTAGGGATTAATGCCCAGCTTAGTATGTTTGTCTATGATTCCAGAGTGGGGGATGGTGTCAAAGGCCTTGGCAAGGTCTAGATAGGCTGTGTGGTCCACCTTACCTTTGTCCATGGCTCTGGAGACTGATTCAAAGAAGTCAATCAGGTTCAGGAGACAAGATCGTCCCTTCATGAACCCAAACTGGGTGGGGTCCAGTGTTTGAAGGTTGCCAATGTCTTTGTTTATAAGTTCCATGATAATATGCTCCATGGCCTTGCAGATAGGGCTTGTCAGACTGATGGGACGGTAGTTTCCGGGATCCAAGGTATATCCCCCCTTGTGGAGTGGGATAACTGTAGCTCTGCGCCACTCAGTGGGCATGAAACCTGAGCTGAGGCTATGATTAAACATGACACTTAGGTGAGGTGCCAGTTCATATTGTAGTTCATGTAGTACACAGCCCGGGATGTCATCTGGTCCCATGGATGCTGTATTCTTAGCTTTGGAGAGTGCATTTTTTACCTGTGTGGCCGTTATTACTGGAATTTGGCAATCTTCCGGTATTGAGATGGGCCATTTAGGGGGTGAGAGGGGGTGAAGTTGGCAGTGAATCGATCTGCCAGGATATTGGCAATATCCTTGGGATCATTATATTTAATGCCATTCTGTTTTAGCTCAAAGCAGATCTGAGCATTGCCATTTAGATTCTTGACATAGTTATAGAATGCCTTGTGGTTGTCTTTGGAATCTTTGGCAATTTTATTTTCGTAACTAGCTTTGGAGGATTTTATGAGGGATCTCAGTTTCTTACTGAGGCTGGTAAGGAAGTTTTTTGCATCCTGGGATTTTCCTCTTTTCTGCAACAGTTTCTTCCTTTTGTTGTAAAGTTTGTTTATGGCAGGGGACTTCACTATTATAGTTTTTTTATTCCCAGTCTGCTGTAGAAGCTCACTTCATTCCAGATTCCAAATCAAGTCTCAAAAGGTACAATTTGTGTTTAGCTTACCTGGTTGTGTGTGTCAGGTGGTGATTAAAAACTAGAAAGTATTTTTACTAGTTATTTTTACAGTGAGTAATTTAGATTCAGTGTACCAGAGCAGCACAGCACTTAGTGTTACCATTTCACCCATCTTGGTTGTACAGTCTGGTTCTTAGCTGAGGACCCTTCTGTGCCAGAATGTAATGGACAATGGGTTGCATTTAGTCTTATTTGCCATTTTAATTCACAGATATCCAAATGTTCATTAACAACCCTGCCCTGCATATCCTTTTTGATTCTGCTAATAATCAAAAAGTCAAACAAATGCATTGTATAATGCATTAATTGCCTATAAAGGGTGTTTTTTTTTATTTTTTTTTATATCTAAACTGTGCTCATAAATATGGTCCTTCAACCTCCTGGAGTTTTTCCCCACATAGAAGGCTGGACATTTCTTACATTGAGCAAGATAAACCACATTTGAGCTGTTACAATTACATGGCCCTTCAGTTTTGTAAGTTATATTCCTAATCACAAACTCATTCCCACAAATAATGGTGGAACACTGAGTACAGGAGCCACATTTTTTTCATACCCAAACTTAAACACTGTTGTTCACTCTTCAGTCCCCATTCTAACCAGTTTTTAAATAATCTGTCTTTTTCTATAGACAACTATGACTTTTTCTACCATTTTAAACTGACATTCTCATCCACTTTGAATATATCCCTATTTTTCTTAATAATTGTAGCTACAGCTTTGCTATCCAAATTATAGGTAGATATAAATATTTTTTATCCTATAATACATTGCCCCTTTCAGTGGCTCTTCTCATAAATTCACCACCACACAATAAAATGGGTTGAAAGTACTCTCTCTCTCTCTCTTTTGCTGATAACTTCTATCTTTATTCCATCCAAACATTCCAGAATATACCCCTTCTTTAAAAATATGCTCATAAGGACCTCACATTCATTCTGAAATGTGTCAAATTAAGATACTATTCTACCTAATCTCACCTGTTGGCCTATTGCAACAGATTTTTTCTGGCACATCGGGTGCCAGCTGGAAAAGTGTAGGTAGTTATTAAAAATATTGATGTTTGATGCACATTAGATATAAACCTATTATTCTCTAAGTCCTTACTAATTTCTGTATCCAAAAAAGTTGATTCTTTTATCATCACAACATG
The DNA here is from genome assembly GCF_019279795.1 of Protopterus annectens. Taxonomy (NCBI): domain Eukaryota; kingdom Metazoa; phylum Chordata; order Ceratodontiformes; family Protopteridae; genus Protopterus; species Protopterus annectens. The sequence goes on along the minus strand of NC_056743.1, from coordinate 546,105,642 downwards.
GTGAAAAGGTCAAAAATTCAACAGTTTTGTTTATATACGGCAAAAATTCATTCAATTTATCATGGGGATCCCACCACAAAATATATATGTCATCTAGAAAATTGGTTTCCATAACCCAACATTGCTTTTAATCACAGTTTGAAATATACTGGTCTTCCCACTCAGTCATGGCATAGTTTACGAACAAGGGGGAGCAAGCAGCCCGCATTGCAAATCCTGTTGTTTGTTTGAAAAACTGGAATTCAAAATTCAAAAAATTGTTTTCTAACACTAACCCCATTTAGATTGTCATGCATCAGCACTCCAATTTTCCAGGTGGGTACACTTAACCACTTGATTTTCAAACCATTTAAGACCCACCTGGTGTGGGATGACCGAAAATAAACTGTGTATGTTACTGGTCACAAAAGTCAATTCAGGGGCAAACTTAATTCCACTCAGTTTATTTAAGAATTGCCAAGAGTCTTTACAAACCTGCTGATTTCACAACCAAACCACCTCTTAAATTAATATCCAAAATGTTGGCAATAAAAAAGGTTTTTGACCTAGCTCCATCTACAATTGGGCAAAAAGGTGAATTGTTGATGTCAGAGTGAATTTTTGGTATACCAAAAGTTTGTGCAACAACTTGTTTTTAATTATGCATAAAATTAAATTATTTTTCAGAATTCTGGCCTTGTAACAGCATATCCTCTAAGAGTCTTATCAGTTTTCAAATATGCTGCCAAAGTTTCATTTTTAGAAACTTTTACATAGGTATCTGTCATCAAAAGCTGGCTCATGGTATTCAAATAAACAACCCTTTCCATGACAACCCCCTTGTCTGGTTTCATCACTCTTATGTTAGAATCTGCACACATATCCAATAATAGCTTATTCATCTCTATTTATTTTACAATATGGACCAATGAAAGGCTAGCAAGTATAGTAGATGCACAGGCCAGACTAATTTGTATAAAAACAAAAAAGGGCCAGCACCAGGAATTAGAAGCAGTAGATGTTTTATTGCAACCAGACCGGTTTCAGAATATAGCTTTCCTCAGTGGTTAGACATGATTAGCAGTACAGAAACTGCATTTAAATATAGTATCCAATAAAGCAATGAATGACATAATTTCCTGTGAGAAAAACATAATTAAAAGGTAGTGCAAATAGATCTTATGTGCAAAAATAAACCTGAAAGAATAAACAATTAGAAATGCAGAAAAATATAAATGGCAATATTATACTCAAAAATACAAGGCATAACTCCTACTTATACACAATATATTACAATTTATCATTTAAACCTGGTGGAAAAAGACCACCTAATTTAACTATCCATTTCTTTTCTTTGGTATTAAGTAAGTTATGCCACCCTGTTTTGAAGGATTTGCTTCCCAATATTCTATCAATAATGGTAAATGAAAATTTGGCTGTGTTGTGAATCAAGCTGTGTCTATACAAAGCATTGGTCATTCTAGCATTCCTTATGTCTCCTAAATGTTCCGACATGTGACATCTAAACTGTCTTGATGTTTGTCCAATGTAAAATGCTTGACAAGTACATGTGGCCAAATAAATGACCCAATCAGTTCCACAATTTGCAAAACAATTAATATCAAATAATTTGCCTGTGTTCTTGCTAGTAAAGTTTTTGGTCTTAAAGACATGTTTGCAAAAGGAACAATGCCCACATGGGTAACACCCAACTAGTTTCTCCCCTGACAAAGTCATTTGGTGATGAATGACCTCCTGGCACCTAATCTTTTTATAGTGTGAAAAATGAGAACCTAATGTTTTCCCCTTTCGGTATGAGAACTGACATCTGTTGCCCAACCAATCATCAAGCCATGTGTTAGTTTTGAGTATATTCCAATGTTTGTCAATAATCTCAATGAAATGGCTAGTGTTCCTTCCGAATGTGGTAACCAACCGAAGAGTATCCTGACTATTCCTGGTATGTTTATATCTGTATGTCAAAAGGCTATCCCTTGGTTGATTGTGAGCCCATTGTGATGCTGATTTGACATTATCTGGACTATACCCCCTGCCCAAAAACCTGTTGGTAAGATCATGAAGGCAATGGGTAAGGTCCTGTTGTGAGGAACAGATTCTCTTAATTCTAAGGAACTGAGATTTAGGAATGTTATTAATAATATGCTTGGGATGGAGACTGGAGGCATGTAACAAACTATTATATCGGGAGTACTTTCTATAAACCGTGGTTCTTAAGGTGTGATCTGGCTTACGCTCTAGATGTACATCAAGAAAATTAATTTCTTTATCATTGTAGTTGACAGTGAATTGTACCCCCCATTTGTTACAATTGAGATATTCGACAAACTCTTCAAGATATTCTATGCCCCCTCTCCAAACAAGCCAGCAATCATCTAAGTAACGTTGCCAAATATCAATCTCAGGTAAATACAGATTATGTAACTCATTATAAATGATATGTTCCTCAATATACCCCATATAGAGATCTGCGTAGATGGGAGCAAAAGATGCTCCCATGGCTGTACCCTGGATCTGCCAATAACATTGATCCTGGAAATAAAACACATTTTTAGTAAGTACATGTTCAGCCATGCAAATTAAAAGAGTGTTGAAACCTGGGCTGTAGATATTTGTTTTGTTGAGCCAGAATTCCAATGCCGTCAGTCCCGCCCAATGGGGAATGCAGGTGTAAAGTGATTTAACATCCAATGTGCACATTAACCACTGGGGTTCCAATTGGGAATCTGAAACTATTTGCAGAAATTCAGTTGTATCTTTTATTCTGGCCCTAATGTGGCTAAGTAAAGGTTTTAAATATTCAGTTAGATAACCAGACAAGGGTTCGGTGAGTGACATTATAACTAATCCAGAGGATGGATGGCCATAATTTCCATTACAAAAAAATTCAAGGGATGAAATCAAATATGAATCACAGAGAAATGCCCAGGCCCATTGGGTAGTATAGATACCCTCCAAAAAGCAATATAAAAAGCAATATTGTAAGGTTAAAATCAACCATACAATTATATGTGAATCTAAGAACACGCTTGAAACTATTTTTTGACCAACAGGATCACTCTCAAAGATCCACTGAATTTCGTTTTCTACCTTCCAATTTTAATCCACCTATGGACAAACACGTTGCCATCTTTCAGCAAGCAATTATCAAAGATTTACATCATCATATGGGCTCTGGGAACATCCTGAGACAGAATTTGAATAGAGAAGAACAGCAGGCCTTAAATGATCTTAAATCCAACACTGATATTATTATTCTTCCTGCTGATAAGGGAGGGGCGGTTGTTGTCATGGACTCCAGTTATTACTGGGCTGAGGGAAAGAGACAGTTGTCCAACACTCAGCATTATTTGAACATGCCTTTGGATCCCATTCCCAATTTTAAACAGGATATAGATGATTGTTTTGCAATCCGCTGTTGAGGAAGGGATTATTAGTGCCAAAACTAAAATTCAATTGACTGTACTGGACCCAGGTAAACAATATCTATATTTATTGCCCAAAATCCACAAATCTTCCCATACACCTCCAGGTAGACCGATTGTTTCAGGAATTGGATACTATATTTAAATGCAGTTTCTGTACTGTTAATCATGTCTAACCACTGAGGAAAGCTATATTCTGAAACCGGTCTGGTTACAATAAAACATTTACTGCTTCTAATTCCTGGTGCTGGCCCTTTTTTTGTTTTTATTTTACAATATGTAGTCTGACATGCACTTCCCAAGACATTCCTAATATTAATTTCACAGAACTTTTCAAACTGTTGTAGGAGATTTTGCAATGGGGGGGGGGGGGTTAAAAAGACTTGATCTATGTAAGTCACTACTGACCCCTGTTTCATTGTTGAACGTTATGGTTAAATTAAGCTTACAGCAAAAGAGTTTCAAATCAGTTATAGTTTGCAGCAAGTTATCTTGCCTTGCAGGAATGAATGACAATGCCTTATTATAAATACTAAAGTCTCCTTTATTATTAAAAACCTCTTTATATGACAAAATGGGCATTTCCCCTTCCATTATGTCACTAACCATAAAGGGCACCAGTTGTACCTGTTTCGTTGTCTCTCCTTGGGTCTTGCTCCTTCTCTTAAATATTGATCCTCCCGTCGATCTAGTCCTTGGTCTTGCTCTCTGTTTTTGATTCTTTCTGATCTCCTTAAGGGATCCCCTCACCATTTTGCTTAGAATTGAAATTGGTACTTCCTGTCGCTGATGGAGGGACTTCATTATCCACTCGTGATTCATTACAGTTGACTTGCTACCATGGAAACCAGGAGGCTTTGGGTACACTGCATTTTTTGAGTAGTGCTCAGTGTCTCTTTTAAGCTTTTTGATTTTTCTGTCCAGGATATTGTTACACTGCCTATCAATGTTGTTAAAAATATTGAGATAATTAGTCCCATAGGACTTAAATAATAAATCCTTGTGTATCTTTCTATACAGTTCATCTATCTGTTTGGATAGTTTATCAAGTTTGATATTATTGAATTTAATCATTACTCTCATCACATTGCACCCGGCCCTATCAAAAATCTCATGGAGTTCCTGTAACATCTCATGGTTATTTCCAGCCACATTAGGGTATCACCAGAGCCTCAACCCTTTAGGAACACAGTTCACCTCAATACTTTCCATTAAATAACAATTCTCTAGTTGCAGTTTCTTATATAAAAACAGCATCTTATCCAATGAGTGCAACATCTCGCTTAATGTCTGAGATTGTTCTACATTCTTAGGATGGATAACTGAGTTGGAATTCATTTTAAATCGATTCACTTTCCATTCATTTAACACAGGCAAAAAGGAAACTTCATTGTCCAATTTACTTACATTTGTTGTACTCTCTTGTGTTAATGGGAGTCCCAAGCTGTACATTAAGGAGCCCTGTCTTGTACTAGCAAGGCTGAAACCAATTGCATCAGCAACCTGCTGATTGACTTGTTGTAAAAGTGCAGTTAGATTCCCAATGGCTTTCATATTGTTTCCTGAGCAAGCTAATGGATTGAAACTGATAGTGTCCAAATTACTGCAGTTCCATGGAGATGACATATTCACGACCAAACTTGTAAATTAAATCACAAATGAAGAACAAAACAGAAAATTAGTGCTGCAGCAAAAAAAAAACACACATACCACTAAAAGTCTAAATTCACGCATCTTTAATAAAACTCAAGAGTTTAACACTGTCGTCCTTTTCTTTATTTTAGGATTTTTTTTTTTATGTAACTACATAATGAATGTGGTATGAATCATAATGAAGTGGTTGCAATATAATATCTATAGTCTTGTCATTTGACTGTATTTTTCATATAAATAATACAGTATCATGAAGAATTATGACATGTATATTCCTAAAGTAATTGTCAAATTCCATAGAAAAATAATCATCTCTTTAGTTATTGTTGGAGTACACTGGCTGTCATTTTTTAAACCCAAACAAAAATTACTCCATTCTAAATATAGATGTTACCATTGCTGTACAATTTCACTTAAGGCATAAGAAAATCACTAATATCATTCATGATGATGGTTATTAAAAGATGATATACAAAGGCACTGCAAACCATCAAAACTATGAAACTACTTTACATTTGAGAAAAAAACAGACTCATAAAATTGACAAATTTTAATATTATAGTCTCAATCTATCAGAATAAGCATTTTTTCTGAGTTTCTCAAAATGTAAGAGTTATCATTTTCAGAAGTACATTGAAATTTTATTTCCATCATAAAACAAAAAATTTGAACATTCTGAGGAAAAAATACCAGGGATTTTTATTCCTTTCCCATTGCTAGATAAACCTGAGACAAATGCATGTCAACTATTTGGTAAAAGGTATTGGAAATTATCAAAGTTGAAAGACAGCAACTCATTTTGAATACTCTTTCTAGAAACACATTCAGTTTTCAAAAATTTAAGTTGAGGTAGCTAGTGCCAGGGGGTAAAGCCTTAAATATCTTCCAGAAGACCTGAGCTGAAGTAGTATCTGAGGCAAGGAGGGATGGGTGCATCCATCCCTGTGGAAAAGGGTGTTTGTTTAGGCATTCCCTCTGGACAGGTATGATCCATAGAGGAGAGTAGCTCTCAGATGTAACAGACAAACACAGTGGAGGATGGCACCAATGGGTAAGTCTTGATGAAAAAAAATCTCCCTGGTGGATGTATTCAATGGCACAATCATAGCAGGATACCCTTAGGTTTTGAACTGACCCTAGCTAAAATTTTGAGATAGTCTTGTAGTTGATAGACATGGTGGTGAACGGTGCTCTCGGGTTGCTGGAAAGTATGAAGAAGAGGAGCAGAAAATAATTTTAAGGCTGAAACAAGAAGCAAAAAGCATTTATTTAAATCTTTCTCATTAATATTAGTATATTTTAGAGTCAGTCTAAAATAATTATTTACTTTCCAGACAGAAATTTATCACTTTGCTATTATAAGCAATTGGAACAATATATAGAACATTAAACTTTTTTTACTTATTATTGAGGGTAAAAAAATGGTACAAGTAAATGA
>NC_056743.1:546081629-546091629 GCF_019279795.1 Protopterus annectens | reverse complement strand
TTCAAGCAGCTTTATTACACACAAACACATCTGGAATGAGGCTTTGTAACTTAAACTTATAAACAGACTACCACACTCATGCATGTTAACACTCTGGCTATTCTCTCAAAATGGCACTGCTGCCTGCACATGCTCACTGTTTATAAGCACAAGCTTACATCTAGAAATGCTTCTTAAAGGTACATGCGCATGCTCTGTTCTACATCCTTCCACTTTGAGAAATAGATCATATACTAAATTACACTATTCAATGACATGCAATTACACAGAAATTATCTTTTGACATGCAATTATACAGAACTAATTCTTTGACATGGAGTCATGCAAAATTACACAAATATAAAACAATCATGTCCAGGTCACTGTGTATTTTACACTAGGTCTAGAAATACGACCTGATCATGTAACATAAAAATTCAGAAGTGGATCTAGCAACGGGGACTATCTTCAAGGAATGTTCAACTTTGGGGACATCCGGGACATCATCAGGAACAGGAATGGATACTAAGACATGTTCTTTGGTATGAACATTGTCAGGGTTGCTCTGAGATCTAGAGCCTGTATCACAGGTACAATGCTGCGATATCATTTCTCACACAGGAAAAAGATGCCTGCAGTTTCTCCTGTATTCTATACCCTCACATTCCACATAGGATCTCTGCTCAGCACATATGCCTCTTATTTGACCAAAGCGATCAAAGTCTTTCACCGTTTGCATCCTCACTGTCTCTCCTTCTTTTAACGGACAAAGAAATCTGCTCATTTTATCATAGCTGGACTTCTGAGAAGACTGCTTCTTAAAAAGTTGGGCTTTGATTGCTCTGTTGTTTTTAGCATTAGGCACCAAAAAACTAGAAATGAGAGGCAAGGTTGTTCTGGTTTGCCTAGATAGAAGTCACTGAGTAGGCAAGTCAAGTAGATTGTCACAGGGTATATTTCTGAGATTAAGCAAATTCAAGAAGATATCAGTATTGTCACATTTTGCCCTCTCTAATAATTGATTTACACTATGTACTGCATGTTCAGAAAGGCTATTTGATTGTGGGTATTCCAGACAACTAGTAACATGGATAAAGTCCCACTCTTTTGCAATTTTCTGAAAAAATTGACTGGTATACTGGGTAGCGTTGTCAGAAATAACTTTGTGTAGACTACCATGGACTGAGAAATGACATTTCATCTTAGTAATAGTATCACTAGATGATAGATTAGGTAACAAATTGATCTCAAACCAGTTTGAATAAGAGTCTACCAACACAAGGTAATGTCAAATATGTCAGTTGCTACTGTTAAGTAAGGTAGTTCAGGAATCTAGTTTAGCTGGAATCTCTTTTAGTAAATGCAGTTTAGTACTGTTGCATACTGAACAAAAAGAAAGCACTTTATCAATGTCCTTGGACAGAGAAGGCCGAAATACCAGTCCTCTTGCGCTTCTTTTGGTAAAATTGGAATCTGGGTGACCACAAAGCAAAATCTGGATATATTCATGTTGTAAGGAAGTAGGAACAATAACTAAGTGACTTTTGAAAATGATACCATCTTCCATCAGCATCTCATCTCTGTATGGAATATAAGGCTGTACTTCTGGCGGTACACAGTATAGCTATGACAGCCATCCATCATGGATGAAGTGGATGAGCTTTTGCAAAAGTTAATAGTCTGTGTATGATCTCTTAGCTCATCAAGTCTCATGGTAGAAAAATTATGCAATTCCATGACATCAAAACTCGGCATCAAGCTGTTCTGTAGTATTTCTGGGCGACCTGGATAAGGTATCGGCCAGATAAAGAAGTTTGCCTTTTGTACAAACCATTTTGAAATTGTACTTTGGAAATCTGAGCATCATTCTTTGTAGTGACTAGAGGTTAATGATCAGTTTTTATTTTGATAACTCAGCCATAAATACAATCATGGAACTTTGAACCTGAGAACACAATTGCCAAAAGTTCCTTCTCAGTTTGAGCATACTGCATCTCAGTTTGTGTAAGAGTTCTAGAAGAACAACTGCACCAAGACTAATCTTTGAAACATCATAGGAAAGAACTACTGGTTTGTGGACATCATAGTATCTCAATGTTGTTTGCGGTTATCAGATGCTCTTTGGTGTTGTTCTAACCATGACTAGGGCAACATTTTTGCTTGTCAGTTCTCTTAAAGCTGCTGATAACTCACTAAATTGGGGAGAAATTTGCCCAAATAATTAACCATACCAAGGAAACGCTGTAGGGCTTGGACATTGTCTGGGGCTAGCATCTCAAGAATGGCTGCCTGTTTAGAAGGGTCCAGTTGTAAGCCTGTAGTGGTAAATAAATGACCTACATAAGTAACTTCTGGTAGTCTGAATTTACATTTCAGAGGATTGAGCTTTAAGTTCACTTCAAGTGCTCTATCCAGAATTTTCCTGAGGTTTCTGTCATGCTCTGCTTCACCATTGCCTCCAACCAGTAAAACATCAACTATTATAGCACATGAATAGCCTGAAAACATTTGTTGCATTGCATGCTGAAACACTTCACTGCCAGAATTTATTCCAAAAGGCATCCTGAGAAATCTGTATCTACCAAATGGAGTGCTGAATGTAGTCAGTAGTGAAGATTTGCAATCAAGCATCACTTGCCAAAATGAACTCTTTGCATCTAAGACACAAAAAACAGTGGCACCTGACATGACGTCAGCAAACTCCTTGACTGTATGCATAGGACGATGAGGTCTTTTTAATGCGCTGTTCAAGTCTCTTGGGTCAATGCACATTCTGATTTCACCTGAACTTTTCTTATGAGCAGTTACCAAGGAAGACACCCACATATTTGGTTCTGTAACTGGACAAATCACACTTTGCTGCACCATTTTCTCTAACTGGACTTTGACTTTGTCCTACATAGCTATTGGAACTCTCATTGCTGGTCTGACCACTGGACTGACCTCTCGGTCTAATTTCATGGAGTACACAACTGGAAGTTTGCCTAACTTGTCGTCGAACACATCAGCATACTCTGAGAAAATAGCATCAGTAAAGCTAAAACTGGGACATGTGCTTACATGATGTACTTCTTTGGTAAAAGAAAGCCGTTTCATTGTCAAACTGTCTCTGAGAACTAATAATGATTGCACAGGTCTTCTGACAACATAAAATTGCAAGCTGTAACTGTTCTCAGGTGAATAGCATGAAAGCACTACTGAGCCTTCAGTTTGAATCTCTTGACCTCCATAAGCAACAAGCTTCACACAATTGGCCAAATTAAGTTGCTCACCTGCTCTCACTCTAGCAAATGTTTCTGCTGACATCACATTATACTTTGAGCCAGTGTCGACTTTGAGTTCCGTGGGCTTACCATTGATCCGAACAGTACAAAATACTTCATTCTTTGCCAATAAATCTACTGCATTAAACTTTTCACCAACCACTGATACACCATCTATATAGAAAGTTGGGTTGCAGCTCTCTCTATATGATCAACTTACTTTTTTGAGTGACCTTTCATAATAACTGAATGATGCTTGCTTGATTTACAAACCTTTTGAAAGTGGTTCCATTTTTTTGCACTTGTGGCATTGCTGACCAAATGCTAAGCTCTTCTCTTTTAGACTCCTCATGATTGGCACCACAATTATGGCAGCTGACAATAAGACTTGGCTTGGGTTTTACTGACTCACCCTTATACTGCACTGAGCATGTCCGTTTTTGCTGAGCTAGTCTTGGAACTTGCTAGAAAGTTATAGGATCTCCCAGGGAAACCCGCAGGAGCTGAAGCTGCCTTGTGCTTAGGCTTGCTTCTGCTTTCCATGTGCTGCGTGCTGTCTGCTCTTACTCTATTGGCTGCTAAAACTGTGCTCTTATCACTTACAAGCATAATTATGTTCCTTTCTGTGAGCTCATGGATTTAACAAATCTCTATGGCTTTGCTCAATGTTAAATCACTGTAACAAAGCAAAATCTTTCTCACTGCAGCACTATTAACACCACACACAAGCCTGTTTGATTATGTGCCCCTTGTTCTGAAGGAGGTATTGGCCTCCTTGAAACTGATTACATGTATACATCTGCAGTCATAAGAGTGCATACTTATCTGCAGACTTCACTAGATCCAAATATAGTGAAAGTTTTAAAACACAAGGAGAACAAGTCTAAGATGACTTCCCCACTTAGTTTAGCAGAAGCATATCAGTGTCAAGCAGGAATGGAAATCAAATCAGAAGTAGACAAAAATTAGGCAGCAATTGATTTTCCCAAAAAAACAAAAGAAAGAACATAAGGAGAAGGATCAGATGAGATGGCAAGAAATGTGAGAAAGGTGTAAATATAGTTGCAAGTCCAGAGAACTTCTGGAACAGCCTCATGTCAATCAGGATCGAAGACACTAATGGATAACAAGTGGCAAATTTAAACCAGAAGATGAGGGGTTAATACTGAAAGCCCAAGATAGTGGACTAAATATATATTGGTTTACAAAGCCCATTGAACATGTGTGAGAAGCAGACAAATGCAGGTTCTGTAAAACACAACTGGAAACAGTCACAAAACTTGTTGCTGGGTGTGATATACAAATGGCAGAGAGCCTGTGTACTGTCTATATTATATAGTCGAAGTTTCAAAACTTCGAACCTCACATGAGCGAACTCATATGAGTGAAGTTTGAAACATTGACTATATAATAAAATAAAAAAAAAAAACTTACCTTACTACTCTGAGCAGGGGGGCAAGCCCTCCTGCACCCCCCTCACCGCCCCTACTTAAATATACCAACTCCGAGAATGCACTTCAGTGCAGAAAGGGAAAATTTCCCATTCTGCATGTGAAAACCGTTGACTTTCACCTTCGACCTTTCCGAAGTTCAATCATATGATGTCGACCATCTATGATTCGAACATCGGAATGATCGCTCATCTAATATAGACCCAAAAAATCAGAGAGATTCCATGTATCAACTTACCTCCTCATCACATTTTTGATAACCTCTGAAGCAGTGTCCAAAAACTAAATTTCTACCCAAAGTCAAACTGTCAAACACAAAAGTGCGTTCCCATTTAAACTATAGCAAAGTCGCATGACAGTCAATAAAAACACATATTCCTAGCTTAAAATGTCCTTTCACATATATGAAAGTAAATTGTAATATCAAACATAGCATGTCGAAAGTTCTATCCCAAAGTGAACTTATCTGCCCAGTAACAGAACAGCATAATCCAACTCAAGCTGAATGAACTATTCTCTTAAGCAGCAAGAAAGCTTTAGCTGACTAAGGGTTTGACTCCATGGATGATACCCTGAAGCTTAGGATGCTGGCTGACTGGTACAGCCTATGCAAGATATAACATATAGCTTAGGCTACTACAACATTTATCAACATGAAAAACATCTTGTTTTCATTTATACATGGGCAAATAGGACAGCACTGTTGTGTTCATAGGTTCATAGGTTCATAAGTGTTTACTAGGTTGATGATCACAAGGGCCTTTTTAAGCCTAGCCATGTATCCCAACTCTCTGACAAGTTCTGATACCCTTGATAAGTGCAAGAATGGGCCTGGGAGATAAACCATTTACAGGTTACCTGTTTACATTGGAGACATAGGTGCCAAACCAGGGATGAATTTCCATTTTCCTATCCAGTTGTCCAAGTTGCACTTTAATTGGGTTAGGGAGGAACTCTGCTTCATATGGATGGGGAGCCTTTTCCATAGACGGGGTAGTCTCTGGGATACATACCTATCTCTCCAGCAGGTCCTATTTATATCACAGACAAGGTTTAAGTCTTGAGAACGGGTAATTCTGGTACTGTTTTTTGTGGATATGCAGGAGGTCCATCAGAGTGGGGTCTGACAATTCCCTGTATGTCATGCATAATCTCCCTTCAAAAGCCTGTAGGAGACAGAATACAGGGATAGGGCCTTGAGACAGTCTGCACAGGACATAATACTTACGCCCTGCATTCTTTTAGTGAGTAACCTCTGTGGATGTTCCAGTTGTTGGATATGCCTGGTTAGGTACAGACCAAATGGGCATTGTACTCAATGATAGTTCTGATTAATGCCAAATACAGTGGAACAATGACTTCCTTGGACTTAGATGCCATACTTTTGTTTATCGGTTGTGCAACATAAAATGATTTCCTCACCGCTGTAGACAACTGATGATCAATGGCTAGATTACTATATATGTGTGTCCCTAAGTCACTGACTAATGGGTCATCTCTGAAGGGTGTGTTGCAAATATGATAGTACCAGAGATGGATGACTTCTCAAAGGATACTATTATGCATTTTATGGCATTTAGTTTTAGTCCATGGCTCTGACACCAGTTGTTTGTCTGTGTCAGCCCCTCCTGGAGAACATTTGTGTCAGTGTAAGATTCAATGACAGCTCCTAACTTGCAATCATCTGCAAATTTAGTCAAGCCAGAGACCACTGACATTAGTCTTGACTTCTGAAAAGTAAATTCCAAAAAGGAGTGGTCCAAGGACTGATCCCTGAGGGAGTCCACTTGTGGCTGGCCTCTTTGTAGAGGTGGACTCCCCAAATCTAACTTTCTGGGTCCCGTCTTTGAGCCAGTTGGCTAGCCACCAGGTGACATAAGGGTTTGTACCTTACCTCTTGAGTTTGTCAACAATGCCAGAGTGGGGTATTGTGTCAAATGCCTTGGCCAGGTCAAGGTAGGCAGTGTGAATGATTTTGCCCTCATCCATTGGTTTGGTGGCCTTCTCAAAGAAGTCCACCAGGTTGAGTAGGCATGATCTGCCCTTGACAGAACCAAACTGGGTTGGGTCCAGTGTCTGGATGTTTACTATATCTCTATTGATCATCTCCATGATAATTCTTTCTATGGCTTTACATACAAGACTAATGAGACTTATGGAGCTGCAGTTTCCAGAGTCTGTAGATGGCCCATCTTTGTGTAGAGGGATGACTGTTGCCTTTCTCCATTCATGAGGCACAAAGCCTGTTTGGATGCTACAGTTAAATAGTAATTCCAGAGGCCCTGATTGGTCATGAGTCATGCTATTAAAAAGGCATCCTAGGAGGGTCTAGTACAGATAAAAAAAATGCAATCTCTCAAACGCTCATATGAGCAAATAATCATAACATTGAAATTTGTATACGCCTCCACACCCCCTGCTAAATATATATTCCTACTCTGAGGTCATACTACAGTGAGGAAAGGGCAAATATCCCACTCTTCACTATACTGCAATCCAAAATACCACTTCCGATGTTATGATTATTCACTCATATGAGCATTTGATAGATTGCATTTTCATTTAGCTAAAGTAGATCCTCCTGGGATATTGTCTGGGCCCATTCATGCAGTGCTCTTTGTCTTAGAGAGAGCATTAAGGACCTGTTCTATAGTGATAGTAGGGGGAGTTATATCTGCTGATATTTCCTGAGGGAAGGTTGAGGGGGAGAGAGGAGTAAAGTTGGAGCTGAATTTATCAGCCAGGAAGTTTGCTTTATCTTCTGGCTCAGTATAGGTGGCTCCATTTACAATGAGCTCTGCACCAAATTGTGTATTGCCTTTGAGGTTGCAGACATAGCTAAAGAACGCTTTGTGGTTGTCCTTGGCCTGGGAGGCCAAACTTACCTCAAATTTGATTTTGGTAGATTTTATTTTTCCTCTGAGTTGTTTGTTTAGTTTGATGAGAGTGCTTTTATCCTGCTTGCTGCTGCACCTCCTAATTTTATTATATATTTATATATATATATATATATATATATATATATATATATATATATAAATTATCACATCATATGAACTGAACAGAGAATCTCACAACCACACACACAGATATATATATATATATATATATATATATATATATATATATATATATATATATATATATATATATATATATGGGATCCGTACGGATCACCGAATGGCAACATAACCGAAACAGATTCTGCCGGGCATACTTGCGTGAAAGTGCTTTTCAACGAAAGGCACTTTCGCCTAAGTATGCAAGTTGTGTAGATCGCACTACATTGGGGATAAGGGAAAATTCTCTTTTCCCCACTGTAGTGCGACCTCGGAGTGAGAATATTTAAGTAGGGGGCTATGAGGGGTGCAGGGGGCCTTGCCCCCCTGCAAAAACGTAAAAGTAATGTTTTATTCTTTTTTTTTAAACACACTATAACAGAAGTGCTTTTTTTGGTGAAAGCGCTTTCGTTAAAGTGTGTTCGGTGATTGTAGATTCGGACTGTTGAACTTTTGTTCAATAGTCCTAGATCCATATAAGGGAGGAAGAGGTCGCTCGATATGGACGAGCCGAGAGTGCAGAAATGGCAGGAGCCTTCGCATGTTCAGCAGGTATGTACATTAACAAAACTCTGGAATCAGGCAACCTAGTATGGAATATTTCTAAGTATAGGTTATCAAGACATGAGATTAACTTGTTGAACAAAGGGACTAGTTTTATTCCTTCAGCTAATATTGATATAAGTGATGCAATTTTAGCTGTTAAGGTCTTTGCTCAAAATTTGGCATTGGGGATGTTTCCTCAAATGAATTTCATTCATTTAAACAAAGAAGTACTTTTATGCCTCATCTTCCAGCAAATGTTGATTTATTTGTCAAAGCAGTGGAAAATGACTTATATGGAGGCTTTGAGACCTTCCAAAGAACTAATGTCAGTAATCTAACAATGGAAGAAAAGTCAGCACTGCATGATTTGAAACAGAATATGAACATTGCTATATGACCTGCTGACAAAGGAGGCCCGATTGTTGTCATGGATAGTATGTATTATAAAGAGACCATGACAAAAATGTTGAACACTGATGCTTATAACAGGGTCTCTCCTGACTTAGTGCAAGATATTCATATAAGTCTGCATAGAATGTTTCATGAATGTAAAGGTTTGGGTCTGTTGAATGATGAGTTATGTAATTATTTCTTGGTTGAGCATCCAGTAATACCTAGAATGTATGGGCTTCCCAAAATACATAAGAATCCTTTGCAACCTGCTTTTAGGCCCATTGTAGCTGGAGCAGGTAGGCTCACTGAGCCAATGTCTATTTATTTAGATTTTGAATTAAAACAAGTACTTCAGAGGTATACCTATGTATCAAGGGATACTGAACAGCTTTTATCAGATTTATATGATTTTGCTAGGAATGTTGACTCAACACAAGATCTATTATTAGTCACAATGGATGTAGAATCATTGTTTACTTGCATTCCTAATGAAAATGGAGTTAAGATGGTTAGGGAATTGTTATTGGACAGTGGTTTAGTTGACGTTGTTAAAGCAGACTTTATTACTCTATTACTTGAAACAGTTTTGGAGAACAATGTGTTTTTCTTTGATGAAGGTTGCTATTTACAGAAGAAAGGGATAGCGATGGGCACTAGCTGTGCCAACGCCTATCTTTGGTCATGGTGGCATGGGAAAGGAACCATTTGCTAGGCAATGGCCAAATTCTGTTTTATAGGCGTTTTGTGGATGATCTTTTTTTCATTTGGCATGGCACTGTGGATAGTCTCATGTCCTTTCATATGAACTTGAATAGTAGTAGTTCATTTCTTAGATTTACTGTAACACATTCTTGGAAAAGCATTGATTTCTTGGATGTATCTGTGTATAAAGAGGGTTCTGAGTTTAAAACCACTGTTTATAGGAAGGCTTGTTATAGAGCTTCTTTTTTGCATAGGAACAGCATGCACAATCTATCCATATTTGGGAATATTGTGAAAGGGCAGGCAATCAGAGCATCACAATTGTGCTGTGAGGAAGTGAGGTTACAAGATGAGTTGGATAGGCTAAAATCAGATTTTTTGTCTAGAGGCTATGAGGAAAAACTTATAGTTGAGAGATACGCTGAAGTATCGGGGATGAGGGGCAACAGAGCCAAACCTTATTTCTCAGAGAAAAAGATAGAAACTGTTCCAGCCGCTGGCTCTAATAGATCTTTATCAGTGTTGCTATAATTCGGTGGCAACACAGATAAGATTAAACAAGCAATAGTGGCTAGCTGGAATATTTTATTGGTTGATGAAAAAACAA
>NC_056743.1:546036629-546076629 GCF_019279795.1 Protopterus annectens | reverse complement strand
CCATTTTTACAGCTGCAAGACTTGTCGAGAAAAATTAATGAAGTGGAGTTTTCATGCTAACATGGATTCACACGAGGAAGTTAAACTAACTAAACTAGCTATTCTTGTTTTCTTATTGCTTTGTGTTACAGGAGTTAAGCTGCCGCTGTTCCATTGGTGCTGCCAGAGTCAGAGTCATGCCAGTAAGGAGAGTTTTGTTCTTTTATTTGCAGGAATTATGCTGCCCCCGTGTGTGTGTGTGTGTGTGTGTGTGTGTGTGTGTGTGTGTGTGTGTGTGTGTGTGTGTGTGTGTGTATGTGTAAATTGCCCCAGTTAGGTATACCTGGTGGTTAGTTTACTCAGGCTCAAACAGGAGCCTGAATTCTCTGCCCATAGCACCACTTGTAATTGGGAGTTGAGTCCATAGCTCTCAACTGTCCAGATATTTGCAGAATATTTGGATAAAACTTTTGGTCTGTTCCTCTCAAAATTTGTGGTTGTCTGGCAAATCAGTGAGAACTGAATTCACTAAAGAATGATAGCCCTTTAAGTTTCAGTCTTCCTATCTTTCAGGAAACACATGGTAACACATAACACTTTATTTTAGCAACTTTCTAAGATTATACAAGCAATATTTAAAATGTGTCCCTAGTTTTGGGCCTTTGCCCCCTCCCCAAATAAAGTTTGGCTTTTTCCAGATTTCTTGTGCTGAGAAGTTGAGAGATTTAGTTGAATGTCAAGTGGATTTTACAAGGGGTAAGAGCTTCAGGGGAAGAAAAGTTTAGTGCTACTTATGTTACCTCACTTGCATTGCTATCACAACAGGTAATATACTTGCTTTTGATACAGAGGGTTGTGGGTTCTACTCCGACAGTATGCAGATGGATCGCTGATACTGTACTGTGTTGTACTTTAAAGGGAGTTGATGCTGCATGCCTATGAATGTCCTCCTTTGGATGAGTTACCTAGAAACTATGTTTCTGTTATCAGTTTGCCATCCATTCCCCACTGCAAAATTACTAGCTTATCACTTTTAAAATGTAGCATAGGCAATTTATTCTTCAAGGGCAACAGGCACTTTGTTTGTAGATGAAACAATGAAATATAAAATTGTTTGCTAGCAGCAACCTCTTCATTAGTTACAGATCCCTTTAATGTGGAATTATTTAGATGACTTTCTTCTGCAGACATTTTGCATATTTACTGATATTGGTGGATTGTAATGACAGAAGTTTGAGTGGCCTTTTATGGTTGAAATTTTCTGAAATGGGTAGTTTTGTCATTATTGGTTCATACATTTTGCTTCATTGCTTACTAGAAGACTCTTTCAAACTACAAATTTAAAACACAGTCTAACAAGTGGTGCTGCATTATACAAGGAATATAATTTAATACAATCAGGTTAATACAATCAGGAAGGTGAATCAAAGAATGCATACATGTATGCTTGCTCACAGGATGTAGGAGATCAAAACAGGGGAAGTGACCAGTCACCAATGAAGTCCCCCAGGGTCCAGTGCTCAGACTTTTTCTGTTTGGCATATACATCTCAAAAGTAAAAGGAAATACCAAAAGGCTTTGGCCGACTAAGTTTGAAATGACTGGAAGCTAGGAGCAGTTAATGTATCCCCAAATGATTTAGCCATCATGCAGGAAGGTTTATCTCAAACAATAACTGGTGCCAGAATCATTAATTGAAACGAAACTCCAAGAAATATGTTATCATATCCTTTGGGAAGTCATCTACTCCAGGGAACTGCCAAATTGACAATGCCCCCTGGGAAATGACCCAGTTGTTTGGCATTTGGGAACTTTTGTGTACAGTGACCTAACTTTTGACCAATATGTGCCCAGAGTCATAAGAAAGTCTTTGTATATTGCACAGTTTATAAACAAATTGATTGTGACTAGATCTAGAGATGTTATTGTCCCCCATTACAAAGCCCACATTAGGTCAATTATTTCGTATAATGCCCACTTTGGCATGTATTTGTCCAAATCCATGCAACAACTGGAATAGCCACAGATATACCTTACTAAAAGGATACAAGTCCTAAACAATAAGTCTTGCATGGACCACCTCAAAGATTTGTCACTATACTCAGTATCCTACAGATTGCTTAGAGGTGACATGTCTGGGGTCTATATTATATGTTAGAAGTTTGAAAACTTTGAACGTTAAATAAACAAATGTAAATGTTCAAAGTTTTAAACATCGAACATATAATAAAAAAAAACAAAAAAAGCAAAAGGAACTTACCTGACTAGTGTAGGCAGGGGGGCAAACCCTCCCTCCACCCCCCACACTCTTTAAATATACCAACTCTGAGACTGCACTATACACAGCCGTTAGTTTTGGGTTTGCTTTTTTTTTTTGTTACATATGTTCGAAGTTATAAATTTGGTATTTTAATGTTCAATGTTATAAAACTTCAAACATATGATATAGTCCCCATGTCTGGCATATAAGGCATCCTCCAACCTAATACAGATGGACCAGCTGAACATTGGCAAGTCAAATGGCATCAGAAATATTCAGTTCAGGTATCTAAACTGAATGTTCTGGAGAGATGGCTATATATCACAGAGGCTACCACTGTTCTAGAACAGACTATCTATTCAAGTAAAACAAAGGTCATCCTTGTCCATATTCAAATGCAACTTAGATCTAAGGATGGGTAATAGAAAATGTACTCCAGGATTGCCCCCCCATGCCACTAATGGATAGAGGCAGTTCCTAAATGCTGCATCCCTTCCATGGGTCCCCTCAAATTATCTATAGCATGATCACATTTATTCTCACTAGGGCTATTATACTATTAACAGCCATGGGACAGGTAAGACCAATCAGGAAATGTTAATTCAAGCACCAAAAGGGAAGTTTGCCCTTTTTAGATCACTAAGTACCCCTCTCACCCCCCAGTCTTCAACAGTTTCCGGCACCTCTGTTGCAGTGTCTCTCATACCTATATATTCATGTTAATAAAACTGAATGTGTATTATTTTAGATTTTTTTTCCTAACATTTTGTTAAGCATTTTGTAGTAATATTCTAATGAGGGTTTTTTCTCAGTGAAAAGTCTGCATCTTAAAAGATTCAGATGCATTTTCAGTATCTCATGTTTGCTGTTTTTAGCAATGCAGGCACTTTCTATTTTGCATTCTTGTCAGCACACACAGAGTTATTTTTCAATTACATACTGTTTAGTTTCTTGTTTAGTAGAACCATGTTTAAAATATAGAATTGGTATACATGAAAAAGTCAGCTTAGGAATTCATACCTACCACTGAACATCTGTAATCAGAGAGCAATATCCAGGTACGCAGTTTGCAGTCATATTAAAAATATATTAGAACACTACATTTTCTGTCAATCAAATTATTTAGTTATTTATTTAAATTTGCACACTGGGGTACAGCATTGCTTCGCAAAAAAAAAACATATGGCTGGCACAACCTGGCTAAAAATAAATAAATAAAAATACAGTATTATTTGTAACAGATGGAATTCAGAGAAGAAATGCACATGCTTTATATAGGCAGATGTAATTAGATTTCTTATCTAATCTGTGTTATTAGTGCAATTACCATACATTCCTTGCAATAACTAGTGGTGGCAAACTCATGCAGTGTATGCACACTATATTACTATACTTAGTAGAGAATCAGACTGTTACAACAGATACTAATGAGAAAAGAGAGTAGTTAGGTAAATGGTATGTTAAATGCTGTGCAGTACACATCCAGGGAATGTGTTTATAAGGTGTGTGTTTAAATGCAAATATGTATGTAGATAGAGTGTAGAGTTTTGAATGGAACAAGAAGCGATAAGAGGTGGACATGGAAATATTTAAGAGTTATAATCACAGCGATATGAGCTCTATATGGGATAGTCAGTAAGAAAGAGCTGGCAGAGCCTGAAAGATGTATTTGACAACATTTAAGTGTTGTCATTATAACTAAGAAAGTAACATTTTGCCTCTGATTAGAGGATATTTATTTTTTCTTCCTGTATCTTCGTAGCTTGGTAGATACTCTCATGGTTGCGGGATATCATTCAAGAATTTTTGACATATGAAGGAGAAACTGTGGAATCTGCATTTTTTGTTAGAAGTTGATGCATGCAGATTTATCATGCGAAGGGTGAAACTTAAGCCTATATATTCTTTCAGTATTTGTGAATCTGCCATTGAAATATGAGAAAGTATTTTCATTTAGAAGCTTGAATAGCAGAACTAGAAGATGAGGCCTTTTTATTAATGGATGTAAGTTTGCTTTTTGTAAAACTAAGCAGTGATTTTCAACCCTTGGTACTGGAATTAATTAAAATATTGTGTTTGCTTTGGTTTGTAACAAGGCAAAGTTGTTTTTTGAGGCTATAATAGGAAGAGCATTTTCTACTTTTAACATTAGGATGCCTTTCCCCTGCGGTCTGATTTATGATGTAATGTTATGAACGTGTAGTTGAATCCTGAGATTGTAGTCCAAATAATCTGAAAGTGGCTGAGACTTCAATGGACTTTTGGTGCTGGTCAGTAACTGCCATGTTTTATGGGACAGTCTCTAATTTTGATGAGTGCCGATAAGCATGACCTCAGCTTTACTCAGACATAACATTTGTTTTCCAGAGCTTGGCTAGTTGGAAAGGCAATCAGGTCTAATAGCTGAATGTTAATGTTATGAGATTAGGGATCTGGTCTATAGATTACCATGTCATCAGCATAATTTGTAATAGGGAGAAAGGAACCTTTGGGATCACCTTTGAGGAGGTAGGTACTAGAGGAGGTAGAGGAAACTACCTTAAGATAAAAGGTGTGAAAGATATCATGAAACTACCAAGTAGACTTGTGACTATACCTATGAGCTAGTAGGGGTTGATGTAGGATATTGTAGTCTATCCTACTATGTACTTTGATAAGATCAGTAGACATAGTTTTGGCCAGCTGACATTTGTCCATTTACACTACAATATAATTAATTAGTCTGAATAGCTGTCATAGTACTGATGTTTAACTAGAATTCATGCTGGTATCTTGATAGTAGACAGTTATTTATAAACAAGTTTATTAAGTACTTTCCTGGGTGTAGGATGCATGGATACATTCCTAATTTCTGAATGGGAAAAATGTTTTCCTATTTTAGAACTTGGTTTGATTTCAAATTGTTGGGAATGTAATTTGATAAACACATCTGTAAACTTAGTTTCTAAGTGAGTAAATTAAATATTCAGTGTATGCGTTTACAAAACAAGCAGGCCCTCTATTCAGGAGGGATACTGTCATTATGGATTTTAATGAGGAGGTTTCTGTCATCTTTTATTGTGACGTTCTTGAAAGAGAATAGAGGAGAGAAATCAGCATTATCTGAATCGGGAGAGAGAAAATTTGTCTTGGGTGTCAGAGGGTTTAGAAAGTTTGGTTAAATTATGTGAAAAAGTTCTGTGGGTCAAATAGACTTTTTGCAGGTTAAGAATGTGTCACCAGACAGATTGTTTTTCTTTGGTCTGCCAACAATTTTGTTTAGTTTTGCACAGATTGTATAGTACCACTAAATAGAGACTGATGGTTTAGAGATATATTTTATTATGGCTCCTGATGAAAAGAATGAACTAGGCAACGTACCAATATAAAACTTTAATAACTCAAAATAAAATTAACAGCATAGCTTTCAGGTAACAAACCCTTCTTCAGTGCTAACACCATTTAGCGGTCCTTTTAAATAGTATAATTAATTACATCACACAGCCAATAACAGAACTACCACAATCAGTCAATTACATTCTATTTAAAAACACAGCAATACGCTCTAAAATATGCTATAAAAGAACATGCCTTAAAAGCATGCTTTACAAAACATGCTTTATAAAATATACAATAATTTTAACTTATTCACTCCAGTATAGCTCAGGAAGTTTGCACTCTAACTTCCAGTGGGCAGAGCTAAAGCCTTTTGACAGAATCAAATTATGTCCTCGCCTTTCAACAAATGTTCATATATCTGGAACCACAAGTGTTATGAAAGAAGTAAAAATGGCAAACTCTTCAACACAAACTATTTTTTTAGTGGTAGTATTCTTTAGGTTCTAGGTCACAAAGAATTTTATAAGTCACAGTAAAAACACATTAACAAATACATTTGTAATATTTTGTATACAACTTACAATATCTCAGCGACCACTCAAGTTACACTTATTGTCAGCATCATTTTATTCATCTACCTGGAAGCTTTCATATGAAGCTAAGAAGTTCTGTCTGTGTTATTTGGTTGTTAAAATATTATGAAAAATGTGAAAATTATAGCGATATAAATTAATATCATAAAACTACAGTTAATATATATTTACCTGCACTAGACAGAGGTCAAATATTAATGCAGTTGAGTCTGCCATTGTGCAGGCTTTAAGATGATATATTTTAAAACCATGTACATAGCATGGTTTTGGAATTATTGGTGCAAATATGAACAAGCAATATCTGATGCCTAGTGTCATCAGTAGGAGTTAACTGCAGAGCATCTCGAAGCGTCACTTGAATGCAATGAGTTAAGCGATACTGTTTATATTTAAGGACATGTTTCAATGTGATGGTCTGATTTATGCCTGGTGGTTAATCAGCGTGTAGCTGTAAAATCCAACAATATTCTCTTATTTCCAATTTAGTTAAGGTAACTCCACCTAATGTCTTTGGTAATCCTATGTAGAACTCTAAAACTGAAGGAATGTGATGTTCCAGTCTCATTAATATGATTGGCCAAAGCATTATTTAATACATTTCTTCTAATGTCCAAATTATGCTCAATAATACTGTCCTTTAATCTCCTTGTTGATTTTCCAACATAAAAACTATAACATAACTTACAAGTCGCAAGATATATCACATTAACAGAATTGGAAGTTGCAAAACATTTTAAGTGATATGCAGTATTGATTAATTGATGAATAAAACTAGGATTTTTATTAATAAAATTGCAACAGCAGCAATTGTAGCAAGGGTAAGTACCTTTTTTATTGAACTTTCTAGTTGGAATTCCTTCTAACATAGACACAATTTAAAACCGAGGCAGTTGTGATATGTAAACTTTGGTTCATTGCCAGCTATTTTTTGCAATTCTGGTAAAGCCTTTAAAATGCCCCAGTTATCAGATATAATTTTCCTTACATAGTTGCTACATCTGCTGCATGTAGTTACATAGCATATAGTATTGTCACTTTGAATATGGTCAGTAGCATTGTCCCTTGTTATATCACTGCTAAAATACGGTTTAGCTACATTGAACAGACAAAAAGTTACATCATTATAGGTGTTAGAAAATGAGAATCATATTCCCTTTCCATAAACTCTTGTATCATCTCAAGTGTTTGCTTTTTGTACTTGTTAAAATATGTGTTGCATCAATCTGAGTGAATCGCCTGAGATTTTACTATTCCTTTAAATTCGTGGGGTGCATGCATACTCTTTCTATGTAAATATTTACTTTTATGTACCGCTTTTGTATACATAGACATATGCATATCAACTCCATCATAACAAATAGGAACTTCCAAGAACTCAATGTTATCTGCTGAGTTAGTCATAGAAATTTGCTAAACATTTGTACTATTATTTAAAATGTCAACAAACCTATATTAGTTCTTCATTCATCCCATCCCAGATAAAAAAGACGTCATCCACAAAACATTTAAAAAAAGAATCCTATTAGAAAAATGTGTAGGTCCATTGTATATAGTTTTATTATTCCATATACTTAAAACTAAAGTAGCATATGTGTTAGCAACAGGGATACCCATTGCTATCCCTGACATTAGATTATAATGCTTATTATCACATACAAAAATATTGTTTTCTAGAACAGTTTCAAGTAGCTCACAAACTGTTTCAACCTGTCTAGCCATAATTTGACCAGATTCTCATAATAGATTCCTAATGGATGGCACCCCTTAACCATTTGGTATAACTGTAAATATAGATTTTATATCTAATACAACCATCAAAAAGCATGTGGATGTCTTATTTTAACCCATAAGCTCAGCTGCTTAAGGAGATTAGCAGTATCCTTAATATAGCTTCTTACATTCTTAAGATAAGGGCATAAAATATTCTGCAACTATACAGAGATAGGGTCAGTGAGCCATCCCCTCCCAGAGACAATAGGTTTCATGGGAGGGGTTTCTAAAGGTTTATGCACTTTGGGAAGGCCATGTAATATAGGTACAACAGGAGAAGGTACAGTGAAATAGTTGAGAGTATCAATATTAATGTCATTCATCATCTGTAAATCAAAAATAATCAGATTAATTTTACTAATTTGTTTACATCATCAGTAATTTTCTTGAAGGTGCATTCATCTGATAAGATCAAATACATTGACATTAAATAGTAATTTTGTTCATTATGACAAATACTCAACTCTTAGCCTATTGTATTACAAAATCTTAACTTTTAGTAATTTATGAAAAGCAATATGTACCTCACCTGACAAGTTGTAAAATTGACTCTTGCGCTTACAAACAGAACTCAATGTATTTAAAGTATCTTTAAAAGTCAACTTTAATTCAAAGGTATGTGTAAATAATTATAAATCAGTGAGGACATATGTTAAGAGTATCAGTATTAGCTGGCACAGCTAGGATATCTAGCAGGAACTTTATTAATAAAATATAGATGGCAATGAACCAAAGTTTGCATATCGCAACTGTCCCAGTCTTAAACCATGTCTATTTACAAGGACACACAAAAAAATCTTCAACTAGATAGTTCAATAAGAAAGGTACTTACCCATGCTACAATTGCTGCTGTTGCAATTTTATTAATAGTTTTATTCATTCATTAAACAATACTAATAATAATTAATCACTTTAAATGTTTTTGCAATGTGCAGTTCTGTTAATGTGATATATCTTGTGACTTGCAAGTTTTGTTAAAGTTTTTATTTTGGAAAATCAACAAGGAGATTAAAGGACAGGATTATTGAGCATAATTTGGACATTAGAAGGAATGTATTAATTAATGCTTTGGCCAAACATATTAATGAGACTGGGACATCACATTCCTTCACTTTTAGAGTTATAGATATGATTACCAAAGACATTAGGAGGGGCAACTTAAATAATAAATTGGAAATAAGAGAATATAGATGGATTTTACAGGTTTTTATTGTGAAATCAAACATTGGGAACGCCAAATACTGGAAGGCCAAACTTGGTAGCTCAAAAGTTGAGAATGTCAAAGCTGCAGAAACCCAAATTCTTTCCCAGGGAAAGAATTCGGTTGGACGTTTCTGCGGCTTCAGCATTTTTGGACCCGGTCAAGGTAAGTGTACGAATGGGTAGTGACGGATTTTAGGGTTAGGGCACGAGTCAGGTAAGTGTGCGATAGTGATGGACTTTAGGGTTAGGGCATGGGTCAGGTAAGTGTATGATAGTGATGGACTTTAGGGTTAGAGCACAGGTCAGGTAAGTGTGCGGTAATGACAGACTTTAGGGTTAGAGCGCGGGTCAGGTAAGTGTGCGGTAGTGGCGGACATTAGGGTTAGGGCTGGGTTAAAGATAGTGCATAGATAGTGGTGTATGTTAGGTTTAGTGTAGGTTTTGAAGGTATTTGGTGTGATTGTGTTATGTGTGTGGTTTTCAGTACAGCAAATTTTTTCCCTGGGAAAACATTTGCTGTTTTGAAGTGTCGATGTTATCAGAATTTGATCTTTCAAGTTCGAACTTATGGTCTTCGACATTTTGGAAGTTTGATTTCGTGTTATAGACCCGATTTTACAGCTACAAGCTGATTAACCACCAGGCATAAATCAGACCATCACATTGACACCTGTCCTTATATATAAATAGTCTTGCTTAAGATGATTTTATGTTTTTTTTAAAGCATGTTTTTATGGCATGTTCTTTTAAAGCATATTTTTAGAGCATATTGCTGTGCTTTTAAATAGAATTTAATTGATTGATTGTGGTAGTTCTGTTATTGGCTGTGTGATGTAATTAATTATATTATTTAAAGGGACTTGTACCACAAAATGGTGTTAGCATTGAAGAAGATTTTGTGACCTGAAAGCTTTGCTGTTTATTTTATTTTCAGTCATTAAAGTGTGTTTTGTATCATGTATGAACTGCCTCTATACTTTAACTCTTGTTTTACCTTTTGTATTATGTCTCCTGATGGGATCTTTATTTTTATTCTGTTGGATTGGTTTTCTTCCATGTTTCATAGGGTTTACCTGTATAAAACCAAATCACAGTGGTGCGATTGCTCATAGGAGCGAATCTTAACCACGCAAGTCAGAGCAGTGACGATTCCATATGTTCAAAAATCAGCAAATCGAAATGCAGATTCGCTGATTTTCAAACATAAATATCGAAGGAAAAAACAAATGAAGTGTAAAGCAGGGGGGTAAGCCCCCCTGCACCCCCCACAATCCCCCTACTTTAATATTCTAACACCGAGATCACACTACAGTGGGGAAAGGGACCATTTTCCGATCCCCACTATAGTGCAATCTGCCCCTCAATGTCGAATGTGCAATGAGCGAATGTCACTGTGCATTCGCTCATTGCACATTCAAACATTTTTCCATTCGGCGTTTGCAAACTTTGCCAACAGCCTTTTTGACAATTGCTGTTCGTCCATGTGCAATACGCACACATGAAGGTAATCCATTTCATAGTACTCTTTTCTTAACTGTACCATGGTTTTAAGTCCCTTAACTTAATCATCTATTTTCACTTAGCTTATGAAACTTTGATAACATGGTAAATTGTGTATTTTGTACTTCTAGCAGGGTAATTGTTAGAGCAATACCTACCAAATATCCATCTTGGCATGACAGGATTGGTGTCCATTTAGTTTGTATTACAATGGTATTCTATTTTGCAAAACTATTTTCTTATTTTATTCTGAAGTATACGATGTTTTGAGATGTTTTCATTTCTCTGCTGTTTGCTGTGATGGTTGTGGCTCAGTGGGCACTCAGAGAATGGGAAGTATAGCTGTGGAAGTAATAATTTCAGGGTTATTTGCAGGATAACTGTGGAAGTTATCATTTCAGGGATATTTGTAGTACAGCTATGAAGCAATCATTTCAGGGATATTTGTAGTATATCTGTAGAAGCATTCATTTCAGGGATATTTGTAGTATAGCTGTGGAAGCAATAATTTCAGGAATATTTGTAGTATAGCTGTGGAAGTAATAATTTCAGGGATATTTGTAGTATAGCTGTGGAAGCAATAATTTCAGGAATATTTGTAGTATAGCTGTAGAAGTAATAATTTCAGGGATATTTGTATTATAGCTGTGTAAGTAATCAGCTCGACTAGAAGTTGCTGTTTGTTAGATACAGAGTTTGATGTTGTAGATTCTCAAATGTTCTTAAGTAGACTTAGATTAGCTAGCCGATGGCTGTTGTTACTGAGTAAGTTTAAATTGAATCTCCCATGTTTGCTAGAAGTTTGGTTAGAGTATCGTTTTTTTTTGTAACTGTACTGATTAAGTGTTGTACCTCTGTTTTTGAGAAGGAACGATGAGATAAGTGGAGTGAGACTGTACAGAGGCCTAAACTTTTTGGTAGTTAAAATTGTGGAGCTAGCCAATTAGGGTCATATACAGAAGTGGTGGTATCACTGTGTCTAATTTTAGTTGCAGGAATCTCACCTCCAATACTTCTATTTGCTATGTTGCTTAAGATATAACTGTAACCAGTAATGTGGAAATTAAGTGATGGGCCTGTTTATGCAAGACTGCATGATACCTATGATATTTGTGGAATAGAAATCTAAGAAGTTGTCTCTTTCTTCCAACTTGTCGTTAATACTCCCTGATTTCATGAAACATTTAATTGTATGTGTGGGAGAGGTTATGTAATTTCTTAGGTGTGGTGTAGGTTCAGTGTTAGGGTCCAATTATTTTTGCACTACCATATCCACTTTCATGCTAATCAGCTTTGGTACAGGATTTGAAATGTCAGTACCCACTGTAGCAAGTCCCCAAATATGGCGACTGAATGCCTCATGTCCTAAGTCCAAGATGGCCATTTCCCAGAATATTCCCTTTTCTCTGCGGTATGGTGAATTCAGAGTTAGTATTTGTAGGTTTGGCATTGTGGGTGGGGATTTCCCCCTGCATAAAACAAATTTAAAGGAGAAGAGCACTCTTTGAGAGTCTCTCTTCTGCTGCATTTTTGATCTTTTTCTTTCTATGTGTTTACACTCACCATTTGAATGCTAACATTTCAATAGGGAGCCTTAAAGGACCCCTCAGCATCATAGTATGAAATTAATAATTTATTAAGAAGCAAGTGTCTGCCTATGCTGCAAACATTCTGATTGTAACTGTGAAATAAACATATGTCTGAAAGAAAGAAATCATTCAGTGACTGTGCCTGTTTCTCTTTCCCTGGCAGTGGCATTGAGCTAATACCTCTCAACTGCCCAGATTTTTACAGTACGTAAAGATTTTTGGCTCATAAAATTTGCAGTTTTCTGGTAAATGACTGGGATGATCTGAAATTGGAAGTCACTAAATAATGAAATACTCTTGAGTTTCTGACTTCAAATCATTCAGAAAATGTATGTTAATACAAACCTTATTACTCTAGCAACTTTCTAAATTTATAAGAGCAATATCTAGAATCTGTCTCTATTTTGGGGCCTTTGTCCCCCCCCCCCCCATTTTGTCAGGCTTTGTCCAGATTTGTTGCCCTAACAGGCTGAGAGATAAGACTATCACTGGCATGTGAATGAACCCAGAAGTTATTTTATTTCTGTATGCAGTATGTGGAGGACATTAACAAAAGACATCACTGACGCGCTTGCAGAGGCGTGTGATGCACATCTGTATCATTACGTTGCATGCATGAATGCAGCTGCCTGAGGTAACAGCAAGGAGTTTTATACTATCGTGGCCCCACCTTACAAGCCAGCCATCACTGCGGGAGGGGCAGAATATATAACCACAAACCATGGTAAATATACCATTTTTGAAGTGCTACATTGTTTAGTGTACAAAACAAATAATTTAACAAAATGTGTGCACTGGAATTAATGGTGTATGCCTGCTATAACCCAACATAGTGAACAAATGTCCAGTTGCCAATTCAGTTCTCCAAAATTACCACAACTTCTACTAAAAGGCATCCGACTCAAGTCTATAGAAAGAATATATATCTTTTTCATAGAAGACCTGCCCAGAAAAGAGCTACAACAAAACAATGATGCGAGCAATCTGGAGGTGTGTCAGTAGTGACAGGGGTTAAATTAGTCACTTTCAGAACTGCTTGACAATTAGACAGATTGAAGAAATTAATGACTAGATAAACAGCTATTCACAGCTACCACTAAAACCTGGTGTTTATCTGGTTGAAATATATAGATAATTTATTTACTGTAATAATAGTTATTAGATCCTTAAATTCATCCAGAACAGCCACACAAATGGCCATAGGAAATGTGTCACACAAATATATATCAAGACAAAGGAAAATATAATGGAAGCATAATTTTAAGGCATCCAGAATCTTGGGGTATAGTGTAACAAGGGCATTGTACTGTCTTCTAAACTTTGACGTAGCCTAGAAATTGAGCAATGTTTATTTAATTAAAAGGAGGCCTAATAAAAGTTAGTTGTAAATTTCCAGGGAGATTACCACTTTTTTCTGATTTTCACTGTAGTTTTTTTTTTTTTTTTTTACTAATAATTGTACTGGCAAATGACAAAATGCATTTGAATTAATCACATACTTTCCAAGCTGACTGACAAAGTCAAGTCAAATGGAGGGCTCAGGTTGGCAGTAAGTAGCTCAGAATTTTTCTCTTTGTTAGAAGGTAAGACAAGGTCCATTGTGTTACTGGTGGGTGGGATTCCCCCAACATTTGTAGCTTTCAACTGTCCACATTTTTACAGAATGTACAGATTGTGCCTAATATTTTTGGTCTGTTCCTGATCAAATTTGTGTTTTCCTGGAAGTCACTGAAGTTTGAAGCCACTAAATAATGACATATATTTAAGTTTTTGGGCATCTACTGTGGTGAGCGGTCTCTTCAAGATAGGAGAACATGGAATACAGACTGCATGATTTGGCAGGCCAAGCCACTTGGTGTAAAGTCTGGCTGTGGTGATTTGGTCATGTTGACTAATGTTGCCAAAATAGGCATGGGTAGTTACCGGTGGCAAGTGGGTTGATAACCCAGCCTACTCTGACCTACGCCAGGGATCCATGCTAATAGTGGAAGGGGTGTATGTGCCAACCTTTGGGCAGTGTGTGCTTGCCATAAAGCCCAGCAGCCCTGGGTCAATAAGCTACTGCCCGGACAGTGTCGAGGTGCCCATCCTAGGTTACCTGGGATAGCTTTGATGAGTGAAAGCTGGATGTAAAACCAAGCAACCTGCCAAACATGAACAGAGAATTGCTATACTTAGTGTAAGTTCACTGACAGGACACAGCTTGGAAGTAGATGACATGGTGATATGGAGGAGGCTGGACATCCTATGTATCCAAGAGACAAGATGGTAGGGCAGTGCAGCAAATACAATTGGATTAGGATCCAAAGTCTACTACTCAGGAGGAGGAAACTGTTACTTTAGCAACTTTTTAAGTTTATAATAACAGTATATAAAATTTGTCCCCCCATTTTGTCAGGCTTTATCCAGATTTCTTGTACTAAGAGGTTGAGAGGTATGACTGTACTGCCTCAGAAATAGCCTATGATGAGAGAAGAAGAGGAGCCCACCCTAGAAGAAATAAGAACAACACTAAGGAAGATGAAGTCAGGGAAAGCAGCAGGCTGAGATGAGGTCACAGTAGGTATGATAAAGATGCTGGGTGAGATAGCGGAAAAATGGTTCCTGAAGGTACTCGTAACAGCATGGAGAGAAAGACGCATCCCAGATGCCAGTATACAAAAACAAAGGAGACATTCACAACTGTGAGCAGTACAGGAGCATCAAACTCCTGTCACATTGCATGAAAGTTCTGGAGAGGGTTATTAACAAATGGATACACAGAGTAGTAGAATGTAAGACTGGAGATGAGCAGTTTGGATTCAGATCAGGATGCAGCATAACTGACCCAATGTTTGCAGTGAGACAGATAGCTGAGTAGAAGCTAGAGATGGGAAAAGTGTTCAATTGGGCATTCCTAGATTTGGATAAAGCATATGACAAGTTCCCAAGAAATCTGATTTGGGCAGTAATACTGTTGCATGAAGTCCCAGAAACTTTAGTAGAATTAGTGCATGTTATGTACAAAGACCCAAGGACTCAATTGCAAACAGTGTTCAGGCTCACAGAGGGGTTCCCAGTGGGAGTGGGTGCGACCACAGTTCAGGTCTCAGCCCACTGCTGCTCATACTAATGATGGACTACATTAGTAAACAGGTCAGACTGGACAGATCAACAAAGCTGCGGTATGCAGAAAATGTGGCATTACAGGCAGACTGTAAGCAAGAACATCAGAAAAGGACAGAAGAATGGAGTCCAAAACTGAAGGCACATGGGATGAAACTAAGCACAGACAAGAAAGTGGTAATGGCAGCAAATTGGGAAAATGAGAAGAAGCTGAGAATTGAGATAGAAGGAAAGATAGTGGAACAGATAAATGGCTTTAAGTGTCTAGGAGAGATGGTTGAGGTGAAGGGAAGTTTGAATGAAGTGGTCAAAGATAGAATCAGAGGGGCTACAACCAACTGGCATAGAGTCTTAGGTATAGTCTATGAAAGAAAAATGCCAAAGAAGCTGAAAAGTAAGGTGTACAGGATAGTGGTGTGACCAGAACCACTATATGGTACTGACACCTGGGCAGTAAATGCAGAGCAAATGAGGAAGCTAAAGTTGCTGGAAATGAAGTGCCTGAAAAGGGCGGCAGGCCACACACTGTGGGGCAAATGATGAAAAGAGAACATAAGAGCAGAAGCTAAAATAGCTGCTGTTGAAGAAAAAAAATCAAAGATAACAGATTACTGTGGTTTGGGCACATGCAGAAAAGAACAAAGATAACAGATTACTGTGGTTTGGGCACGTGCAGAAAAGATCAAAGATAACAGATTACTGTGGTTTGGGCACATGCAGAAAAGAACAAAGATAACAGATTACTGTGGTTTGGGCACGTGCAGAAAAGAACAAAGATAACATATTACTGTGGTTTGGGCACGTGCAGAAAAGATCAAAGATAACAGATTACTGTGGTTTGGGCACGTGCAGAAAAGAACAAAGATAACAGATTACTGTGGTTTGGACACGTGCAGAAAAGATCAAAGATAACAGATTACTGTGGTTTGGACATGTGCAGAAAAGCAGAAGATAATCTGGTGAAGAAGATTTGGGACAGACAGCAAGAAGGAAAGAGGAAAGAAGGATGTCCAGCAAAGAGGTGGACAGATTGTGTGAGAACAGATCTGCCACAGTCAGGCTTGAATGTTGAAGGCAGGAGTGTGGCACTGAATCAAGAGAGATGGCACAATTTAACACGATACCCAACCCCATGGAGAAAATGTGAAAAAGGTTGCTGGTGATGACGATCATACCTCTCAATTGCAGAGATTTTTGCAGAATATCCTGATTTTTGTCTCAAATATGTTCCTCATAAAATCTGTGTTTTTTGGCAAATCATGAAGGACTAAAGTCACTAAAAAGACCAAATAATGACATATATTTGAGTTTCAGACTTTGTATCCTTTAGAAAATGCATGCTAACACAAATCCTGTTATTCTATCAGCTTTCTAAGTTTATAAGAACAATATTTAAAATCTATTCCTATTTTTGTGCCTTTGTTCCCCATTATTTTAGACTTTGTTCAGATTTTTTGCAGTAAGAGGTTGATAGGTATGCACGTCAGCCCTTCCTGGAGAACAGGTGAGTAATTCTATGACTGCTCCTAAACTGCAGTCATCTCAAAATTTAGTCAGACAGAGGCCCTTGACATTGGCATTGCCTTCAGAGAAGTAAATGTCAAAAAAAGAGTGGCCCCAGGACCATTTCCTGAGGGACTCCTCATGTGACTGGCATCTTTGTAGAGGTGAACTCCCCTATTCTAACTTTCTGGGTCCTGACTTTGAGCCAACAGGCTATCCACTGGGTAGCATAAATGTTTATAGCTAACCTTCTGAGTTTTTCAACAATGCCTGAGCGGTGTATTGTATCAAATGCCTTGGCCTGGTCTGGGTAGGCATTGTGAACCTTTGTGCCTTCATCCATTGCTTTGGGTTTTGTGGAAGGGAGGTACTTACTTCTATTATTCACTTTTTGTTCTACAGTTTCTACATCTTCCATGTCTGGTTTAACAGTACATTTTAGCACTATGGCATAAGTTGACACTATATGCATTTTTTCTTTTGCTGGCGTTTTTGTGGTGGAATTCCATGTCAGGGTTCTGTGGAAGGGTGGCATGTACTGCTATTATTCACTTTCATTTTATAATTTCTACATCATCCAGAGACTTTGAGTAGATTAAGTACCTCTGTTTTCCTTTTTATTTCTTGTTTTTGCTAGCCACATTATTCCAACCATTTTTTATTAACTTTGCTACTTATCTGAACTGTTTTTGTTTTGAATTCTCATACTGCTTGCAGTTTAAATTATTGTTTTTAAGTGTTCTACATCTGTTTAACTGTAAAGGGCTACACAGTCAAGTGTGATAGCCTGTTTTCTGTGTTAAAAGTGTTTTATTGCTGTATTTGCCTTAACCTTTAAAAAAATCCTATCCATCTACTCATTTCCTGCCTTTCTAGAGCTAGCAAAGTCTGGATTTCAGATTTTGCTGAATCCTGGGCTGTTTGTAAGTTCCTGTGTTGTGCAGACCTTTCTAAGATAGAGGGAAGCTTTTCTGTTCATCAGTGAGAGTGGTCAGCTATGGAACAACCTATCTGTCACTGGAGGAGTGGTTTCAGCTCAGAAACTGTAGTTTTATTGGCCATTTTGGGCTGTTTCCATCCCTTTCGTCTTTCTGTTTAAAAACCTGTGTTTGTGCGGTTTTGCGTATCGGGCAGTGCCGTTTAACTAGGTTAAACTATTCCTGGCACCAGAAAGTGTACTCTTCAAATGTTCCCTTAGTACTAGCCAGTCTTCTAGTTTTAGGACTGAAAACTGCATCCTTCTGCTCAACACTTGTTCAAAACTCGTTGCAAGCACTGAACAAACTACAACTAATGCAGCACTCAATGTTCCTCACTTGACAGGAGGAGAAATGTTTTTTTATTACTTAAATTAAAAAGCACCTATCTAGGCATGTCTAAGGGTCAGCTCCCAGTGTTTTCTCCTGTCCACCTGATGAATCTGGGCATCTTGAGGCAATGTAACATTTGCCTCATGTACACTGACAACCCTCTCCTCTTACTACCCAACACTACAACCTGTGACAGATGCAACTATATAACCAAACTGGAAGCCAAGCTCTCTACAACCAAGAATGGACTAGACAGTCAAGAAGAGAAGGTAAACACCTAAGCCACACCATTCTCAACACATAGTCCATCAAATCATACACCACCTAAACCACACATAGTAACACAATACACACACCTACATTCGCGGAGGCTATCAATAAAAATCTGCCCAAATAACAGAGACCTCCAAAGCAGAAATACAAGCAACCATCACCCCCACTACCCATACGACACATAGACCACAAAATCAGTGTGCCACTCAACCTCAGCCCTTAAGGCAAAGCAATGCAACCAGCACACTTATCATAGGTGACTCTATAGTCAGTCAGGCACACTGATGTCCCACTCACCAGGCTAAACAAGAAGAAAGTTACTGTCAGCTGCCTGTGATGTGCCAGGATCCACCACATAATGCAGGCACTCAGGTCACTCCACAACAAGTACAAATATGACTCTGTCATTGTCAGTGTTGGCATGAATGACCTGAGACATACCTGTCTAGTCTGCATGAAAAGAGACATGGAAGAGCTCTAGGATCATGTAGCCAAGGCAGGTATGACCCTAGCCCTGAGTAGCATCCTGCCATCACACAGAATGATACCACAGTACAAGGACAAAATGATTGACTTCAACAATTGGCTAAGCTTCTGGTGTCATTCAAAGGGGATCCAGTATCTGTCTGCCTGGGACCACATGATCGACAGACCACGATGCTTTACCAGAGATGGCCTGCATCTGTCACCCCTAGGATTCCAGATACTGGCCTAGACTCTTGCCACCCCCATAGTGCATTTTTTAGGCAAGGTTCAAATGAGAAACCTACCACTGTAGCAGGTACAAGCAAACAAAAACTGAGGGTAATGCTACTCAATGTGAGAAGTCTAAACCTCAAAATGCACTCACTTGAAGCACTCCTCAATATGGACAACATCATCTGTGCAGTAACAGTGACCTGGTTCAAGGCTCCAGAGAGCACCCCTGCATTACCAGGCTATAATTCATACCACACTTTTCGACCACCTAACCTGGGCCGAAACACTAAAGGAGGAGTGTCCATATTCAATAAGGATATCCACACCTCCCAGCTAGTTGCTCAACATAATGTATACAAACTTATCCAAGTGCAACTAACACTGGGCAAGACTACAATCCAGGTTGTAGCTTGCTACAGATCGCCTACCAAGCCCCAGGATGTCCACTCCATATTCCTCAATATACTGGATAATATTAAGGTACAGCCCAATACCCTAATAATGGGAGATTTCAATTACCCCACCATCAACTGGGAAAACTACTCAAGTACTAACTCATTAGCACAATGCTTTCTGGAATTTATAAATTCCAATGGCCTGGATCAGCTTGTCCATACCCCCACCAGTGGCAACCATTTCTTGGATCTGGTCATTTTCAACATGGGTAACTGATGTTCCACTCCAGAGGTCAACCCCTCACTTGTCAGTTCCGACCATAAGTTAATTACCCTAGACATCAATATTCCGCCTCCACCCCCCCATTAAGGAAACCACCGTAAAAAACTTCTCCAAAGCTAACTTCATGCTTCTTAAGATAGAATTGGCAAACTTCACTACACCCATGCAGACAGATAATAGAGGTACAACTGCTGAATCGTATACAAATGCACTATATAAATACATACACAAGTGCATGGATCGTGCCATCCCCAATAGAACCAAGACTCTATCCTCCAAAAAAAAGAAGCCAATCAGGCGGTCCCCTACCATAAACAAACTCAGCAACAGAAGGAAGAACCTGTTCATAGGTTCATAGGTTCATAGGTAGGTACTAGGCTATTGGCCCAAGGGCCTACGCAAGCCTAGCCAACAAGGTTCCCTGGCTTACGCCACCCAAGAAAGTTATTTTCCTATGCCACTGTCGAGCAGAGACACAGAAGTGATCCCCGGGGTGTATTTCCTATTTCCCATCCACTCATCAAGATTTTTCTTGAAGAGTGCTAATGAAGAACTTTGCTTGACATAGATGGGTAGCCTGTTCCAGAGTATGGGAAGTCTCTGGGATAGGAATCTATCCCTCCAGCATGCCCTGTTTACTGTGGTGACAAGGTTTAGGTCCCTAGACTATGTAGCTCGGAGGGATTGGCATTTCTTTAGGTGTAGCATGTCCAACAGCTCTGGGTTTGACATAGCTTTATATGTTAGGCAGAGATCACCTCTGAGTAGGCGATATGCTACGGAGTAAAGCTGGAGTTTTTTGAGGTGGTCAGTGTAGGGCATTTGTTTGAGTCCAGTAATCCTCTTTGTGAGGTACTTCTGTGGCCTTTCCAGCTGCTGCAGATGTCTTGTGAGGTACATTCCAAAAGGGGCGTTGTACTCTATAGTGGGTCTAATGGGTGTCGAGTAGAGGGGAACGATGACCTCTTTTTTCCTGGATGAGAACCCTTTTATGATGAGGTGTGCCACATAGAAGGATGTCCTGACTACTGTGGCGATGTGACTATCAAAGGAGAGACTACTGTCCACCTGGGTCCCAAGGTCTCTTATCACGCATTTGGTGTTAAGTAGATGGCTGCCTATGTTACAAAAAAGAATAAAATCTCCTGATTGCAGGAACTCCCTGGTCACACTCAGTAAGAAGCTGAGATTCCTCAAAAAATGCTCCAAAGCTAGTTACAAAAATAAAATTGCCTCTGATTCTAAAGACAACCACAAAGCATTCTACAGCATGTCAAGAATCTCAATGGCAGCATGCAGATCTGCGCTGAGCTACAGAAAAACAGCACTAGATATACAGAACCAAGTGATATTGCCAACATCCTGGCGGATAGGTTCAGTATAAACTTTACCGCCCCCCCTCACCCGACAAAGGGCCCATCCCTATAGTGGAAGAATGCATGGCCCCTGTAATCATGGATGCACAAGTTAAGACCGCACTTTCCAAAGCCAAAAACACAGCATACATGGAACCAGACAACATCCCAGGTTGCATTCTGCACAAACTACAGAATGAACTGGCACCCCCCCTAAGTACCATGTTCAATCATAACCTCAATTCAGGCTTTGTGCCTATTGAATGGTGCACAGCAACAGTTATCCCACTCCACAAAGGGAGCACCACCATGAACCCCGGGGACTACCGCCCCATTAGCCAGATGAGCAAGACCATGGAACACATCATCATGGAAATTATAAACAAAGATATAGGTAACCTGCAAACGGTGGACCCCACTCAGTTTGGATTTGTAAAAGGAATATCATGTTTCTTAAACCTTAATGACTTCTTTGAAGCAGTCACCAGAGCCATGGACGAGGGTATGGTGGTGAACACAGCCTGTCTTAAGTATGCCAAGGCTTTTGACACCATCCCCCACTCTGTAATTATAGATAAACTCATTAGATTGGGCATAAATCCCTATGTCACAAGATGGGTGGCCAACTGGCTCATTTATAGAACCCACACAGTGAAAGTAGCCAATTCCAAATCCGACTTCAAACCAGTGACAAGCGGAGTACCACAGGGTTCAGTCCTGGGTCCTCTCCTGTTTGGCATCTAATTCTCAGATATCTAGGCTAATACAGCAGGTCTGTGGCTAACAAAGTTCACAGATGACTGCAAACTGCGAGCCATAATAGAATCGCCTAATGATGTGGACATTCTACAAAGGGGCCTCACAGAGACTGATGCTTGGTATCAAAGTCATGGCCTCAAGCTCAATGCCAGAAAGTGTATTGTCATCCCCTTTGGGAAAAACACTGTACCCTTAGAACTACCACATAGGCAGTAGCCTACTTAACATCAAAAGTGTGATCAGAGACCTTGGGACACAGGTGGACAGTAGTCTTTCCTTTGACAATCACATCACCACAGTAGTCAGGAAATCCTTCTACATGGCACGCCTCATCACTAAAGGGTTCTCCTCCAGAAAAAAAGAGTTCATTGTTCCTCTCTACTCATCCCTCATCAGACCTATCATAGAGTACAACGTCACATTTGGCATGTACCTCACAAGACATCTGCAACAACTAGAAAGGCCACAGAAATACCTCACTCAGAGGATTACCTGCCTCAAACAGATGCCATATGCAGACTGCCTTAAAAAACTCCAGCTCTACTCCATCACCTATCACCTACTCAGAGGCGACCTCTGCCTAACATACCAAGTCATGTCAAACCCAGTTCTGTTGGATGTCCTACACTTACAAAAACCCCAATCTCTCTATGCCACCTGCTCCAGGGACATAAACCTTACCACCACAATAAACAGAACATGCTGGAGGGATAGATTCCTGTCCCAGAGACTTTCCATACTCTGGAAGAGACTATCCATTCACATCAAGCAAAGGCCCTCATTAGCCTTCTTAAAGAGGAATCTAGACAGTTGGATGGGAAATAGGAAATTCACCCCGGGGATCACCTCTATGGCTCTGCTTGACAGAGGCACAAGAAAATAACTTTCTTGGGTGGCAAACGCCAGGGTACTTTTGGGCTAAGCTTATATAGGCCCCAGGGCCAATAGCCTAGTATGAACCTATGAATCCATGTCGGGGTTAACCACTTAGACTAAGGTTCACTGGTTCCTCATCTGGCGTGGATGGTTATTTTTTGATTGAGTATGAGAGGAAGAGGATAGAGAGAAAGATAGTCCACAACACCATAAATATTGCCACAGTGAATGACAGCTAGTATTTCCCTAACCTTCACTAGTGTGCTAAGAATATCATGCAATGATGTAGGAGATCTATGGGCATAGCAAAGGAGTGGTCTTGTCTCCATGTTTATTCTTTTCCCACCTATAATGCCACTTCATAAACCACATGCACCTTCCTCTAGGTGCCTTCAGATTTGACAAGGATTACATCAATTGGAATACCGTAGAATAACATGCCCTATTCCTCTCAGCTTCTTCAGTGGCCGAGTCACTATGTAAACTGGGGTCAAGGCAGTCATCATAAGAGTTTTATCTTAATATGTCATTCTATGCAAATTGTGATGTCAAAAAGATTTTTAGTTTATTCTGTTTTAAATAACCGTGTGTGACTTGATACAGCACCTCAAGTAACACACTCTAGAATGAATAAAAGGTCATTCCCATACCAGGAAAAAAATAGTGTTTTTTTTTTTTTTTTTTTAAATATAACAAAAATGTCTGTATGATGCTCTATGCTGGTTGACTACAATACAAAAATAATTAGTCTGCTAGTATGCTGCTAGAAAGGTCAGAGAACATCACATTAGTGCAATAAGTAGTATAACTTGTAGAACTATCTATATGCTGTGAAAGTTATAACATTGTCGCTAGAACTTACAAAAACTTTAAGTCATCCATTGACTTGCATAACATAAAGAGGCCAGAGTGAGACTCTGAAAAATAGTGATATATGCATCGACGTGACAGAGTTACTCCATCTAGAACCAACAGGCTACCCAGTAGGTGTGAAGGACCCAGTACTGTGGGTGCAACACTTTGCAAAATAAAGTCAGATTCTGAAAAAAAATACAAACTCTTAAATTTAATATTATGCCTTTAAAATATTTTTACAGGTGGCTATTGCCTCCCTGTCAAATGAGGTTGTAATCTCCGCACTCCTGCTATTTAGACATACTGGATCCATGATCACTACAGTGGAACACATTCAGATACCACAATCACAAAATTATGACATCAGAGAACTACAGTTAATGCTTTTGAAGTTTCCGCAAGCACCCTTTCCTGACACCATATCAATTTCATCAACACAGATTTATACAAGGCTCCAGTAGGCATTCTCAAGGAACTCTCATAGGTCAGCTATGTGCCTTAAAAACTTTGAATGTACTGCTTGAAATTGTTGCCTTCAGTCTGCGAAAGCACAGGTATTGGTTTGGATGATGTGTAAGCTGAACAAGTGGGGTAGTTAAGTGTCAAGTTGTAGCAATGTAGGATTACATCTGACTCCAACCATCCTCTGTCACTCTCATGGAAATACAAAGTGCACATAGCATGGCTTTATTATTTATGCAACAAATTAGCTCTACTGTACCACGTCATAGAAGCATTTAATTTAAACTGCTTATCATTAATGAATTATTCATTTGTAAAACTTTAAATATTGCAGAGTATATTTAATTTTACACCTTTGCAAGATAGGTGTGTTTGTACATATTGTTTGTGTGTGTGTGTGTGTGTGTGTGTGTGTGTGTGTGTGTGTGTGTGTGTGTGTGTGTGTGTGTGTGTGTATATCTGTGTACATGTCTGTGGAAGGAGATTTGCAATATTTTTAAACCAGCGAAACAACAGCATATTATATGGGGGTTAACTAAATACCCAGAAATTACCTGAAAGGAGTAAAAATGGGAGAAGAAAGCATGTGGTAGCTATCATATTCCAAGGGCTTAAAAAATTGAGGGAGGTAGGAGTTCTACAAAATGAACTGATATGTGAAATGTAGAGTGTCAGTATTGGGGAGGGGGAATCATCAAAGCTGTGTGTGCCAAGAAACAAAAAGTATGAGGCTATACTGTCTCCCTAGAGCACAGGGAAGAAGCTTTGAGAGGGCTGCAGGTGCCCAAGGTTCATTTAGAGTAAGCAACCACTTATGGCTTGGCCAGGAGCATATGGATACTTTAGCAGTTTCACCGGGTCATTTATCTTGGGCTGAGTGAATGAGTATTCGGTTCAGGGCTACAAATGCCCAGAGGGACCAGGAACTTCAGACCAGCAAATATAATTGTGTGTTATGCAACAGCACATTCAGTGAGGCACAGGACAGATAAAAGGTCTTAATAAAAAGCTCTTTATAGCTGTTGTAGTGGCAAATTACTGAGTCATTCTGATCATTTTCTTTCACCACTAACCAGACATTTATACAAAGAAGTTTCTGTGCTTATACAAACTGTCTGGATGGAGTAATCCAGGCTGATAACATGGGATGTCAGAACTTAAGATCAAGTAGGGTTCTGAAAAATGAATGATGGCAGATGACCCTGGAGTTGTTGTGTCTTTCGGCTTTTCCTGGTTAGGGGTCACCACAGCGGAACTCCGGTCCGCTAATGATTGGTAGTTGATTTTTACGTGCCGAGTTACCAGCCCTGACACACAACATGGAAAAAATGACTGTGGATGAGAGGCCCAAAGCGCTAAGCATACTAACTGCCAATGTATAAGAACAAAGGGGACATCCACAGCTGAGGGCAGTTGAAAGGTGTCACACTCTTATTACATTGCATGAAAGTTCTGGGAAGGGTGATTAATAAATGTACATGCAGAGCAGTAGAATGTAAGATGGAAGATGGAAGTTTGGATTCAGATCAGGATGCACTATAACAGACCCGATTTTTGCAGTGAGACAGATAGATGAGAAGAAGCTAGTGACGTGGAAATCATCCAACTGAGCATTCCTAGACTTGGAGAAAGCACATGACAAGGTCTCTAAGTAAGCTAGT
The DNA here is from genome assembly GCF_019279795.1 of Protopterus annectens. NCBI lineage: Eukaryota > Metazoa > Chordata > Ceratodontiformes > Protopteridae > Protopterus > Protopterus annectens. The sequence goes on along the minus strand of NC_056743.1, from coordinate 546,050,881 downwards.
TTTGGCAGTCCTATGGCTGTTCAAAAACACAGAAACTTTGTTAGAATTTGTGCACAAGGACCCACTTTCTCACATATGAACAGCGTTCAGTCAGAGCCAATTGCTATTCATACTCATCATCAGCAAAAAAGTTGGAGAGCACAGAGCAACAAAGTTACTGCATTCAGAAAGTGTGGCATTACAGGCAATCTGTGAGCAAGCAATTCAGTAAAGGACAGGGGAATAGAATGTAAAACTGAAGGCACATGGGAAGAAACTGAGTACAAATAAGACAGTTGTAATGGCAGTGAATAGAGAAATCAAAAAAATCTGAGAAGTGAGATGGAAGAGAAAATAATGGAACCTGTTAACAGCTAGTATCTGGGAGTTGAAGAAAGGGGAAGTCTGAATGAGGAGACCAAAGCTAATATCAGAGGGACTACACCAACTGGCACAGGGTGTCAGGAGTAATAAATGCAGGAAGAATGCTAAAGAAGCTGAAAAGTTAAGTGTACAAAATTGTGGTGCAACCAGTACTACTTTATGGTACAAAAACTTGGGCAATAAAGGCAGAGCAGCAGAGAAAGCTAGAGGTGATGGTGATGAAGATCAAGATGGGCGGTAGGATGATCACTGTAGGACAGATAAAGAAATGAAGACATTAGAGCAGAAGTCAAAGTAGTTGAAAATCAATACAAATGTGGAAATGGTTAACTTTATAGTAATAATTTAATATAAAAACAAAAAACAAAAGCCAAGTCCAAAGGACAACACAGCCGGACTTAATAATCAAACCATGTTTAATACAATGTAAGCACTTTCATTTTTAAGCTTAAAAACTTCTTCAGGCATAGTTTTAAACACAGAATGCTTCTTAAATATCAAAGAGAGGCAAGTCATGTGATCAGTAGCCCCAGATGAAAACATTTAAAGACATATCCTCATGCTATGTATATACTTAAACAGTTTATGCTTAAAAATTGCAAGCAAAAATAAGCAATTTAAAGATCAGCACCATAAACCTAAGAAAATTCAGACAGCCTATACATGTTGTCTAAGTAGTTTTAAAATACATTCCTATCGAAATACATATATTCTACTCATAAAGTTAAAAAATAAATAAAGACCTTTGAATTCTTTTCATCTCTGAAAAGTTTTTAACTTTAACATGGGGGCTATGCTAACTGCTTAATTAAGTCCTGGATGTCTATAGGCTTCAAGTCGCAATTCCCATATTACCTCCTGCAATTCCCATATTACCTTCTGTCACTCCAAATAAACTGACCAAGGACCTCCCCTCACATTCTTCTCCACCTTTTCCAATGCACTAAATTTGAAAATGTGGTCGGGGAAGTTCTCCAAGTGTCTAAAAGGAGCGTTGGTTGTCTTTTTCTTCTTTATGTCATGTGTGCTCGTAAATGCAATCATTCAATCATCGCTCAGTTTTTCCTACATAAAAACCTTCATATGAAGAAAAATTGGTACTTAGGAATAAACTCATCTTTCTGCTGCAAAAGTGTATCATTTCATTTAAATTCAATTTCAATTTGCCCATATGCTTCCAAGTGTACTTCATTCCTATAGATTGTCCTGTTCACTGTACGGAGTTCTACAGTTTATGTTTTATTTGGATAGAAGTAAGCCATTCACAAAAGGCAACTATCTCTTTCTGTCCTTTACCAAATCCTGGTTGGCTAAAAGGTTATCAAACAAAGCCTTTGTAGATGATTACTTAATGTTATTTTTTGCCATATGAGACATGGTAGTACACTATATGTAAGATCTAGAACTCTTCCTTTTACTAGAGAATTGGTGACTTAACTGGCATTTTTTTTTACAATGCTACCTTATATGATATCTGTGCATGGCGACGTGGTCATCCATGAATGAATTCACAAGACAATAGTAGCGCAATATAGTTTATAGGTGCAAGTTCTCTTCTGGTGCTGCTTTCTTCAGATGGATTTTCCCCATGATACTGTGTATCCAGTAAGAGATAACAACAAACACAGCTTCTGTAATACAGAACTAAAAACAGTTGCATATTTTGTTGCACTGATTGATAAGAGTTTGTATTCTGAAAGGCAAAACAACATGGCAAGACAGTAGCAATGGGGATTATTAAAACACTATAACTTGCAAATAGCTGAGAAGCACTGGAAAAATGAACCATGGCAAATTACTAAAAATAAGCAAGTACTAATCACATGGGCTTATCCAGTGTCAGCAATTAAGAAGGTAAAAGCAAGAAAAACAAATATTAAGTGAACAAAAAATGATAAGAATAGCATGAATGATTGAAAATTACTATACATAGTAACTGTAGTGCCCTACCTACTGGGAGAGACATATCGTCAGGAAATGCCAGGATATGCAAGCAGGTACTGGAGAAATTTGTAATAAAGATAGCCAAATTGCTGCTATAGCACCAGGAACAACAAAGTTAATAAACATGAACTTTCAAGTGTACTCAGTCATGTTATGACACGTCACGTGATGCCATATGAGCTACAGAAGGAAGCGTGTCTTGTAACATTGTGGGGGGGGGGGGCTGAGAAGAGCACAATTTACAAATATCAAACACAGACACAATACTAAATTCATGGAATATAATCCTATTCTGACTCAGGAATGAGTTCCATTCTTCTCATGGTATTAGAAAACTAGAAATTAAAAAAGAGGAATTGCTAAGGAAGCTGCCACAAATAGTTCCAAAGATGGGGGCCTTCTTATTAGTTATGAATATTATCATAATACTGACAGAAGTAAAATAAAACCATAGTCTTGAAAATCAAGACAAATCTGGAAATGGTTAACTTTATAGTAATAATTTAATCCAAAAACGAGTGAGTGCTTCGGCCTCATGTGCAATCACAATAGAATGACTTTATCAGACTTGTTTCTCAGCATACATGCTTTTTTGTTATATGTCAAGTGCCTGGTGATGGGTAAAGTATTTAAGTGATGTTGTATTTGTTTTATTTTGCTTTTATTTGAAGTTGGCCTATGCGATTTTTTTAATACTAAGAAATCTGCAAGAATATCCATTTGTTAACATGCTTCCCTTTCCACCTTCACATGTCTGATTATCTTCTCTGCCCTGTTTTCTGCTAGTCATAGCTTTATATCTGACTGTAAAACTAGAAAGAAAGAGTGGGGCATAACACATGTTGGGAGAAAATGAGGCTGACAGTCTCAGGAAGTCTTTTAAATGGTTCTGATGCCTCTAGTGCAAGTCTAAAATGTTATCAAAATGTGTCTCATTCTTAAAGATATATCTTTACGGCAAATGCTGACAACTTTTGATTTTTCCTTCTACAGCACATTTTATGCACCTATTCTCATAAATTAGAACACTTGCATCTAACTAATGTAGCATGCCATTTTAGTAAATAAAAATATTGCATAAGTGTGTAAGTTTAGCTGCAGTGTTCAGGTTAAGACTGTCAATAAACATTAACTACCAAACACCAGGATCAAAAACAAGGCAGCTACCCATGTATAAAGATTATAGTTTGTATAGTGTTCCTGTTATTTTTAAAAATTATCAGATTATTGCATTCTCTTAACTGTGGCCTGTAACTTGTTCTATATAACAGTGTCTCTCAATATAAAAACAAGAAAAAAATATACATGCTAAAGCTGTGTCCCAGTAATGATTATACAAAACCAAAAAAACTATGACATACTAGGTTTAATGCTTTTGTCTTTAGTAGATGCATAGATTTCAACAGAATGAAGTACACTTAATTAGCAAACACCTTTAAAAACCTTTTCAAATAATCATGTGAATTAATCATTAAATGTCTATAATGCTAAACACCTAAAGTCACATATAAAAAAAATACCTAAAACCTTTGAAGTTAATTTATACATCCAAATGTTATTAAAATCTTTTTTCAGATTTGTTCATATCTATATCTCTATCTCTATCTATATGCATTTATTTTTGCATCATCTTAAGACACTATACTCACATTATCATTTAACCCTGACTTTACACGTGTATACTGTGTTTTTCTAGTCCTCTCCTCTCATATTTATGGATACTTTACCCAATATCAAAAACAAAAATCCTTTTTGTGTTTGAAACTCCTGTAAGTATCTAGAAAGGGCATTGCTGCCATCTTTGTTGTTAATACTATATTGTAGTTGATAAATATATAACTTTTAATATTTTTTCTCATTTCCAGTATAAAATGCTGAATGCGAAGGGCAACAAGCTATACACACTACACCTTTAATTCCGCAGTTAAATGTAGTCTTATTTCTGTGAACTAAGTGAAGCACATCTGAATTAGCAACAACAGTTTACACATACTACAGTTATTTTTCTCTCTGCTACTTTGTCCACAACTTGTATCTGCCATAGACTATTCAAAAATATTCTTACGAGTCATTTCCTTATTATAGATTACAGCAGGATGTCTCCCTTATTTGCATCTAAGTCAAGCACAGATAAAACCTTCCATTGAAGTGAATGAATGTGTGAAACTTGAGAATGTAGTGTTTGATTGATATATACAATAAATTCATGCAATTGCTGTTCATGCACAGCCCTCAATAGGAAAATATTATCCTAAAAGTGTGTGCGTGTGTGTGTGTGTGTGTGTGTGTGTGTGTGTGTGTGTGTGTATGTCTATCTCTCTCTCTCTGTATATATATATATATATATATATATATATATATATATATATATATATATATATATATATATATATTTATCTATCTATATATATATATATATATATATATATATATATATATATAGGGGGTGCAGGGGGTCTTGCACCCTCTGCTTATACTTGGAGAAAAATAATATGGTTTGTCTTCTATTTGTTTCTGTATCTTGTTTTCAGTATTTTGAGATTCAGTATTTTGAGTTTTCAGTCTTTTGAAATTCAAGATTTTGGGCTTTCAGTCTTCGGAAGTGAATATATATATATATATATATATATATATATATATACATACATACATACATACACACAATTATCCCTGTATTTATTATTGAAAATAACGTGCTTTTCCCACCATCACACCAGGTTCATAAAGATGGTCAGCTCAAGAAGACAGATTTGTTTATAGTACTTTCCTTCATTAAAGATGACATTATTTAATACTATTTCCATAAATTGTTTTAAAATATTTTATTCACAAGTTGTCAACTCCTTCACTTACAAAATAATTTCATTAAACCATTCTAAGCCAATTTCTTGAGGGATCAAAAAATAAGTTCCTTATATCTGTTACAAGGAAAAGCACGCCTGAATGGAAATCAACATGACTTATGAATTCAGGAAAATGTTAAGAGTCTTTAAGGGGATGTGGCATTTTTATGTTAATATCTTTCAACTTAAAATAAATAAATGATACTAATGATGGTGTTTTGAGCCGGCTTCAGGTATAACTGACCTTAGTGTAGATCAGCCATGTTTGGGTGAGTTTTGGGTATGCCGAATATTATTGGAATAATCAGATTCTCCACTCGCTAGTATCTGTACACATCATCAGTTAACAAATTGTTCATGTGTAAATCAAATAAAACTAAATCCATAGATCCATATGCAATATGGATCTTGTTTAAAAGCAGCTGGGAATATTGATCACCATTTGTCAGTAATTTCCTCATTCTGCTTGAATATTCTGCCCAGTCTATGATTACTACCCCACTTCCGTTGTCTAGCTTCATCACTCATGTCTATAGCCATGTATTTAATAACTTTTCTTTCATCTTGTGACAAATTGTAACAAGACTGTGATGGGTCCCCTTCCATAATACCCTGAAATCATGTTTGCATAAATTTTCCAAAGCAGATAGTGCTGAATATAGAAGGGGATTGTACCAAGTCAGTCTAGATAACACATTCATCCTTGCGCCCAAATTAGTGTTGTCCTCAAAGATCAACCACAAATTGAGTTTTTTTGTACAGAATATAACACCACTGGATATATTGCAACCTCCATCATTAATTGAGAATATAACATTACATTTACAAGAGATGACTCAAGTTATTGGTGGCATACCTGTGGCAACTGCTGCAGTCAATACGACTTAAAATGCTCATGCAACACAAGAGAACAAAACAAAAGAATACTCTCCTGATATACATATGCAAATTGTTGTTGAGAAATCTAACCATATGTTTGAATGGGAGAAATGGCTTGAGCAGACGGGTAGAACAGGAAACAATGGTATTGGAGATTGACAGTATGAAATGCTTAGTAAACAACTTGAAAAATTAGAAATTAAATTGACAAATGTTAATGCCTTGTAATTGGATAGCTATTTTTGTAAAGAGATTATGTTTAGAAAGCATGTTTGATACATCATGGAGGAAGAGTCCTTTTTATATTATGAGATGACAGACTTTTTTGATGCTCTGTGATGTACCTTTGTGAGAATTCTGGTGAAAACTAATGAAAGGAAAATGGCTCTTTTAAAGGATGAAACCGATTATCATTATGACAACTAACCCAGACTTGTTATTTTATCCTTATAGTACATGTTTTCAGGTGATAGTTCCTAAAACTTACTTTAGATGCAATGAGATAAGGGCCAGGAAAGGCAAGGAGTTTAAAAGGGATGACCCAGGTTATAAAAATAAACAGGTGTATTAATTTGTCTCTGGTAAGAAGGGTTCCAGAAACCCTAGGAAGTTAAATATTAAATCGTGGTAACACAGAAGAAGTATTCCACGTGGCTGCTTTGGGGTGAGCAGTGGTACAAAAATCCACATGGCTTGCACAGCATGAATGGAATAACAATGGATAACATTAAAATTACGCTAGGGGTTGTGTAGCACTTTCCCATATTAGTGAGGATCAGATCCACTATGGTCATACCCCAGTTGGTGTACTGACAATCTGTTTAAGGGAGTTTGTGTTTACAAAATCCAGGAATCTCTGTTCCTGTACATTTGGTGTCATATATGATCCCCAGTTAATAGTGGGGTAATTAAAGTCGCCCATAAATATGGTATTGGGTTGGATGGTGAGTGTTTCTAATAAGTTTAAATACATGAGAAACAATAATGGGACAACCATGACAAAGCACATATATTTAATAGACAATAAACAGATAAGTGCTTTCGGAGATGCCGCCTTCATCAAATCAATACAAAAATATATAAAAATATAAAATCAGTCTGCATATAAATACACTTGAAAAACCAATTACATTAATTAAAACCTTTAACCAATTAACATTTTCTAGCCTTTAAAATAGGTTTTAAAGGTATAAAACCATTTAAGACTGGTGGAATGAGTATCCTGGGTCATAGGGGGGACCTGCAGCTTGCAAAGAAGTGGTATTAGTTTTGCGTATGGTGAATTCAACCAGGAGAACCTCAAGTGCATTGTTCTGTTTGACCAGCCATGACGTACATTTATTTTTTATGTAAATCAAGGCACCTCCACCTTTAGTCCCTGTCTGTGTATTAACTGGTTTAAATGTGTGGAAAGCATTATAACCTGGCACTGTTGGTGTGCTTTCAGCAGCTTTAAACCATGTATAAGTGACCACACAGACATCCACATTTTCTACAGTAAAGAGAGCTTCTAGGGTAGAGTGTTTTGTTTGGACTCCTAGCATTGAACAGTATCAACTGTAGATTTTCTTGATTGTGATTTGCTGTGTCAGAAGTACTTTCAGTATGGTATTGCCTAAAAAGGCACTATGGGACAATGTTTTAGCTAATACTGAAAAACTTAGATGGGAGACGTGTGGACCATCCCTAACAAAGCAGTGTGGTCTGTTCACCATCTCCTTCCATGCTAACAAATATTGCATCCACTTAGAATAACACCAGAAACTAAGCCAGTTATTAAACTCAGTCATCTTTTGTTTGTATTGTGGCATCATCCATGAGGTAAAATGTTGCTCGATGCTCATCCCAGCCTGGGGGACATATTCTGAGAGCTCCATGATGTCTGTCTTCATATAGGCTAGGGAGGTATGTCTCAGGTCATTTACTCCCACATGGACTATGACTGAGTCATAGTGTTACATGTGGTCCAGTGACCATAATGTGGTGGATCCTTGCCTCTGATAAGCAACTGACCATTACATTCTTCTTATTCAGCCTGATGAGAGGAATGTCAGAGTTTATGATTGTGTAGTGGCATGCCTTATGAGCTTAGAAGTAACGTCTCCATGAGATGTGCTTGTATGTGTTGATTCAGGGCTGATGAGTGTACTTGTTATGTGTACTTCATCTAGGATGTCTTTGGGGATTAGAAAGGTTATATTTAAGTGCCTCAGCATATGTGAGTCTATACATCTGCTTTGAATTGCATGTGATGGGTGCATCATGTGCACCACTGACAACCATATTGACATTAGGAGTGTTTTTATGTGAGAGCCTTGCCTCCAGTGTCATTGTGTAAATACATCTCTCACATACCATATCAGTTTGTTTGAGAATTTACTGGTTGTCAGTAAACTTGAGACAATTTCTACATTGCCTTAGGATACACATATCCAGCAACAGGCAACAGAGATAGTGGGAAAGTTCCTATCCATAGAAACAGACTATTTTCTACTGAATAGACAGTTTTAGTGAGAATATAAAGTAATGTCAGGAGTATCTGGTTTGCAACTCTGTAGGGAGTGCTTGTCACAGCAAACTAGTTGCCCTGTGTACAACTAGGCACTGGTGAAATTTCAATGGTACTTTTACAATAAAAATGTCAGCTCAAGGTGTCTAAATCTGTACAGGACGCTGCCAAACCATTGCGGGAAAATTAATAAGTATATCCTGATGCTTTATGGATGAAGTATGCAGGCAGGTATTCTGATGTTAGAAGTAAATAAAGCAGTACTTACTGAAAAGAAAGAATTAGTTTGTCAAGAATGATGAAGAGAGGGGCAGGGTCACCTGAATGGCTACTGCCTGCTGTGCTGGTCTCACTACAGCTTTGTGCTGCTGGGATAGAATGTTTCTTTTCTTCTTCTCTACCAGAAGCAAACCAGTAGCACCAATCCAAAATGAGAAGCAGGCCACAGGCTGTTTGGTGATCCACAGTCTTGTCCCAGATGATGCCAGGGTCTATAGGCTTGTTGTAGCCTTTAGTTGGTAGATGCCTTGAATAGCAACCAGACCAATCAGGATGGTCAAATGCAGAATCTCACTTCTCAATCAGAAACAGTCAGGAATCAATGAACTCTGCTCCTTCTCTTACCAGGATCAAAATATAATCAATAATTCCAATCTGGCACCTATGAAGCAGTTATTAGGCATTCTAAATATATTATAAATAGATATATTATGAATATTATAAATTGGACCAAACCGGCTGGCAAAACATGTTCTATCTTAGCAATCTCCTATAAGGCACTATGTTCTAATGTAACTTTTAGACTGTAGCATATGCATTGAAAAGGGAGCTTTTCCTTTAATATGTGATGTCATCGAAAAAGTAATTGAAAGTAATTAATGTATGTAAATGAATGTTGGTACAGAATATGCTACTGGTGAATTTGAAATTGTTTTAATTGATCATATGACTATATAAAGTGTATGACTGTGTGCTTTACTATCATTACGGTCTGATGAAACCAATGTTTATTTGGTGAAAGCGCTTACCGACTTGCAAGTATTTTATTAGAAGTATTTCATACATCTACAAGTGTTGGTGGACATTTTATATGTACCATGCTTCCTGCTACAATATTGCGTTTTGTTTTACTTGGAGTTTTATATATTGCTAGCTGGTTTACTAGTTGGGTGATTGTGTTTATTACATAGAAAGACACTTGAGTTTAAAAACACACCTCCCTGGATGGGAGGGTAGAGAAAAACTTAATTTCTGATGACTCAAAAGAGACAAAGCTGTGGTCTCTTTCCTGGTTTAAATATGCATTTAAAAGCAGAATATGAGTAAAACACAGTATAAAGAAAGTAAATCACAATATACAAAGCAGAAGAAGGCAATGAAGCAATACAAAGTTCAAGGAAGCAAAAACAAACTAGAATTTCCCTCACAGCAAGTTGTGACAGAGTCTGCTTGAACTTTTCCAGTAAACAAGACCCACAAAGTTAGAAATAGATAGTTCACCTATACAAAGAGGCCAGTCACAAGCAAAGTCCCATAGGGATTTATCCTGGGACCGTTCCTTTTTTGGAATTTACTTTTCTGAACTTAATGTGAATGTCAGTGGTCACTGGCTGACTAAACTTGCAGATGATTGCAAATTAGGAGCTGTCACTGAATACTCTACTAATGCAAATGTTCTCCAGGAAGGGTTGACACAAACAAACAACTGGTGCTAGAGCCATGGACTAAAACTAAATACCAAGAAATCCATAACAGTATCCTTTGGGAAGTCATCCACCACTGGTAACTATAATACTGACAACACAACCCTAAGAGCTGACCCAGTAATCAGGGACATGGCAGGACACATAGACAGTAGTCTAGTCTTTGATCATCGCATATCTACAGTAGTGAGGACATTCTATGTTGTGCAACCTATAAATAAATGTATGGAATCTTGTTTCAGGGAAGTCATTATTCCATTGTACTTGGCATTACTATCATTGAGTACAATGTCCCTCTTGGTATGTACCTAACTAGGAATATCCTACAGCTGGAATATCCACAGAGGTTCCTCACTAAAAGAATACAGAGCTTAAGTGACATGTACTATGCAGATCACCTCAAAGCCATATCCCTGTATTCTGGTTCTGACAGGCTGTTGAGGGGAGATCTATGCCTTGCATACAAGGCATTGCCAGACCCCACACTGATGGACTTCTGCATATCTGCAAAACAAACAGCACCAAAATTATCCATTCTAAAAGCTTAAACCTTGTCTGTGATATAAATAGGACATGCTGGAGAGACAAGTATGCATCCCGGAGACTACCTCATTTCAGGTACATGCTCTCCATCCATGTGAAGCAGAGTTTCTCCCTAATGCAATTCAAATGTAATTTGGAGAATTGGATGGGTAACAGGAAATGTGTCCCTTGTTTGACACCTATGTCTCTAATAGACACAGGCAGCCTGTAAATGCTTCATCTCCCAGGCCCCCGCTTGTAAATGTTTCTTCTCCCAAGTCCCTGCTTATACTTATCAAGGTACCAGAACTTGTCAGAGATTTGGAATGCATGGCTAACCTTAAAAAGGTGCTTGTGATCATTAGCCTAGTAAATACCTAGGAACCTAAAGAAAAAGGACTTTCCTAAACCTGTGGATACATGGCAATTGAAGGACAGCTCACTGCCTGCTTATATTCCCAGTTCCCTAACTACTTCAGGGGTGTGTTGTCAATGTAATAGTTACAAGGAACATCATGCTTGCCAAAGAGTACTTCTTATGCATATTTTGGCACTGAGTTTTAGACCACGGTTTAGGTTTTCACACCAGTTTTTATTTGAAAAACAGTCCTCTTGGAGGATTTTGGTATCCTGTGGAGAGTTTATGATGGCATAGCATTTACAGTTATCTGCAAACTTGGTCAGAATTAAACCCTTAACATTAGCTTTGACAGTTCAATAATTAAATGTTAAAGAGCAGTGGCTGAGAACTGAACTCTGGGGTGCACTGCTAGTGACATGTCTTTTGGAGAAGGTAGAGCTTCTACCCATATTTCTGGAAATGTGTTAGTGAGCTAATCTACTATTCACTAAGTTACAATGGGATTTGCATTTAGCTACATGAGTTGTTGAAGTATACCCGAGTATGGGATGGTACGTACAGCCTTTACGAGGTCTAGATATGAGATGTGTACTGATTTCCCCTCATCCCTGGTGTCATGTAATATTCAAATACATATGCACATTTCTCATCCTACTCTCTAAGAAGAGATTATTGGTCAGTTCTTGCAAATGCAGAATGATGTCTAATAAAAGAAAGAAGTACAATACTGACAGCGTCTCTAACTCACAAGCTAATCTACCTAGAAAACTTCAGTTTTCTCACTAGGTGGCTTACAAAAACAACAACCACCTTAATCCAATGATCACAAAACAATTTCCAAATTGTAGACTACTGTTTCTCAGTGTTCTCCCCCAAAATAAAAAAAAATAAATGAGAACCACTCCAAACAAGCCTGATATCCATTTCCTCCTTCTACAAATTTAGGAACCTTCTCTAAAATTCCTCCTTAATAAAGCAACATGTAAACGCTTTGCACCTCTTGGTATCGTGTGACTATCCTGTTCATGTTCACTGACTACAACAACCCACTTCTCCATGTCTCTCCGTGTCTATTGTTTCTCCTAGTCCCATTCTCTAATCCATTCCAAATTAAGTCTCAAAACAATGTTGCCACTCCTTCACGTCCTTGTTCCTATCTTATTCTCTCATTGCTTCCAAATCTACAGCCTTATTGGTTGTTGTGTCTTTCGGCTTTTCCCAGTTAGGGGTCGCCACTGCGGAACTCCGGTCCACTAATGATTGGCAGTTGATTTTTACATGCTGAGTTGCCGGCCTTAATGCACAACCTTCAATGAAGGTACGCCCATTCACGCATGTCTCCACAGAAGACGCTCTAGCTGAGAATCGAATGGGACAACATCTTGCTGTGAGGCGACAACGCTACTGCAGCATCACCACTGCGGATATAAATCTACAACCTTATTGGTAATCTTTGTTTCCATCCATCTCCTCTCACCTCCCTTTCCCATGTCTTTCTTTTTTGGAGCATATTGTTAAGTATTGTTAATATGAAAAATACTATGATATTTTGTCATACTTTAATGTACCCTTCATGTTATCTGCATTCAAATTCTATCCATTTAGGAGACAATGCTGCTGTATGCTATATTTTGATAATGTGTTTTGGATTTCTGTATTTTATTCAGCACCTGGGTGAACCTGAAGACTAAACACCGGGATCAGCATTCTACCCCATTTAAAAAAAGCTAAGTAAATGAAATAGAATAAATAAATAAACAAACAAACAAATAAATAACCAAGCAGCAATATGGCATCCTGCTGGATTTGCTGTGACAAAATTTCGTACATGCTGTGTTTACATGCTTTATTCAATAATATTTCATTATTGTCACTGCTTAAATGAACTTCTTGTAGCACTGATAGTAATACATTTCTATGATAAAACAATTGAAATAGTTGATTTCTTTTATCTGGGAGAAGAACACCAGTAATATCCAAAACTGAGAGGTTAACAGTGAATATGTTCAAAGATCTATTCTGACATTTGTCCCCAAAATTAATGGCACAATGCACTGCAGCATAAAGAGTAACATAAAACCATGCAAGAAGTAAGTCAAACAAATGTAGCCCTTCATAACTATAATAAGTGTGATAACAAACCTTTTCTTTGGAGATGGTAATAATTTCATACACCCCAAGGTATTGGATTTTACATCACCCTCCTTGCAGGATTGAAATGAAAAGGATATGCTACTGCCATCCCAAACATGACTGAACTACACCCTGTACAATCCAGTGTTCTGAGCTATTGCTTGCAACTGCAATGTCCCGCTCAATGATCATGATTACTAAGGTGATATAAGTCTATTTTCAGTGATACTTTACATTCCTGTGCTGCATTTATTTTTTGGATGAATTTATCACTACTAGCACTTGTAATGTAATCCCATCTGCTTATTACTTCACTTCCTCTTTCTGTTCGGATTCTGTCTCCATTTGTGGCTTTGGAGTTCCCCACCTCTACTATAAGATTCATGGTGGACACTCCTCCCAGTCCCATTCCATCAGTTCACGCTATTGAGTACAGTGAGATCACTTGGGAAGGCCCACCCCCCTTATTTTCTTAACCTTGAATTATCTTCTGTTTCCCCCTTTCTACTTAAAAAAAAATGTTCAGCTGCTTTTACTGTATTTATGTATCTTCCTACTTTATTATTTTGTTTTTGCTTTTGTAACTTATTCATACAGTGTTCAATTGCATTTATACTGCTGCATTTATTACTGCCTGCTAGTTGCCTGATTAAATTGCAGTTGATACTCTAAGTATCTCAGTTTTGGTCTAAGGTCTTGGGATTCAGGCCAGTTATTTTACATTAAGAAGGTTTGTGGTCTACACTCTTGTGGGAGGAGACAGTGGTCTCTGCCCTTCTGAGCTGGGAATTGCTAGGTGAAGGCTCATTGTGCCTGTTGTTTTAAGTGTCTTTGTTTCAGTTTAAGCATTTGGGTTTCAAACCAATTATTTTACATTAGGAGGATTTGTGGTCTAAACTCTTGTGGCAAAAGAGGATAGTCTGCATGGTTCTAAACTGGGAATTGTTTGTTGAAGGCTCATTGTATCTGTTATTCTAAAAGTGCCTTAGTTCAGG
>NC_056743.1:545874129-546031629 GCF_019279795.1 Protopterus annectens | reverse complement strand
TAAATTAACTTTGATGGAAATTGAATACAGACATGTATCGTGACTGAAGACTTTTAGCCAGGGCAGCCATTATTTTATACTGAAGCCTGTAACCTCTAATTAAGCAAAGACCACATGAGTTTTCTTATCCACAGCAGAACACTCAAATATGGCATATGTACTGGACAGACCGTATATGTAACCATGCTGTGGTATGAAAGCACAATGAATGAAAAAGTGCACTGTTGAAAACAATAGCATGATAAATACAAAATTAAAATTTCATCAAAGTAACTGTAACTTACCAAATAATTGTAGTCATACATTCATTCTGCAATTGTCTACTTAGTGCAGCAATAGGTCACAGGGGTACTATAGCAGCATTGTGTGGACAAAAGACATTGAAGTTGATCCTCGATCATCCCTTCATTGGACATACACACACACCACGCGCACACACACACACACACACACACACACACACACACACACACACACACACACACACACACACACACACACACACACACATACACACACACGTACATAAGTACGTATACCCCCCCATACACACACACACACATATATGTATATACAGACACATACATACATACAAACCAAACACATGCACTTCTACATGGCAGTCAGATGCATGGGAAATTTGAAATACTTCCAAAAAAGCTAGCAAGTTTGACTGGTGCACGGCATAACCAAACTATTAAATAAATCAAAAAAGAAAAAGCCAGCACTCAGAGGCAATTAAAGTTTTATTCCTTACCCTTCAGACCAGTTTCGGTAACAAACCTTCTTCAGTGATAAAACATACATAAAGCAGGGACAGTTTTTATACACAATGTGCATTCCCAATTGTGACATCACTTCCCTCATTAATCCATTCCAGACTCAAAACACATACAAATATCAACCAGAATAAACATTTTAAATATAATAGCAGATGCTATATTCAAACTTCCATTCATATCATATATTTATTTGTGAAATTACCAATCAGGGTCCTTAATAAAAAGAGAAAGACCCTTATAACTTGTCATTTAGTCCAGGATGAAATAGGGCACCCAACGTAATAATCCATTTTCTTTCCTTTTGAGTTAGTACAGTGTACCAACCTTGCTTCATAGATCTATTACCTTTTACCTGGTCAATAATGACAAATCTAAACAAAGCAGTTCTGTGTAACTGACAATGTCTATACAATGCATTGGTCATATTTTTAAGACGTAAATCACTCAAATGTTCTGAAATACGACTTCTTAGTTGACTAGAAGTCGGATCAGTTTTTGTCTAACAGATGCTAATTTTCTTTCAGAAGGGGAAGAACACTCACTTCCTATTTTGCGCATTATAAGAAAACTTTTTTGTATTATGTGAATCAACAACAACTAACCATATTGGGGGATAGGCTTGTTGGGTCACATCCTTGTGGACATTGCAGTGTCTGGAATGGATTAATGGGGGAAGTGATGTCACAATTGGGGATGCACATTGTGTATAAAAACTGTCCTTGCTTTATGTATGTTTTATCACCGAAGAAGGTTTGTTACCGAAACCAGTCTGAAGGGTAAGGAATAAAACTTTAATTGCCTCTGAGTGCTGGCTTTTTCAAATTTGAAATACTGTCATCATATTTGTCTTTGGGATGGAGGAAAAAACTGAAACACCTACCAAAAATGTTTGAGGACCTTTGCACAGAAGGACTCCAAGACAAAAAAAGTGAACTGGAGAACCAATCAATGTGATGCAGACATACACAGATCTGTTCCTGTGGGTAACTGTGTTGCATTTCACATTTTCAAATATCACCATTTCTAGTGAACGAAGCAATCCCTTTCTCTTTTAATTTAAATCAACAGAATAATTATTATCCTTCTGAATAATTTGAACATCGTGTAGCGACTATCATCTCAACTCTCCATCATGTAGATCTATGTCTTGTCCCTGTAGGTTGAAAGGCTAATGATAATTACACTACAGGCAGTCCCTGGGTTATGGACATCTGACATGCGGACAACCATAGATTATGAATGGGCTGCTGCAATGTTGGAAATAACGTGGACATAAATAAAAATCTGTTAAGTTGCCCAAATTTTAACTTAAAATAAAGAATTCTGTTATACTTTCCTTCTATCTGTTTTCCACATTTACAAAGCTGCTCACACATCTTATTTGAGCAATTACTTCCGCATTCCTGGAGAACAAGAGATATGATTGGTAAAGAGGTCACTGTGTGGTGATCTGATTGGTTAAGACTGCTGACTTGTACAGAACACAGTATTGAAGCAGTTACTGTACTATACAGTAGAATGGGCAAAGGACATTGCGGCTTACTAGGGTCTAGGTGACAGCAGGAGGTCTGGCAGAGGTCTGAAAGTTCAAGAAAGAGTGGAAAACATTTGTAAAAGGTAAGTTCAACATATTTTTGTAACATTTTACTATGCTGTACTGTACTGTACTGTACTGTATTTTTGTGTACTATTATTTGTATAAAACAAGGGAATGTCTGGAAAATGCTGCTCTGAATCAGCTGAATTGAAATGTTAATTAGATGTAGACAAGGGAAGTATTGACCAATCAGACCTGTGAAGTGTCTGGTTGCAGACTCCAGTACTGTACTGTAGACACTTTTGTGAAATTCCACATTGGTGATGTCACGACCAATACCTCCAAAATGTAAATCAGCTGCATGTGTTGTTGATGTGCCAAAGAAAAGGAAAGCAATCACCCTGGCAAAGAAAGTGGACATAATAAAGAGGTGCGAAAGAGGTGAAGTACCATCTGCCATTGGAAAGGCATTAGGATATAGCCATTCATGGATCAGAACTATTTTAAAAGACAAAGCAAGAATAATGAATCATGTGAAAGGCCATGCCTGGATGAAAGCTAATGTTATTACAAAGCAACACAGTGGTTTAATTCTTGAGAAGGAAAGACTATTCCTAATTCAGATCGAAGACCAAAAGCAGAGGAATATTTTTCAATTATTTAAAAGCTGCTTGAGCAGCAAGTGCAGGTGGGTGTGATGAGCAATTTTTTGTGAGTTGGGGCTGGTTCCATACTTTGAAATGAGGGCTAATTTACATAAAATTAAAACTTAAGGGTTTTCCTAAAATGTTGGAAAAAATATGGAAAAGGGAGGTTATTTTCCAAATCAAATGCTCACTTATTTTGGAAGAAAATGTCTGAAAGGACCTACATTTTAAAAGAGGAAAAAAGTGCAACAAGGCATAAGGCAGCAAAAGATAGGCTAACGTTATTGTTTTGGGGTAATGCTTTTGGTAATTTTAAGTTGAAGCCTTTCTTGTGTACAGCTCCATAAATCTGAGGTCACAACAGCATATCATATCATTAAAGAATTGAACAATTTTGTTCCTGCTGTTCAAAGGTATTGCTTGGCCAAAAACATTCCTTTCAAACTTCTCCTACCTGACAATGCACCTGGACATCCAATCAGTTTAGATGACTTACAATCCCATATAAAGGATGTATTTTACTTCAGCCAATGGATCAGGGAGTAATAGCCTCAATTAAAGGTTATTATCTATGGTGGACCTTTTCACAAGCAGTTAGGGCTACCCAAGATAATGCAATGACCTTAATGGAGTTCTGGAAAAATTGTAATATCTATGATGGCATCAAAAATGTTGCCAATTCTTGGGATGAAGTAAGGCAGTCAAATATGAAAGGAGTGTGGAACAAATTGTGTCCACAATTTGTGCCTGTTTTATAGGCTTCTACAGATGATGACATTGCTGAAGCCAGGCAAGCTGTGGTTGATATTGGTAATCAACTGAGTTAGACATCACTGACACGGATGTCATAGAGTTACTTGACTCCCATGACAAAGAACTGACTAATAAAGACCTTATGGAACTGAACCTGCAGAAGATAGCATTTGAGGAACAAAATAGGAACCTAGAAACTACAAAATCAAAAAAACTTTTTGGCGAAAGAGTTTGCTGAAGCCTTTTGTCTCATTGAATCAGGAATGGCAAAGTTAGAAGAGCAAGATCCTAATACAGAGAGGCTCAACCAAGTTTACTGTACAGTTTCTGAGGGCCTCAGCTGCTATAAGGCCATTTATGATGAGAAAAAGAAAAACACTGTACAAACTTCTGTTGATGCCTACTTCAAGAAATTGACTCCAGTAGTAAACACTTTCTCTCCAGCAGCAGACTCAAACCCTGACTCTGCACCACCAGGCCCATTCTCTCCAAGTCCATCATTTTCTGCATCATCCAATTAATAAAGTTACTGTATCATAATGCTAACTCACAAATGAGTGTTAACCTTTACAGTAATTATCATTTTTCTTTTTTTTACATTTGAACTGTTTTAATAACTTTTTCTTAATTTTTTTTACAGTACATACAGTACTGTACTGTAGTGTGTGAACATAGTTACTGTTGTTATTACACAATACTTAACATATATATATATATATATATGGTTTGACTTGCATACAAATTTGACTTAATGACAGACTAAAAACAATGGATCTCATCCTTAACCCAGGGACTGCCTGTATACACTTCCTATAATCTCCTTTACCCATTTCAGTACCTTGCTACATTCCTTCCTTTCATTAATCATTCGCTCCCATCTCACCATTATCTCCTTATTTTCTCATTCAATTTCTGGGGGTAGTTCATACCCTTCTTATATTACCTCCTATTTTAAACATCTAGTTATATGTGCTTACCTGTTCCAAATATTTCACCATTGTTCCTTTACCCTTCCATCTTCACTACATGGAGTTCTTGCTTCTATCCTCCTTCCATCTGCCTGTGGTATCACTAACTTATTAGAGGCTGCCAATGGGTTTTCTTTGAATAGGGTCACTTTTTCATTTCTTTCAATACTGGCACCTGTAACTGTATGTATAGGTACCCTAGTAATACCCCCCCCCCCACTCTGATGTTTCCCCACACTCAGTTTGTCCGTTACTTCCCATAGCCTATATTTCCAATCTGATTGATATTGTGAATCTGTGATTCTCAGCATATTGGTTATCTGACATGCCTTTAGGTATTCCTCTAGCACTGTAGCTTCCAACCATCCTTTCACATTAACAAGATAACCCCTTCCTATGCAATTCTTGGTTTCTCCACCTCCCACTGAAGATTTTTCAGTAATTGTGTTACTTTTCTTAGGAAGGCTTACATTTTTTAGTTTTTTATTGTTCCAAACTTCTATCTGATTTCTTACCTTGATTAGTGCCTTATGCTATGTTGCTTTGGAGATCTCATCCACTTAACCAGATACTTAAATATTTAAATTCATCACTCTACATTCACAGGTGTTCCAGTTTCTCTTGTCTCCCACACATTTCCTTGTTAACTGCTGATGCCTGCATTTTTTCTTTGTTCGCTGTATATCCTGAGATTCTTCCCAAACTACCAGTGACTCTCCACAGCTTACTGAAGTGTCTTTCTTTCTCACTTAGTATTAGTAGGACATCATCTACATATAATACAATTTTCTTTGACTTTTTCTTCATCAATATGCCTGTTTTTTCCCAGTGGAGATCCAAGTAAATTTCAAATAACAGGAGGGAGAGGGGACAGCGCTGATTTGTTCTCCTATCTATATGAATCTGTCTGACATCCTAACCCCCAATTTTACCTTCTCTTTCTCGCTTCTTAAATATTTTCTATCATTCTTACTCAGATTTCTGTGATCCCCCACCCCACATCTCATTACTTGTATTTTTGTCCGCATTTAGGAACACCATGGTTAATTCTTTCCTCATCTATTATCATTAAAGTTTTTATTAGTTTTTTTGATGTCCTCTTGACCACCCCACCCAAAAAGCCTGTCAGTTATATGTCCCATTAGCCGTGCCAAACTCTCTGCCATGACTGACCAAAACATTTATCTTCATGATTCAAAATTGAGATCGCTCTGTAAGAGGCAGGGAACAGTGGATCTCTCCCTTCCTTATGTATCACAGTAATTATCACTACTTTCCATGAAACTAGAATCATTTCTCCTTGCAGAATTTCATTAAAACTTTGGTCCGCCTCTGATTAATTCATCTTCTCCAAGCTCCCAAATTTCATTTGGGATGCCATTTGTCCCTGGTGACTTCCCTTTTCCATGTTTCTTACTGAGCTGTTAACCTCCTCTTTTGTTATTTCTCTTGTTAATGTTTGGTTCTCTAATTGAGTTAAATTCTGACTTAAATTTTTTTTGTTTTATTTTTGCTAAGCCAAGACATGGTAGCCTTCATAGTGCATGTGAACGAACATGTACACATATAGTATAAATTATATTGTACACCTTACATCACAGGTTCTAAAAATGTTCAAAATTCTGTGATAGCGGGCTAGAAGATAGCCTCTCATGATTGGCTGCTACCCTGCAAAGATTGAACAGGTTGATTGGTTATAGGAGTGCAGATGTTTGGCAAGAAAAGGGCAGGGATTAAAACAAACAAGAAAAAAACAGATGAGGAAAAAGGAACAGAAGTGGGATAATTATTCTTGCCTAGAATGAATTCTTATTTAAATAAGAAAGAGCAGTTTGTCCAATAATGTTTAACCCCATATACTGAATTCAATTAAATCACAGCTGGTGATGTTTATACAGCCTGAAACAAAGTCCATGATGTAAAAGTATGATGAGTTGAGGCATAAGTTTTATTTAAAGCAATCATGCACTTCTATTAGAATGTTCTCAGTCATATTCCTGTAAAGAAGGCAGAAAAAAATGAATTGCAGTCATCACATTTTGCAGTCTTGTTTTAAACTGATTTTATTACAGTGACTATGATACATGAAGAGCAAGATATAGTAATTACAGATTCAAAAGATTGCCAGTGGCAAAATATGAAATTATGCATTACAGTATGTTAAATTATAGTGCTTAAAATTGTTCCGGGCTTATTTTTTTAGATATGCCACTTTGTGAGGGAAAAAATGGTGGCGGTTTCTTTTTCATATTAAGTGCTGTGTATCATTGAACATTGAGTGTATTTAAAGAAAGGAACATAAAAGCTTTGAGTCATGCATTATACTTTCAGGGCTTGCACATTTATTCTGTCAATGTGATAGCACATTTAAATTTGCTTAACACTTTTAAATGAAAATGCTTGTGTTGGATTAAGGTTCACTAGTATTTAATGTTTCACATGAGACATTGCTTAAAACTACACTACATGTAAAATGTTTAAGATTCAATCAGCAGCCTAAATGTAAATCCATATGTCACAAGATGGGTAGCAAACTGGCTAAAAAACAGAACCCATAAGGTTAAAATTGCTGGAGCCATGTCAGACTCAAAAAAGTCACAGAAGTCCCCACAGGGCTCAGTCTTGTCCACCACACCCCATTTCGCATTTACTCTCAGATGTGAAAGCAAATATGAGGATATGGGACAACTGACAAAGTTTGCAGATGACTGCAAACTGCCTGCCATATACCCGCCGCTGACACACACACACACACAAAAGGTCTCTCACTGAAACGACAACTGGTGCCGGAATCATGGAATCATGGCGCCAAACAAAAAAACAAAAATGATCAGTCAATGGGGCAAAAGTACCAACAAATTATCAATAAACAATCACACTGACAATAACCCACTGAATAATGGAAGAAGCAATCAGAGACCTGGGGACTCAAGTCTCGTACACACTGCCCTTGCCAAAGTGGTCAGCAAAGACATTCTCACCTGCCTCTCCATCATTGCAAAATTCATCATGGGATTCAAGGACATCATTGTACCTCTATATTCCTGTTTGGTCCAAGGAGGCCCATGATTGAATATAATGCTCCATTTGGGATGTATCTCACCCGCACATGCAGCAGCAACTGGAGAGACCCTCTAGACTCCTCACCAAAAGAGGATCATAGGTCTCAAACATGTGCCTTATCCAGCTAGACTCCAGAAACTCCAGCTCTATTCAGTAGCATCAGAGGTGATGCTAGAGGTGATTTTAGCCCTGGCCATGTCCAACATGTCCAACCAGGAATTGATGGATACGCTCCATCTCAAAAAATCCAACCACACAGAAAAACCACGAACCAACTATTCAACCCCTGCACAACATTGATTAGGGACATGCTAACAGGAGTTATTCATATACAAGAGGTTTACGTATACTCTGGAACAAAATCCCTGTTCAAGTGTGAGAGTTCAAGAAAATTAAGTAATGGTTGAAGAAAAATCTCATTTGAGGATGGAGATCTCATTTACCTGAATCACCAGAGTGTCACTACTACGGGGGTGAGGGGTCCACATGTGTCACTACTAGAGAGGTGTCACTATGTGTGAGGCGAATCATAGTATACTATTGGGTATAAGCCAGACACTGTTGGCTAAGCAGCTAAAGATAATGATGAGGCATAGCCTAGTACATGTATTTGTATGTTATTAAGCTCCAGCCTAATGTGTGCAGATTATACTCTTAATTTCTTATATAACATAATCTTTAGTGAAATGTATATCATGCATGCAAAAAGAGAACATTGTATCAAATATGATGTACAAATACTTTTAAGATTTCACTTTTTTGGTTGCAATACAATTAAGATACTTTTAAACTCCACCACGGTTAATCTGACTTATCTTTAATATATAATATTATGCAGAGATAGTGAAGATATGATATCATAGGATCATAGGAAGTTACTAGGCTAATGGCCCTGGGACCTTTCCAAACATAGCCAAGAGTTTATCCCCAAAAAGAAACCTCAGTCAGCACCTGTCGCCCCTGTCAGTGAGGGACACAGGTGGAACCCCTGGGGCATATTTTTGGTTTCCCATCCACTCATCAAGGTTGCACTTGAAGAGGGTCATAGAGGTGCTCTGTTTGATGTGTATGGGAAGTCTATTCCAGAGATGGGGCAGCCTCTTTGAGACAGACCTGTCTGTCCAGCAGGTTTTGCTGATGTCACTTATTATAGTCAAGCCTTTTGAGCAGTTAGCACGTGAGCAGTTAGACTTATGGATATGGAGCATCTCTGGTAGAGCAGGGTCCAAGATTGGCTTGTAGGCAAGACAGAGATCACCCCTGAGCAAGGTGACTGGAAGCCTGTTTTTTTTTTTGGGGGGGGGGTGTATTTGGTCAAACACCTTTAAGAATATATTAGAGGGCATTTTAAAAGTATTTTGACCAATACAGGTCAATACAATACCTAGCTTGATGTTCCTGGGTGTCACTCACATTAGTGTTATAAGCACCTGCTGAAATTATTAATGTTGAGAAAGAAATGCATCATCCAAAAGTGAAAAAAAATATCTAAGTAAAACAGGGACTTCCTTACCATAATGCAGCAAATAAAGAAGAAAAAAGATAACAGAAATTAAACCTTTGAAGTTTGCATACCATAACTTTTTGAGATAGTTTGGTTTTACTCTACTCTGTTCTAACTGTTTGGCTGTTTAATCACTGACTGTATTGAGAATTTCTTTAAAATTTCTAAAGTCGATAAAGATTCTATAAAAACAGAATGAGAGCAACACTGATTCTGAGATAAGATTAGGTCTATGCAAGTGGAAGTACTGGTAAACAGGGTCATATGTCACTGTGATTTAATAAGTAAGAACCCAGTCTAATATTGAACAAATTGCTTTAATTTAGCCATGGCAGGCGTGGACATGTTTTTAATTGTTTTATAAAATTGGCTCTTCTGGAGCTTAGGGACAGCAAGAATATTGGTTAGAGGAAATATTCCTGAGGGAACTCTGTAGCCAGGTGTTAATAGAAAAGGGCATGGGGAGTAGGGAAAAAGTGAAGGAAGGGGGAGATTCTATATTAACAGTAGAATGCAATACAATAGGTAAAATAGGTCATTAGTAGTTTACAGGATTACAGGGTGCTGCCATGGTGGTGCAGCAGTTAGCGTTGTCACCTCACAGCAAGAGGTTCCCTGGTTCGATCCTTGGCTGGGGTGCCTTCTGTGCGGAGTCTGCATGTCCTCCCTGTGGTTGTGTGGGTTTCCTCCGGGTGCTCCAGTTTCCTCCCACATCCCAAAGACATGCTGTAAGTGGATTGGACACTCTAAATTGGCCTTAGGTATGAGAGCATGTGTGTGCCTTCTGTGGAACGTTGGGTGCCGGCCTGGCAACACGACACTGTAAAACGCCACTGCCAGTCATGAGCGGACATGTGATCCGCTGTGGCGACCCCTAACCGGGAAAAGCCAAAAGAAGAAGTAGTTTACAGGATTCCAGATTGAGTTGGACCAATGGGAGTCATAAAGCATCCTAAGCATATCTGTTGAAGATATTTTGTTTCTTAGGCTATCTTGAATTTATGCTAGAAGATACTATCATATTGTATGTGAGATAACATTTCCCCTACATATAGTGGGTAGAAAGAATTGCTCCACTGGATTAAATTTTTGCTGTAGGAAGGCATTCGCTATTCTTATACTGTAGAGTGCTAAAAGATCTGTTCTTTTAAAAGCACACATATAGGGAATGATTAGCTACAATAAAATGTCACATGTTAGCAATGATAGAAAGAGCTTTAAATGTGTGAAATATGGGCAGGCAATGGGACAGACAAACTTGACTTATCAGGTGTATGTTTCTAGGAAGATTTGAAAAAAGTTCACAAGCTGAAAAAGCAAAAAAACTACAAACTGAAGTGAAAGCCACAAAAGTTCAACAGCTTACTAACCCTGGTCTGTTCAGAACAACAAGATGCAGATCTCCAGAAAATGCTGTATAATAGGTAGGACCATTAAAAAACATATTTAATAAAAAATATTTAAAATAAGATAAGCACTTTTGTTTTGTTTCACCACAAAACCTCATCAGATCAGATCAGATATGGTGAAGTTTTCTGGTGAAATTTTTATTAAAAAGGGTTTTAATGGTCCTACCTATTATACAGCATTTTCTGGAGATCTGCATCTTGTTCTGAACAGATCAGGGTTTGATCTTTTGAGGCTTTCACTTCAGTTTGAAGATTTCAAAAAACTCATTGTGATCAACAATTTTATCAGCTGAATAAAGTTGTAAGCATTAAGAAGAATGCTATATTTGAACACATTGGTTAATATCTGCAGTTGATGTATAACATGTAAAAAAGAAAAAAAAAACTGATGACCAAGGTACTAACATTAAATATAGCTGTAATGTATGTATAAATAAAAAAAACTAACAAGTTGTGGTGAAATATCTCAAGTGTATGTACATAAATGTATCTATGTGCTGAAGAAATCACATTGACTAAATAGTCAGTAGTGTGTCTATTGGTGTGGTGTTGTATGAAAAGTACCCTTAGAGTATAATCATGTTTGCGCTTTCAGTAATGCTTACTGCTTGACTGTTTACAAGGTTATATTACAAGAAAGGATCAACTGCCCCTACTTGTGGACTTTGCTACCTGAAATCCCTCAGAAATATATTTGAAATGTGAAATAATGATGTTAACAAAGCTTTCAGACCTCTCACATTATAAAAGGTCAATTTGATCTGACAAGCGTTTGGTTATAATTTAACATTGCTCTAGCCCTTCTCTAATATTCAGCAGTAGTACTTCCATGTATAGATATCAAATGAAAATTTGCATCACTTAATAAATAGTAACCAGACAGTTAGGGTGCCTTCCAGATCTAGATGAATACTCCTGAATGCTTTGTTAGGTGTAAAATCTGTCCCTTGATGTTCCACATTTCTTGAAAAGCAGCATCAACATTCCAAAGATAGCATGGTTATATCTCTGTATGCATGCAGATACCTAACTTTATTTAGTAGTAATTTATGGTTAGGTGCCTCATTTTAGACCAGTCGGAAGTTACGGCAAGGCAAATTATGCCCAACAGTTTGGGGCCACGAATAATTTCCTTTTGCCCTTATGATGATCAAAATAAAGGAAGTCAAACGAAATTGAAATTAAAAAAAAAACACGAAAAGGATAAAACACACAGACACATGTGTTATTTAAAAGGTTGAGTGATTTCATTCTTTTATTGTGTTAAACAGTACTTAATCAGAACAAGCAAATCTGTTTTTCAACCATATTTAAAATCATAAGCATGTGTCAGTGGCCCACCAATCACAAAATTATAATCATGTCTTACAATGAAACAAGCATGTCATCCCTTTATAATAAATAATTAAATAATTAATGAAGAAACAAAATATCACAACAGCTGATGTTTATCAAAAATACATATTATTAAATATTTATAAATATAAGAAACCTTAAGAAAACATTTAATTTTAATCATTTCATTCAAGCCAGGTGGACAATCAGTCAAACAGAAATAATACTGGAATGATGGAATTCCATGATGGGTTGAAAATTCTTTCACTGGACTTTCAAAGTATGCTATGTTTGAATATTTTCCTTAAAAATTGCATTCAAACTAGAAGCAAACCAGTTAGTTCCATTATATATCCTAAGAAATGAAACCCTGTTGTGAGAACATTTCTTCCTATCTGTAGTTGTCAATATTTTATCAATATTCTGCTCTTCATATTTTAAACGACATAGCAAACATCTAAGTGGTACGAAGACAAGCGGCAGGTTTACTGTGTGAATTAAGTTGTGAACTTTTGTTTTAATAGTTTGTTGTAAATTTAAAAACAGGTAATTTCAGGTTGCTTAATATTGATAAGATGCATTTACCTTTCCAAGATGAAACAAGGTGATTTATCAATAAACTGTATTCGACAAAACAAATGAAAAAGAAACTCTTCTTATTAAATAGAAGAAATGACGACACCACTGCTTTTAAGCTCTATGAGCATACCTGCATACTAAAGTTAAAACTATATCAGTTTTAGTTTTTGTACCCAGTATGATGATATAAATCCGTTATGCTCTTTTACAGTGCGCATCTAGTTGGACTAAACTAGGGTAAGTGATGGAACTTATGAATAAAATCACACTGCTCAGCGAAACAGAAAGCAGTTGTATTTTCAGGTGTGTATCCACATAACATGGGGAGCACTTGCAGTATGAATTTTCACATTTGCATCAAGATGCAATAAAACATCCTATGCTTCATACATCATTAGGTATGGGGCTCTTGTTTACCCAGCTAAAATAATGAAAATAATTTTTTTTTTTTGCACTGGAGTAATACTTTTGTGTTTCTTGGATAAACATAAAAAAGTGAAAAAGCAGGGAAATCTTTCAGTTACACAAGTTGGTTCACATATCATAGTGTCATTAGTCAATGAAAATGGCCTTCCTTCATGGCTCATAGTTCCACAGTAATTCCTAGCAAACTGCATCGGTGCATCTATCTTCACTTGACAACATATCTAGTATAGTGAACAAAAGCCACATTCAAGCATGAGGCATGATCCCAGACTGTCTTGATTTACCTCTGATGTCAGTTTCCTGTTTTATTGTTGTCTTCTTTAACTGTAACACACGTTATACTAGAGATTTGCTTGGTTTTGGTTCTGGAAGAGGGTCTTTTTTTTTGGGTAGTGACAAGTATAGCAATTTTGTGGATTTTAACAAGAAAAGTCATGCATTTTATTGCCATGTAATCTCATGATTTTATTGAAATTATTTCTTAGTCATATTTACTGGATTTCATTTTTTTTTAAATGAAACCGTTGCCAACATTTACATGCCGCCAACATTTCTAATTCCATTCTGATGAGCTTTCTTTATCATGTGCAGTAGTATGTGATAATGCATATACTTCTTCCATATGTAGCAAAACATGTCAATGGAAAAAGGCAGTGCAGCTACAAATGGTACTGGTTCCTGTTCTGTATGCCAGCTAGAACTCTACTAGTGTCAGTCCATTTAGTGTTTCCTCTTACAACACCTTTTGCTGTCATAAACAATTTCACCTTTCAATTTAATGTAAAGCCTATGAGAAATAAGTCAAAATATAGGATATTCTAAAAACAAACTGCAATACTGAGAACTGACATGCATAAAACAAGTTAAAGCTTTCTTTTGGAGTTTTGATATTGGCAGTTCATATATATATATATATATATATATATATATATATATATATATATATATATACTGTGAAAAAATTACAGAAAGTATGTGAGTTAATAATGTTTTTGTTAAACAGAGAGAACTATTATTATCTGTATGACCAAGATGAATAATCTAATAATAAATAAACAACTGCTTTGATAAATGTCACAACAAAGGACATGTTTTTTTGTGAATGACAGAGAGTTATATCACTGGCACACTGAGTTTCTTGTAAGGAAGCGCACAGGTGGTGAAGCAGGAATGTTGGGATTCATGATCCATGTATAATGCATCAGATCATATAGCAGCACTATGGGTGATCAAAGATACTAACATGCATTCAGATGTACATACAATACAACTTAGAAGCATGAGTGTGTATGTGCAATCCGGTGTACTTATCTTTTATCTGTTTATCTGTCTATGCATCTATTTATCCAGGTTTCTAGCTGTGCATTTGTTAAACAGCTAAGGGCAATGATCCAAATACACCTCTCAGGTATGGCCCAGACTAGTTGGCAATAAAATGGCAGTACCATGCAATGAAATTAAAATGGTGTATTAAAAAGTATAAACTCAAATAGCACTGATAAGATTTGCAGTAAATGATTACAATAAGGATCAGTAGAAAACAGTGGCGATAATAATAGGTAGATTTAGATTAAAACAGTGAAGAGGGGAATATTTATAGGGAAATAAAGTGGGAATAATGACCGCAGAGGTAGAGTGCGGCTGGAATGTTAGAAGGCCTGTGTTAATAGCAGTAGAATAACAAGTCAAATAACATCGCTAGAAGTTCTCTGCTGAATGGCGGATCCTGCTTCTCTGTGCTTTTCTGAGTATCTGTGTACATGGCTGCATATTTTATGTGCAAGAGAGCATGGGACTGCGTGTGTGTATGTGTGTTTGTGCCCGTGTTTATGTGTATCCAATTTCCTTTTGCTGTACATAGTTATTGGACTATGGTGTTTTTTTTTTTTTTTGCTCATTGAAGCTATACTAATTTTCCTATCTTAACTATATTATACCTAAAAAGGTAGGATAGCTAAAAACAAGCATAAAATATACCAAAAATCGTGACGCAGACATATCTTAGCATATTTTATGGAACCTTCAGTTTTCTTATATTCAGGTGTATAAACAAAAAATCCAGTGGACAAGAGATATCTTTTTAATTAGGTAAGTTTTCTTTTTCGAGATTAATCAGGCTTTGTCTGTGATTATTTATCCTTAATGCATGCTTAAATGCATTGTCAGCTTTCCTAAATATGTATGCACCATTTGCTCTTCTTAACAATGAATGCATAAGATACCGCGATAATAACAACTGAACAAAGCTAGAATAGTTCAGCCCTTTTCCTTCTTAAGTAAATAAATAAAAATATATTGCTACATTAGTAATGTGTGTCTTCTGAAATCTGACATACATATCAAGCAAATGCTATTTGAATTAGACACTTTTCCAACTCTTACTTTAACCAGTAATCCTTTGTTTGTTCAGCAGTTATGTACTTTGCTACTTGTAAGTCTTGTATGAATAATTTAGACACATTTAGATGGGGAGGTGAGCCAGAGGAAAACATTTTTTTTTTAATTTTTATCTTAACAGAAGCAATTGCAATTGACTTGGCATGGAGCTTAGCCACTTGATTAGAACTGAATACAGAGGAGATGACAGTCCTAAAGTTTAACATTCTAACATTTAAGAATGTCTACAACAAACAAAGAAACTGCATATGTATAATTATTGTAGCTTGCTAATAAATCTTGGGGCGTACAAGAAGCATTAATTTTCCTCATCCAATATCACTACGTAGCAGAAACATACTACTTGAAAAAAAAAACTCTAGTAAACACATCTATAATCACTAATATGGTAGAATTTGTAATGAAGTAATGCCTGCTATTTAATTTCTTATCTTGAGATCATCCTTAATGAGCATGTTAAGGTTATATTTATAAGCTTTTGTTTTTAAGCTGAAGGCTTTTGTCTATTTTGGCATGTATGTCAGTTTTTCTGCACTTTAGTTTAGCTGAAATTATTATACAAGGCAAAATAAAGTCATAAGAGTCGCCTTGAAATATGCCTAATCTGGTCATTTGTATGGAACTGGGAAGTGATGTTAGAAAATTAATATGTTATAATCAGAAGACGTAGCTATTTATTATGAAATGACAGCTCCTTGTACCTAACTATTGCAATATGCAATATCATTTATACACATTATCTCCTCACAGCAGTTATGAATCTCCACTGATATCTATACCAAAATCAGTCTGTTGTAACCATTGAGCCAAGTCACAGATGGGCAGAGTCGAGGAGGGTAGCCAGCTCTGCTGAGCTCATAATACCTTTGAATCAGTTTTCAATACTGTTAACCCCTGTTTGGAGCCATTCTCCAGTCACCAGTCTGGTGAGTATTCAAAAAAAAAGAAAGGAAAGAAAAATTTGGTTACAACCAAGTGGTGTTTATGGGTCTATATTAAAACACTGACAGCAAACAATGTCGACTCTGAAATGTTCGACACCAAAATGTTAAACTACAAAAATAGCGAACGGGCATATAACTGATTTCTTTCCAATGGAAAGAAATCGGTTGGCCGTTCCCTGACACCTGCCCTTTCCCTGAGTGTAGTGTGGTCCCAGAGTTAGAATATTTAGTGAAGGGGGGTGTAGGTGGTGAAGACTCCCACTTAAATATAGTTGTATATGTGTGCCGTTGCTGTTTGGCCAACCGATTTCCGCCATTCACTATTTTCGTTGTTCGATATTTTGGTGTTAAACATTTAAGAGTAGACATTGTGAGCTGTCGACATTTTAATATAGACCTGTGTTTATGGGCTCTGTTTTTCTGAGTTTAGGTTTGTTTACAGGGAACTTTCACAGACTCTTTTATGATTTTTGTTTTTTTTTCATTTTTTAACCATATTTTAAAATCCATCCTTGACATTATGCTTATCTCTTACTTCTTTTCATGATTGCTGAGTGGTCTGTAGGTTTGTTTCCACAGGGGATTGTTCTCAAAGTTGAGTCAATGAAGGCACTAAACAATGATGTTGTGACCATTTATTGTGTAAAATCAGACAACCTTATTGATGCAACAAACAAATGAATATGTTAACCACATTTTAACTACATAAAAAAGACAGACATTAACCTTTACCTTATGTCCGCTGACATAACCATGCCCACTGAGGATAAATTTAAGATCCAGATGCATAACCCAAGCTGCCTTGGATCTGCTTAAAAAGACCTTTAGGAGTTGCCTTCCAGACCAAGCACAGACTATTCTTGATCAAGATTTAATACTGTAACAAACCTGCCCAGAATGTAGAGGGAACTAAAAAACAACTGGGGGTGATGGGGATGGATGAATCCACAAAGCAGCTGTCCTTAGCCAAAAGCTTGGACTAAGTAGGGTGTTAGGGAACCTTTGAACTGCTGCTGTGAAATGTGCCCTGGATTGATTGTTTTAATAAGATGTAGTGAGGAGGGCTTGATGGCCACCCGAATCAGCTCAAGTACAGCCAGGCTTACAGGAAAGCCATCATTATCCTCTAAAATGAGTCAATATAGACACCAAATAATGACATTGCAATCATTTTTGTATAAACATAGACAACATTATTGATGCCTCAAACAAATTAACATATTAACCGCATCTTAACCACATTGCAAAACACAGAAATGAACCTTTACTTTATGCCAGAAGGGCTAACCAAGACCATTCAGGCTAAAGTTTAAGATCTGGGTGTGTAACCCAAAGTGCCTTGAACCTGCCTATTAAGACCGTTAAAGGTTGCCTCCCAACCCAAGCACAGCTTGACTATGGTCAGGGCTTAATATTGAAACAAACCTGCATGTAATGAAGAAGCCATTGATCTGCAACCAAGGGGGGAAAACAAGGAGGAAAAGCCACAGGGCAACCTCCAAACTGGCATGGAACCATGCTACCCCCCCCCCATGCCAAGGCCTCTCACCTGGGATAGCCTGATATTGTTTACGTAACTAAATATAAAGAACAGCTATTCACATTTTTTTCAATAGCCAATGTAACGTCCAGATTGAATAAATCAAAACCTGGATTGTTCAAGTGGACTCTAGTGGGGTTATAAAAGTCTGGCTCATCCAAATCCTTGTAAGTGATCACTTGGACCCCAGTTTGGCTGGCCACCTGAATTAGTCTGTGTTTAATAAAAAGTCTTGAAATTTCAATTGTTGCACTACATTTGACTTCCTTCTGTGGTAGACATAGTACAATTGCAGACCAAAATAAAACTACTTCAGGATGCAGTTAATGAAGTCTGTGAAGGTTGGATAGGATTCAGCTCTAAAAGTATCTTTTTTGGGGCTAAGGTCAAGTCATTTCCACCAGGATGAATAACCAAAGCTCTTGGTAACCATTTGTACATTACCAACTGGTGTCAAATCTACCAAAAAATGAAACCAGGACTTTACCGAAAAACCAAATCACTGGACTATCCAATTAATATGCTCTAGTGAATGCCCAGCTGGATGACACAAGGCTTGAAAGGCTGCTCTCTTATGGAAGTAATGACCCATGATCCAGATAAGCTTCCTACCTGTAACAGAAAGCATGGTGCTACTGCCTAATATAGGATAAAAAGGCATCAAACCACCTTCCTCTTCTGTTCAGTACCTTTTTGGAATGGCATGCCAGTGCTAGATCAGATCTGTGCCCTATCCTGAAGGAGTGAGAAAAGCACCCATGAGAATGCAACCAAAGGTGACTGCCATACACTCATGTCATTGAAATGGTTGAAAAATGTGTTCCATAGGCACAGGCATCCTTGACTCTGCGTATAAGGTGAACTCTATAGAGCTTGGGCTTATTCCCTTTTAACATATTACCGATGGATGCCCTCCCAGTGCAATGACACTACAGGCAAAATTCAAAAGTCTTTGCAGCTGCATTATGTCTCCTATGTGTACATTACATGCCTTGAGAAGCCTCCAAATCATGAGCGTGAGATGCTCTAATTTGGGTGCTGGAAATTTGAAAGACCTCGCAGAAACATCAACTGATAAGCCCAGGAAAGTCAGCACCTGAGTCAGCCCTTATGACTTATTCTTTGCTAAGGGAACCCCCAAAGTGTCATAAATGTCCTTCAGTATGATCCTACCTTCCACAGTCACTTCTTTGCCCTTACCCACAATCATGAAATCATCTAGATAATGAACCGTTGATTGCTGTGGTGCTCTTTGCTGCCAACATCAGTGTAACACAGTGCTGAAAACATAAAGGGTAGCACAAAGCACTAAAAACTGTATGGGCATTGCATTATCAAAAAAGAGTTGGCCACTGAATTTAAATCATAAGAGAAGTCAGTTTTCCTGCCTAGGGGGAAAGAGACAAAATGCTGAATGAATGTCTAGCTTACAGAGCCAAGAGTTCCTGTATTTCATAATTACCTCCGATATAGTATTGCATTTTAGATTGATCCTTGTTGATGAAGTCATTTGTGGACATACCCTTGTGGTGAGAAAGGGGATGAATCAGTCTATTTTCCTCTACTTTCTTTTTAGGAACCAGGCCTAAAGGGGAAAGTTTGAATGCAGGCCAGGGAGAGTTGGACAAAAGGCCAATTATTTATTTTATTTATTTACATTTGATAACTGTGTAGTGCTGGACTGGGCCAGAAGCCCATTTTCACAGAGACCCAGGGAGAAAAGCTCCAAAGAAGATTGCATAATTATACATTTGTACATATGACAATTACAATAGGAGTTCAAATGCAAGTTCCTTGACATTGTATATAAAAGCATATAAAAATGGTAGTACAGTAAGCTTATACTATT
Organism: Protopterus annectens; assembly: GCF_019279795.1. NCBI lineage: Eukaryota > Metazoa > Chordata > Ceratodontiformes > Protopteridae > Protopterus > Protopterus annectens. Next base: position 546,011,896 of record NC_056743.1, on the reverse strand, counting down.
CATACAGACAGAACAAAACTTTATATTTTTTCAGGATAAAAATATCACAAAGTGAAGCTAAGAAGGCACAATTGCCAAGAAATATTGACAATGGGTGGTGGACAGATGGATGTTAGACAGTAAGGGGTTAAATTAGTTATCCTGGTTGCTGAATTACTCAGCCAATGGCCCTTTCCTTTTCAATTAACATGGAGGCTATGTTCTCATGTCTCCTGATAGATGAAAGATTCCTAACTGGACTAGACTGTAATGGAATCAAAGAACTAATTTAAAACCCTTTCCAGAAGCTTTCAAGAATACACAAAGCCTCCTCTCAGTCAGGGTAATCTGCCAGTATTTGAATCAACTTATTTACATTATCAGAAAGTGAGAATGATTGTAAGTGATCTTGACCCCTTGCTGTGCTACATCTCAGGCCACAAAAAGTTTGCCTTACCCCTCACCGGGTTATGCTGAGGCAAAGCTAAGTTGATGTCACAATAAGAGGAGGCATTGCTGTATGAGTCATGTCCTACACTGGCCCAGAACCTAACTGAGGATGACCTTTCCTGCATGTGGAACATAAGTGAGTAAACTTACAAGATGGCTAAAGAAAACTCCATTGTTAAAGACCCCAAAAAACATGCCATAACTCTCACCTGTAAAGGATGGTTTATTCTTGGGGTTGTTAGGCTTATCCAGCATGGTGCTCAGTGAAATGTCCACTTGTCGTTGCTCCCACCTGGGTGATTGTCAGAAGCCTTAAATTTTGAAATCTCTGATTGCAGGATGACCAAGCTTGCCCAACTTTGGCATGGTGAGCTTCCCTGATGACCAACAAATAGGCAAGTAATGGCAGAGTTTGTCTGGGATCCTTCTCCATGATAACACCCATAAAGACACAAAGCCTAAACACCATGTGTCTCAGTTCGTGGCCAGCACCCTGGCTGATGCTCTTTTTTCTGATGGTCCCTAGTGCAGCCATCGGGTCTTTGGCCCCAATTATATGATGAATACCATTGGTATCAACTAGATCAAATGCATCCATGATGTTCTCCTACGGATTTTTTCTTTGATATTTGACAGGATGTGAGCAGTAATGTGTAACCCTAGGGAAATTGCCACAGAAAGCAAAAAATGAGTAATGCTGACTTCTAGGTCTTCAGAATTGGTCACCTTTCTGGAAACAGTAGGTGCAGCCCTAGACTGTTGTTCTACTAACAGATGTGTGTGTGGGGGTGGGGCTATTGACAGGGAAACCCTTCCCTGGTGACTAGCACATAATTCTCAAGTGGTACCAATATTTTTCTCTAGATATTCTAGCCCTGCTTTCATCCAGTTGGGAATTGAGTAACTCTGCAAGGTATTCATTCATCCACCATCTGCCCTCTATCAGTTGTCCTTGATCCTACAACCCCTGATATCATTGCATTCACGTTCTGCTAGGACATCTGTCAATATGGTTGGGGGTCTCCTCTGTTGCTGGGGCATTGTTCCTTGCCATTCTCCTTGTCTTCAGAGAAGAGATGGACTCCTGCATTGCCTCTTTATCTAAAGCAAGGAGGGCTGTTTTCCTGTTAGCCAATTCATGTTCGCTCATCTCAGCCACATCCAAATCCACCAATAAGCCCTGGGCTTGTTCAGATATCTGCTACCACCTGTCTTTAAGCACCAGTAACAATGAATTACTTAAAATACAGTGAAAGAATAGAACAAGATCATTAAAACGTAGTCCTGCCAGCTTGCACCCATTAGCAGGTAGTACCCATGATTCCCAAAACTACATAGAACAAAAAAAAAGTGCACCAATTCAAAGACCCTTAAAAACATGACTAGAATGTGCTGTGAATAAATCTAATTGTGTTTTATAATGTATTATTTACTTTTTTTATTTATAAGTAAAAATATCTTCATTGCTTGCCTTTAACTAACCAATAGGAAAGATACTAAATAAGTCTTAATATACCAGATAGTCTTTGGAGGATTAGCAAATGTAAAGAAATATTAAAACCTGCAGATGGCGGCAAAGCTCCATAGACATTATGGGTGTCACAAAATGTACCCAGGATCAAACATTCAAACATATATTGGGGGAGAGCTTGCCTCCCCACCTCAGGTCAGCTTGTGGACAACCAGGCTGACAGGTAATCCATCATTCTTAACTGCATGCAGTTTTGTCCCATTCAGAGGGGAATAGCTATCATTGTAGACTATGTTTTTTTTTTCTTTTTGTTATAGCATCTATATAAGTTCTTAAATACATTAAGTAAATGTTTTACCGCCTTTGTGCCACCACCCTTCTTATTATTGTGGTATCCAGTTTTCTAAAAAAAGAGTGGTTTAGACACTTTTCTGTTGAAATGTATTATTTGCAATTGTGAATACTTATTCATGAAATCTCCAGTGTAGCATATAAGGACAGGTATGTGGGACAGTTACTACTAGTGTTGAGCAAATGTGCTTTGATTTATTTCATTCTGTTGATCAGGTTGTTGGTTCAGAAATTTTGACAGTTGGCAAGCCGGGGAGGATATTTTTATCATCTCAATCAGTTGCTTCATGGGTTGTTTTGCTGCATTCTAGAACTCAAGCAGCAGCAAGGCATCCTTCAAGCGGATTGCATGTTCATCATATTGATCACTGTTGCAGTACACTTGGCTATGTGGTTTGTATCCTGGCTAGGATATTAAGGCCGTCCAGTCTCCAAAGCTTAAATTGCATTATATTGCTACTGAGGAGGTGGCACGTTCGTTTTATGTTTGCAGTCTCCAAAGCTTCAGGACACATTCCACATGCCCCGACTGTTAAGCAGCTCAAGATGAGCTGACTAAAAGACACATTTAGGCAGATATTCATTCAGAGCTTTACTGCTGTGGAAGAAATTGCTCCTCCTAAACTTTTCAGGATCGATGGTCAGCTTGTACTTTCCTTTGCTTGGCAGATAAGTTCCATTCAGAGGAAAAAAAAACTTTCCAATTTCTTAAATTTACTGATGTTTTATTACTTCGTCTTCAGGAAAGTTATTTTAAGGCTAGGAGTGTTGTGTTTTACTGACTGTCTCAAAACTGTAACATACTTTGAAATGGAGCACTCAGTTAACACCATTTTAAACTAACAGAAAAAAATAACTGAAAACACATTTTCTGTGGAGAAACTGTGTTTATTTTTCATTGGTGGGGCTGGCATAGTGTTTGAAAGTGCTTTTTGCTGTTTTTTTTCTGTCAAAAAAAGTAATTTTTGTGAACTGGTAGTTTTATTGGCATTTGCTGTTTGTCTTCTGTGGGGAAAAAGGCATCCTTTTCAGCTTGATCATGGAAAGGACTACTGGTCCCATATTTGTTCCTTCTTCCAGCCTCAAAATGAAAAGTTAAACAAGCAGCCTTTGCCACTACAGCAGGCAGGCAGTTTTCCTGAGCTGAAGTGGGTGACTCTGCTGTGTCTATTTGCTGCATCACAGATCACTCATTTTTTTACCCCCTGTACCCTCTGGTGTAGCACCTACAGCCACTATGGACCAGGGACTAACCATGTCCTCTTCAGTTGTTAGTGTCCCTTCAGTGGACAAGGAAGAACCAATCTTGCCTGTCGTGGGGATGAAACAGGAAAGGTTTCCCTTTTGTGTCAGAATGCTGCTCCTGTCCCTAGGGAAGCAGCTGCTGCCACTAGTAATACAGCTGGTCCCATTTTTTTTCCTGTCAAAAAGAAAGTGAAAAGTAAGCATGGATGTACTCTTCCTCAAATTTCTTTAGATAACAGTAGTTTACTGGTTTGGCTCAGGGTTTAATTCAGGAAAAAGATCCTTCTTGTAAAGTGGTTTCTGGTAAAAGAAAGAGGAATTCCTCTTTTCCTGAAGAGATTCAAGATTCTGAATCTGATTAAGATGATGCAGGGATGTATTCAGTTTTTCCCTCAGATTTCTGACATAAATGCAGACGAGAGCTTAGTTTCTGATTCTCCCTTTCTCTGAGACTATTGCTAGAATATGCTGGTGTTTTTGGTGGGAGAATCGTGAGGTTTTTCAGTCTCTCAAAAAATGCAATCAGTTGGTACAGAAGGATTTTCCAGAACTTACACCCATTCCTCCTGTCCTGCCTGCTTTAGGGGATGTGTGTGTGTGTGTGTGTGTGTGTGTGTGTGTGTGTGTGTGTGTGTGTGTGTGTGTGTGTGTGTGTGTGTGTGTGTGTGTTAACTGCCTGCAATTTTCATATAGCCAGCTGCCCCTAAAAAGGCAGATAGTATAAGTAGCTCAGTCTTTTAAAATGTTTATAAACTATTCCCAAACCTGACCCAGCAGCTATAGTCTTAGATGAGTGCACTGCTTAGTTAATTCCAATCCTACTCTTTCTGATAAGGACTGGAAATTATTAATAGGTATGGGGGAATGTATACTTCTGCAATTTCTGTTTTCAGAATGTTTAATTATCAGGTTCATATGTAAAAATTTGTTCTGACAAATTGTGGAAATATAAGGAATGTTTTATCTGCAGTTTCTTCTTGTGAGGAAAATTCTGCATTAAATAACTTCATGTCTTCTGTTCCCTGGCTCACTACTCATTGTTTGCAGTGTGTATGACTCTGCTGATATTTCTTCCAGGGCTGTGGCCACTGGTACTGTTTTAAGGAGGTTTGCATGGCTGCACTCTCAGAACCTTCCATATGATGTTAAAAATGAAATTTTAAATTCTCCCTTGGATAGAGATTTTGTGTTTGTTCCCTCTGCTGTAGGTTATCAAATAGTGTGATAAAAGAGGAAAGTTGATCCAGTGAATCTCTAAGATTTTTCAGCCTTCCTTTCCAAATTGTCCAAGGGATTTTCTTTCTCCTGTTCCAATTATGGCAGAATACAGAATAAAGAGCCTCAACAGAATTCAGGCAAATGTTTAAGAAGAAATGACAAGGGAATTCCAAAACAAAAGTCTCTAGCCTAGAACAGTCCAATGTGCCTGAAAGACTGTTCAGGAGACCTTGTGACCCAGTACAATACTTGGCCTCCTTTTTGTTCCTTTCTGTGAGGCGATTTTTTCAATAAGTCTAGGTTTATGTGAGATAATTGCTTAAGACCATAGAACATGTGGGAGGTCAGCATTTGGAAAGGAACAACATGTGGACATGAGGAAGATTTCTGCTTGGTTCTTACTAGACAGTTTAGAGAGTGTAATAAGCGTTATCATTTATCATTAACTGGGTGTAGAAAGTTTCTTGAAGGGAACAGTCTAAGTATTTTTTTATAGCAGAGGTTTCTGGTTCTGAATATCTGAGGAATTAGAATAGTTTCGGGGAGGAGAGGCAAGTCTAGTCGTGAATTATATTAGTTAAAATTTGTATGATTTGGAGCATATTCTCCGGAGTAATAGAGATTGAATACCTGTCTATATTGGTGAAAGCTTGTTTATTTGAGAAATGATATGGGCAAATTTTTGATGAAAATTTCCCAATTCAGTAAGTCTTAATCTCAGATTTTCTCCTTGACAGCAGATTTCTTCAGACAAATGGTTTCTGAATATCATTCATCAAATTTACAGATGTAAGTGTGAAGAATTTCTTCTATTCCTAGGAGTCATTTCTCATTTTCTAGACTGAACTCTCATCATATGCTGCCCCAAAGAGTAATAAAACCAGTGAGCAAGGGTATTTACAAAGGATGTTCTTAGTGCCAAAGAAAGAAAATGCTTGGATCTTTCTTTCCTAAACCTATTTGTGATATTGCTGTAACTCAAAATTATGTCACTTCAGAGCCTGTTACCACTACATACTCTGTCAAGTTTCCTGGTAACATTAGACTTAAAAGATGCTTATGATGTCATCACAATTCATACCGAGTTTAGACATTTTGTAAGGTTTTCTGAGTCTGGATGACATTGTCAGTTCTCTACCTTACCCTTTGGAACATTCACTGGACCAGAGTGTTCATAAAGTGAGTATCTCCAGTTACAGCTCATTGCAAACCACATTTCCCCACATTTACATGGATTGCTTATCTTTTCAGATTATTTCCAAGTGTCAGAAATCTTTATCTTGGGCAAGAGATCTCTTACACAAGCTGGAATTACAACAGACCCTTCACTCCCTCACACAGGGTTGTGTTCCTGGGGTGTCAACTAGATACCTCAGTTCAAAGAGCTTTTCTTCTACAGGAAAAAAAAAAGATCATTATTTAGATATGTAAATAAGGTTTTCCACTCAGACTTCATTCATTGTGAAGAATTACCTCAGGATATGGAATGTTATGGCATCTAAGATTCTCATGATACCGCTAGCAAGACTCCATATGAGAAAGATACAGTGTTGTCTGAAATCAGTTTTGTCCCAGCATCAGCACACTTTATTTTTTCAAATCCCAGTGCTGGAATTTGTCAGAAGAAATGTCTTTTTGTGGAGAGAATAAATATCCATAAATCCATCACCCCTTCTCCTTCCCTGCTCCAAAACAGTCCTTTACCACAAACACATTGAACTTTGCTTGGGTAGTGGTTTCATAAGGGATAAAAGTGCAAAGAGTTTAGGACACCAGGGACACATACAAGTGCATAAATATCTAGGAGATGCTTACCTTGATCAAGGCACTCAACTCTATGAACAATCCTTGGTTTCCAGAACTTCTTCAAGAGGTTTCAGGCAATACCACAGTCAGGTGGTACATCAACAAGCAAGGGTGAACCAAGTCAAAGCCCCTTTTCAGACTAGCCATGTTAGCTTGGCATATAGCTTCACAGCACAATCTCACTCTACAGGCATCCTACATTCTGTCAAAGCACAGCTGTGTGGCAGACAACCTAGGCAGGACCAGGGCAGACCAGAATGGAAACTAGATTGGAAGTCTTCCAATATTTGACCCATCTCTTGGGGACTTCCTCAAGGTGACCCTTTTGGTTCTTCTTTGAACAATTAACTGACAAGATGCTATTCCATGATTCTATGTAAGAAGGTTTAGAAGACAGATACCTTTTCTTTTCTTTTCTTTGGAGAAGAATGTTCCTATATGCTCTTCCACCCTTTCTACTAATATCCAGAGTACTTCTGAAAATTCAGAAGGAATCCACCAACATCTTTGAGGTGAATTCTTTCTGTCCTAGGCACCTGCAGATCTCCCTTCTTTCAGAAATGTGCAATTACCACAAGCTTCTTCAAAGACTGGATCTACTCACACAAAAACAACAGTGTTTGAAACACTCTGACATCAATCATTTTCAATTGACAGCCAGGACGATAGAGTCTTCATTCAAGTTTGTTAAATGTTTTCTGTGGATGTACAGCAGGTACTAATAGAGGCAAGAAAGCCTGCTACTAGAAAATCATATATTAACAAATTATAAATGTTTTTAGTTAGTTCCGGCAACATAACCAACACCCATTCAGTGCTAGTTGTTCTCAGTTTTTTTTTTCAATATTTGTGTGAGTTACTATCCTATAGCCTTTTTTAATCCTCTATCATGGTTCATTTATTGGCAATTTTAGCACATCTGCCCTTAGATCCTTCTCATTCAAGGTAGTCTCATGTCAAAATGTTGGTAAAAGGGGTTTTGATTAAGAGTTCTCCGAGTAAACCAGTTGACCCTCCTTGGGATCTTAATTTTGTGTTAGAGAAGCTAACACTTACTGCATTTGAACTAGCTAATCTGGCTGACTTGCAGTTCTTAACATGGAAAACAATTTTATTGATTGCTCTGACATATACAAAAAGGTATCTGAGTCTCAAGCTCTTATAGTAAGTCAACCCTACCTGATTGTTCATAGGGACAGGGGTTTTTGAGCATTAAACCTTCTTTTATGCCTAAAGTGGTATTCAAGTTTACTTTAAGCCAAACTATCCCTCTCCCCATTTTCTTTACTGAACCTAAAAATATCTATCTTGATAGAACTACATTTTTTAGATCTTCGGATCGATTGCTTTATTTCTTGTGAAGGTAACGATGGACAATATGTCTCAAAACAACTGTTTCCAAATGGTTGTCTAAGGCTACTACCTTTTGTTATACTCAACATAACTAAACTATTCCAGGCAGGATGAAGACACTCTCCACCAGGTCCTTGGCTTCATCGAATGCCGCTTGGAAAAGGCTAGATTGTAGAAATATTCTAGATGCTCTCTGTGGTCCTCTGTACATTACTTTTACAAATCACTTTAATCTTGATTCTTTCTCTAGGTTCAGATCAGGCTTTGCTGGGACCATTCTCCAGGGTTTCCTGGACTCTTCTCCTTCCGCCTCCCAGATGGAGTTACGTATGGTAATCTACCCTTATAGCTAATGCTACTGCAGCAGTGATATGATGCACATGATGAATATGATGAACATGGTACAGTGGCATAAGCTGAACTTATCATAACAGTAGATATTCGAATGATCATTCGTGCAGTAGTTGGTCCCTCCCTCCACCCCCCTTATTTTGTGGTGTGTTTTTACACCAGGGTGTGGACAATTATTTTTTGTTGTTCCTAGCATAGTCCGTTCACAACTCAGCCTCCCTATCTTTACTGGCAGGAAATTTCTGAATGGCTTCATGGCCAGACTTGTCTTTTAGTCAGCTCAGCTTGAGCTGCTTGACAGTTTGGGCACATGGAAGGTGCCATGAAGCTTGGGAAGCTGGTTGGCCATTATAGCCTAGCCAGGATATACTGCAGCAGTGTGATCATTCATGTATCTACTGTTATGACAAGTTTGGTTTACACGACTATCCTTTATTCTGCTAAGTTACATCAAAGGGAGCTAAAGTACTTTTAGTTCAAGTGTTCTGAAACAACTTCCACCCTCCCAATAACATCCGGTGTCAGGTTTTGCCTTTGGAATATGTAGATTATTAGTGATAGAATCCCAGGAAATGTGTGGCTCCTTTTCAGGCAACCTATGTATATCTTTTATGCAGGTATTTTATGCTTCTGCTTTTATTTGGTCTGAATTTATTCTCATTATTGTAGACTTGTATGTTTATTATGTAAGCCCTTGGATATTTAAAAGGAATACAGCAACTTATGATTCACCTAGGTTTATTATTTCACTTTGGTCATTTACTCATTCTAGCTAACCCAGGTTAAAGCCAGAAGGGTGCTGAATGAAATTTTACCATGTTAAATTTATCTAAGTATCTAAATTATCCAGCTGCAAGTATATATTTTTCTATCACATGAAAGTCTCAGATGAATTCGGGGCACTGTCTGGAGGATTTCTTTCATGTTATAACTGGTATATCAAGCAGAATGTTTAGCCAGTTATTAACACCTTTCTACCTTCCTCAAGTATTGTCATTGCTGTTATAGAATGCAAGTCACTAAGCCTTAACGTCTAGATGAGAGAGATTACTATCCAAGTCACTAAGCCTTAACGTCTAGATGAGAGAGATTACTATCCAAGGCACAAAGCCTTAACGTCTAGATGAGAGAGATTACTATCCAAGGCACAAAGCCTTAACGTCTAGATGAGAGAGATTACTATCCAAGGCACAAAGCCTTAACGTCTAGATGAGAGAGATTACTATCCAAGTCACTAAGCCTTAACGTCTAGATGAGAGAGATTACTATCCAAGTCACTAAGCCTTAACGTCTAGATGAGAGAGATTTCTATCCAAGGCACAAAGCCTTAACATCTAGATGAGAGAGATTACTATCCAAGGCACAAAGCCTTAACGTCTAGATGAGAGAGATTACTATCCAAGGCACAAAGCCTTAACGTCTAGATGAGAGAGATTACTATCCAAGGCACAAAGCCTTAACGTCTAGATGAGAGAGATTACTATCCAAGTCACTAAGCCTTAACGTCTAGATGAGAGAGATTACTATCCAAGGCACAAAGCCCTAACGTCTAGATGAGAGAGATTACTATCCAAGGCACAAAGCCTTAACGTCTAGATGAAAGAGATTACTATCCAAGGCACAAAGCCTTAACATCTAGATGAGAGAGATTACTATCCAAGTCACTAAGCCTTAACGTCTAGATGAGAGAGATTACTATCCAAGGCACAAAGCCTTAACATCTAGATGAGAGATTACTATCCAAGGCACAAAGCCTTAACGTCTAGATGAGAGAGATTACTATCCAAGGCACAAAGCCTTAACATCTAGATGAGAGAGATTACTATCCAAGGCACAAAGCCTTAACGTCTAGATGAGAGAGATTACTATCCAAGGCACAAAGCCTTAACGTCTAGATGAGAGAGATTACTATCCAAGGCACAAAGCCTTAGCGTTAACGCCTAGATGAGAGAGATTACTAGCCAAGGCACAAAGCCTTAACGTCTAGATGAGAGAGATTACTATCCAAGTCACTAAGCCTTAACGTCTAGATGAGAGAGATTACTATCCAAGGCACAAAGCCTTAACGTCTAGATGAGAGAGATTACTATCCAAGGCACAAAGCCTTAACGTCTAGATGAGAGAGATTACTATCCAAGGCACAAAGCCTTAACGTCTAGATGAGAGAGATTACTATCCAAGTCACTAAGCCTTAATGTCTAGATGAGAGAGATTACTATCCAAGGCACAAAGCCTTAACGTCTAGATGAGAGAGATTACTATCCAAGGCACAAAGCCTTAACGTCTAGATGAGAGAGATTACTATCCAAGGCACAAAGCCTTTTTTCTGACTTAGAAGCTGCCCATGATCAAGAGAACTGTTCAGCCAACAAGAGAAGAAACGTCTCTGTTGACAAAGGTGACAGGCATTGGTGAAGCCCCTCCCAGAAAATATATGTGATAGGCACAAAAAGGGGGATCCAACCCAGTGAATTTACCTTGTTAAAGTGCAACGCAGATTCAAATCTGTCAAAAACAGCATTATTACTCTGTGACATACCTACCAACCTCTAACACAATAAATTTGGACAAAGAATTAACGGGGGGACAAAGGCCCGAAAAAAGGAAAGTTTCTAGAATAAAAGTTTTTTATCATGCATTTTATGAAGGATATGAATGTAGAAACTTAAATGGCAGCTAAGGCCTCACTGATTTGCCAGAAAACCATACGGTTTGAGGAACAGACCAAAAAATATGAGGCAAAAATCTAGACATTCACTGGAAATCTCGACAGTTGAGAGCTATGTCCTAGGAACAGGACAATTAGTCATGACTCCTCCTTCCATTACCACATTAGGTGAGGTACATGTTACAGACACTACTATGCCACAAAGGAACATGGTTCTACAACCCAAACCATGTTTAACTCAATGCTTAGTAAACATGGGTATCCATACTATTACCAGACTGAGACAAAGTTTAAACATCATTCTTCCAGGTACTCATATTACGGCCCATGCACCTCCCAACTTATGGAAACAAATGTTAGACGAGACTACATGTTCATCTTGGCTGACATTGATGGCATACAGAGAGCAATAAAATAAAATAAAACATAGGATCTGAGTATCTAGCCACCAATCTGGCTACCTGGAGCAAAAAGGTTTTGCTAAATGATCGCCAAAGATTGGAACATTTGGATATTATGGTTCATAGTGTGCATGGCCATTTCAATTGAGAAGTATTCCAAATAGGCTCTGCCTTTATGGTTTATATTCTCACAATCAGGAACCATGCCATATCTGAAGTGGTTTGATGTTGTCCTGGTACGATCAGCATTTTAGCAAGCTGAGGTCCATGGACAAACTGCTATGTTGGGGTCACTTCAGCTCTGACATATGGCTCTGTGTTATGCTAGACAAGCTGAGGTATGCTAGTTCTTCCAATTCATCAGACTTTCACCCTAACGCAAAGCATTGTTGGACTTTTAACAATGGCAAATGTTATCAGCTAGCATGGTCTTTTTCCTAACATTGTTTGCATTGCACAAAGAACAACTCTGTATTTAGATGGTGGTCAAAGCATGAGCAATAGGAAGAATTCACTAATTTACTAATGGTGAGAAGCTGCCTATCAAGGCAAGATTCCACATCTAGGATTAGATCTTCTTGTGGGCAAAGCGGGAACTTCTTTCAACATCAGTCATGCTCACAAGGAATTTCATTTCCTTATCACGACTGATAAGTTAAGGATGGAGTTAAGAAGTTATGCCACCAAACAAGCAGTCGGTTTTATCATTCAGAGTTTTTCTTCAGATTTTGCCATTGGATCCTCAGTTTCAGGGGATACCAAGACAGTTAAGAATCTAAAATCAATTAAAGGGAGGGAGAAGGAGGTGTATAAACGCTGTGAGATTCAGCTTTGTGAGGGTTGTATTGTGGGTCCTTTCAGTCAACCGCCATGTTCAGCATTTAAAATTTTCCTTATTGGATCAGTCCCAAACGAGAGAGAAGACGAGTTCTGGCTTATCCACCATTTGTCTCACCCATTTGGAGCGTTGCTCAATGACTTAATAGACAAGAAACAAGCTAAAGTTGGCTACTCTTCATTAAACCAAGAGGCACAAGTTATTAATAAATTCTCAAACATTTGGCAGGGCAAGCTAGACATTCAGTCTGTTTTTCTACTTATCCCAGTCAGAGTACAGGACTGACCTTTATAGGTTAAGTTTTTCATTGGACAATAACTTTTATTTTGACAAGGCTATGCTGATGGGCTGCTATATGGCTTGCTCTGTCTTTGAAACTTTTAACACTGCCTTTCACTGGTGCTGTCAATGCTAAGCTCTGGGTCAAATCAACATTCGCTGTTTGGATGACTACCTCATGACTGATGAGGCGTTGGAAGGTGATAAGGAAAGAATGCAAATGCTTGTTGATTTGTGCCTTAAGATTGTGGTCCCTGTTGCCCTAGGCAAGTTGGAAGGCCCCTGCCAGGTAATTACTTTCCTTGGTTTGGTGATTGACATCACTGCAATAGCATGTAAATGTCTACTTGACATGTTAAACTGGCTAAGTGCTGCAATTGACCAGTTCTTATCAGCCATGAAAGTTAAGGTTATTGTGGTGATGCAGTTACACAACTTCTTTAATTTTGTATGTTGAGCCATATCTCCAGGCATGATCCTCTACATAATTGTATCCAATGTGGTGAAAGGACAGAAGACCAAACACCACTGGGAGCAGATACCAGTTAAGATCAAAGAGGACCTATGCTTATGAAAGACCTTTTTGAGAAACTTCAATAGCATCATGCTCTGGCAGAGCATTTGTGTTTCCTCTGAGGCTCTTCTTTAATGATGCAGCCACAGGTCTAGGTGTCAGGGGATACTTCCAGGGCAGGGGTTTTGCTTCAGAATGGCCATCTTACTGGTCTGAAGAAAGAAAGAAAGCGAAATATAACCTTCTTAGATATTTTACCAATATGGGTGGCCACACTTTTCTATAAGGGACACTTCACTAATACCAGGGTCATTTTTTATTCTGACATTCAGGCAATTGTACAACCATCAGTCAAATGATAGTCACAGTCCAAAAGGCCACATTCAATCTTAAGATTACTGGTTTCATTAAGCTTACAGAAAAATTTCAGTTTTACAGCTTGTCACATCCTAGGGAAGCTCAGTGGTATAGCTGATAGTTTGTCACATTTTCAGATGTCTAGGTTTCTACATTTGGCACCAGAAGTGCTCAGTTTGGGACACCTGTGCCTCTGGAAATCTGGATAACTGTTCATAGGTTCATAGGTTCATACTAGGCTATCTGCCCTAGGGCATTTATAAGCCTAGCCAGAGTGTGTTTGGCTTTCGCCACCCATTTTAAATGAATTTTGCTATGCCCTTTTTCGAGGTTAGTATACTGTGCCTCTGTCTAACAGTGACACAGAATTGATACCCGGGGTAAACCTTCTATCTCCCATCCACTCATCAAGATTCCTCTTGAAGAGAGTCAATGAGCGACTCTGCCTAACCTGGACTGGGATTTTATTCCAGAGTGAAGGGTGCTCTGGGTTATGAATCTGTCCCTCCAGCATGTCCTATTTATTTCAGTGCTGAGGTTCAAGTCTCTCGAGTGCGTAGCTCGATGGGATTTGGATTTTCTGAGGTGCAGCATGTCCATTAATTCCGGGTTGGACATGGCTTTATACGTCAGGCACAGATCGCCTCTGAGCAGGAGGTATGCCACTGAGTAGAGCTGGAGTTTCTTTAACCGGGCAGCATATGGCATCTGTTTGAGCCCTTTGATCCTCTTGGTGAGGTACTTTTGGGGTCTTTCCAGTTGCTGCAGGAGTCTGGTAAGGTACATCCCAAAAGGGGCATTGTGCTCAATTATGGGCCTGATAAGGGATGAGTAAAGAGGCACGATGACCTCCCCTATTCTAGATGTGAATCCCTTCATGATTAGGTGGGCTATATAAAATGTTTTTCTAACCACTTTGGCCACGTGGTTGTCAAATGAGAGATTGCTATCAACTTGGGTCCCCAGGTCCCTAATTACTTCTTCTGTACTTAATAAGTACCAATATTCTCTTATCTTGATAAGTAACCAATATCCTCTTATCCAGTTCATAGGCCATGAATTCAAAGAAGACTTATTCCATATCATTATGTGCATTTAAGGTTTTTATCCTGAGTTACATCCCTCTGAGAGACATTGGTTGACAAAATGTGGTCATTTTTTTAAATAAGAGGTGCCTGACGAATGAATCATCTAATAAAATCTGAGTTCACTTGGCAGTGTTGGGATGACTACCTCATTCCCTTGGGGTCCCTCATTTAACTAGTCATTGATTAGCCTACAGAATGGTCAGAAGTTGGAAGAATATAAAGGAAGTAATACATAATCCAAGAAAACCCATAGGCAAACATCTCCTGGGAACCATTTTAATCTGAAGACAGTTAAGTACTTCCATTCCTTCATAGTTTGCTCTACCCTGTTCATATGGTTGTATGCAGGTGCATTCACGGTGAGTGGATTGAATCCCATGCTATCCTGGGATGTGTCCCATCTAGAGAGTATGTTGTCATTTGGCTGAAAAGGTCAAAAGCAGAAGAGAGCAGCTGAGGTCAGCAAGTTTGCCTAGGTAAGGCCTTGCTTATTTCATATGTCTAGTACAGTGGACAATATCCTTACACAGGCGGGATCTAAATGTCTTCCCTGTCTGGTTTATTTTTTGTGTAAAAACAGGATGTAGAATTACACCAATGGATGTCAATGCCTTGAGTCAAATGGTTATTATCCCTAGGGGTTCATAGGTTTATAGGTTCATAGGTTAATACTAGGCTATCTGCCCTAGGGCATTTATAAGCTTAGACAGAGTGTGTTTGGCTTTCGCCACCCATTTTAAATTAATTTTGCTATGCCCTTTTTCGAGGTTAGTATACTGTGCCTCTGTCTAACAGTGACACAGAAGTGATACCCGGGGTAAACCTACGATCTCCCATCCACTCATCAAGATTCCTCTTGAAGAGAGTCAATGAGGGACTCTGCCTAACCTGGACTGGGATTTTATTCCAGAGTGAAGGGAGCCTCTGGGTTATGAATCTGTCCCTCCAGCATGTCCTATTTATTTCAGTGCTGAGGTTCAAGTCTCTCAAGCGTAGCTCAATGGGATTTGGATTTTCTGAGGTGCAGCATGTCCATTAATTCCGGGTTGGACATGGCTTTATACGTCAGGCACAGATCGCCTCTGAGCAGGCGGTATGCCACTGAGTAGAGCTGGAGTTTCTTTAACCGGGCAGCATATGGCATCTGTTTGAGCCCTTTGATCCTCTTGGTGAGGTACTTTTGGGGTCTTTCCAGTTGCTGCAGGTGTCTGGTAAGGTACATCCCAAAAGGGGCATTGTACTCAATTATGGGCCTGATGAGGGATGAGTAAAGAGGCACGATGACCTCCCCTGATCTAGATGTGAATCCCTTCATGATTAGGTGGGCTATATAAAATGTTTTTCTAACCACTTTGGCCACGTGGTTGTCAAATGAGAGATTGCTATCAACTTGGGTCCCCAGGTCCCTAATTACTTCTTCTGTACTTATTGGATTACCACCTATGTGGTAATTTGTGGGCACTTTGTTTTTGCCAAAGGGGATGACTATACCCTTTTTGGTGTTTAGCTTGAGGCCATGGCTCTGGCACCAGTTGTCTGTTTCTATGAGGCCCTTTTGGAGGATGCTTGTGTCGGCTGGAGAGTCGATTATGGTGCCCGGTTTGCAGTCATCTGCAAACTTGATCAGCCACAGTCCTTCCGTGTTGGCCTGTACCTCCGAGAAATATATACTGAACAAGAGAGGTCCCAGGACTGAGCCTTGTGGGATGCCACTTGTAACTGGTTTGGAGTCTGATATGGCTCCAGCAATTCTAACCATGTGGGTTCTGTCCTTGAGCCAGGTTGCAACCCATCTAGTGACATAGGGGTTTATATTTAAGCTGGTGAGCATATCTATAATGCCCGAGTTGGGTATTGTATCGAAGGCTTTTGCGAGGTCCAGGTAGGCTGTGTGGACCACCTTCCCCTCGTCAATGGCCTTGGTGACTGTTTCAAAGAAATCAACCAGGTTTAAGAGGCAGGATCTGCCCTTAACTAAGCTGAAATGGGTAGGATCCAGTGTCTGTAGGTCCCCAATATCTTTATTTATGAGGTCCATGATGATCCTTTCCAGAGCTTTGTAGACCAAGCTAGTCAGGCTTATGGGGTGATAGTTTCCAGGATCTGTTGAGGCACCACCTTTGTGGAGAGGGACCACTGTTGCTGTATGCCACTCTTTGGGTACATATCCTGTAATAAGGCTGAGATTGAACAGTAGTTTTATGTTTGGGTTTAGCTCTTCTTGGAGTTCATGTAGGATGCAGCCCGGGACACCGTCTGGTCCCATTGATGCTGTGTTTTTTGCTTTGGAGAGGGCGGCTCTTACCTGAGCATCTGAGATGTCAGGGGGGCAGCACTCTGCTGGGATAGATTCTTGCCCTTTTGGTGGGGAGTGGGGGGGAGAAGTTTGCACTGAACCTGTCAGCTAGGATGTTGGCAATGTCTGTGGGTTTGGTGTATTTTTTGTCATTTTGGACTAATTCTGAGCATATCTGGGAACCCACCCAGGTTCCTAACATAACTAAAGAAAGCCTTGTGATTATCCTTAGTGTCCTGTGCAATTTTTCTCTTGTAGCTGGCCTTAGACGATTTTATGAGTGCCCGTAGTTTTTTGCTAATACTGATCAGAGATGCCTTCCCTTTTTGGGATTTTGCTCTATCATGTAGTAGCTTCCTCCTTCTATTGTATAGTCTGTTTATGTCTGGGGTCCACCAGACAGGACATCTGACTTTGGAGGATTGGGTCTTGGTTTTATTTGGGATTGCATGATCCATGCATTCCTGAAGGTGTTCATAGAATGCGTTTATAAAGGATTCTGTGGTCTGAGCCGTATTTTCCACAGGCCGGGGAGCTTTGAAGGATTCCACCTCGGTTTTGAGGAGTGTGAAATTTGCTTTAGAGAAGTTTTTCACTGTGGTTTTCTGGGCAGGGAGTGGGGTCAGGATGTGAATATCCAGTGAGATTAGCTTATGGTCTGATCTTACCAGTGAGGGATACACTTCTGGTCTGGAGCATAGAGTCCCCATGTTGGTGATGATCAGGTCCAGTATGTTTTCCCCTCTTGTGGGAGTGGTAACAAGTTGTTCCATAGCATTTGAGATTATAAATTCTAGGAACCTTTGGGCTAGGGTGTTGGAGCTAGAGTAATGCTCCCAGTCTATGTTTGGGTAGTTGAAGTCACCCAATATAATGGTGTTTGGAGAGACCTTCATATTTTCCAGTGTTCTCAGGAAGGCCGAGTGGGGTTCCTGGGTTTGGGAGGGTGGTCTGTAGCAGGCTATAAACTGGAAGGCAGTTTTACCCACTGTTAGTTGCACATGGATAGTCTCTGATGCTTTGTGCTGTGCCACCAACCTGGAGGTGTGGGTATCTTTGACGAATATTGATACTCCCCCTCCTTTTGTGGTTCAGTCCAAGTTTTGGGGCTGAAAAGCATGGTATGAGGTATAACCTGGTAGTGCTGGGGTGCTCTTGGGAGCCTTGAACCAGATTTCTGTTACTGCACAGATATCGATGTTCTCCATGCTAAGGAGAGTTTCGAGTGCGTGCATCATGAGGTTTAGACTTCTGGCATTGAGTAGCATTACTCTTAGT
Organism: Protopterus annectens; assembly: GCF_019279795.1. Taxonomy (NCBI): domain Eukaryota; kingdom Metazoa; phylum Chordata; order Ceratodontiformes; family Protopteridae; genus Protopterus; species Protopterus annectens. The sequence continues at coordinate 545,993,953 of NC_056743.1, read as the reverse complement.
TTCTTATCAGTGTGATACCTATGGAGGTGGGTTTGTCTTTTGAGCCTTGCCTAAAATAGGCACTATGGGGGTAGCAAGAACCTTTGCCAATATCCGAAAGCCCAGGGGTGACAGGTGCAAGCTGTCCCTAGCGAAGTATCGTGGCTTGTCGAGCATGTCATCCCAGGCTGACAGGCATTGGATCCCCTTTGAATGACACCAATACTTAAGCCAATTGTTGAAATTGATCATCTTGTCTTCATATTGTGGCATCATTCTTGGTGAGGGTAAGATGTTACTCAAGGTCAGGGTCATACCGGCCTGGGCTACATGCTCAGAGAGCTCCTCTATGTCTCTTTTCATGTAGTCCAGGGAGGTACGTCTCAGGTCATTCACACCAGCATGGACAATGACTGAGTCATATTTGTACTTGCCTTGGAGTGACCTGAGTGCTTGTGTTATGTGGCGGATCCTAGCGCCTGACAGGCAGCTCATGGTGACCTTCTCCTTGTTCAGCCTGATGAGCGGGACGTCAGTGTGCCTGACGATAGAGTCACCTATTCATTAGATTCATTCAGGATAGGCAGAACATCAGATCTGTGAGAAGAATGTCTCTCTGTTCAAGTTTTGAAGATAATATGAAGATGGGTGTCTAATGCCTTCCTTTCTTATATCAGACTGTAATCACAATAGTTTACTTTGCTGGAAGGAAGGTCCTTTTGATCATTGCACACTCATTTATCTGGAGAACTACGAGTGCATTTGTTTTTTGGAAGGGATTATTAACCCTTCAACTGGACCCAAATTACTGGGCTGTACACTAGTGTGGTTATCCTGACTTATCCCGGCTAATGTTCTTGGATGTGTAGCATCATCTACTGACCAGCCATTCTTACCCGAAGACTGTACTCTTTCACCTTGAAGGAAATAAATTGACCAAGATTCCCAAGAAGAAACTCTTAGCCAAGAATCTGATTGACATTTATTCCTTCTGCATCTTATTCCCCTATATGTTGATCTTTTTGTCTGCTTTTGTACTTAGATTCCCTTGGAAAGGTGCTCTAAATTCTGCAGCCACTGAATTGTTGAGACATTTCATCAGCCATCAGGTTGCAAGATAAGTTGCATCCTTGCATATCCATGTGATCAAACATTCAGATTTGACATAACTGTATATGCACCTCTATGGTATGGATGAAGTTCATTTTAATGTTTTATGTTTAGAAGTATTTAATATTCAGTTTTTGCAGAATGAAATTATCTGAAATGTTAGTGACCCTCCACAACAGCTGTTTGTTTCTAAATGTCATCTGTCAAATAAGGCACTCATTATGAATTCTCCATTTTGGAGTATTCTTCAATGTGCAGGTTAAAGGTTTTGAGAAAGAAGGATTTAGTCATCTGTCACAATTTGAACATGCTAAGTTAGTGTTTAGCTTGTTGCACAAAGAGAGTCTGAGATCGAGGAGAACAGCATGCAGAAACACGCTGTGGGTGGTTACATTGCGGCCTAAACCCCACTGTGTTTTCCCTTTTGTGGTTCATTGGCATTTTAATGAGGCAAATGAGGCAGAAAGGCCTTCAGCTGTCATTACAATCATTTGGCATGTTCTTCATGGTGGGGGGGTCAAGTCACAAGTTGCTTTGATAATCTGAGCTACTGGGGGGGTGGACTTGGTGTACACACCTGATGCACAAGTTTGGAAGGGCCAGCATGGGCTAGGTGATGCCAAGCAGCTTCCTTAATTACGTTCCTATTAATGGTTTGTTAGAGAAATTAAATATTATCACATTAAGTTATTACTATAAGGTGCTGTTTTAACCTAGTCACACATTTAATAAATTGTTTACAAAGGCTATAAGGTGCGGTTTTTGACTCTGGTCAGGTGGAAGACGTGAATTGTCAACACTTCAGTCTGCAAAATAATTTGACTAAATTGACCATTTGGGCACAGGAGAATAATATGTTGATAAATACATCAAAAACTAAGCATATGAGATTTGAGAGACATAAACTGAAAGGTGAATATTTAATACAGCACACAGTATTTGAAACTGTAGACTCATTTAAGGACCTGGGTATATGGGTAGCTTCAGCTATGAGTTTTTCTAATCATATCAATCAATTAGCTAATGATAGTTATAGAACTATAGGTTGTATAAAATGATTTATAAACTCTAGGAAATCAAATATAATGAAGTCATTGTTTGCTAGTTACATTAGACCCAAACTTGAGTGTGTAATAACAATATGGAAACCCTATAGGAAAACAAGCATGAATAAACTAGAAAGAGTACAGCGGAAATATACCAAGGGCATCCATGGCTGTGAAAATCTAAGTTACTATGAAAGACTAAAATATCTGAACTTATACAGTGTCTCTTACAGATATTTAAGAGATCTTATTCAGGTATATAGGGCATTTAGGGACAACTACCTCTGGGAATGTTTGGGGTTAACAAAAAGTACTAGAGAATCATCAGACAACCTATGTAGAAGATTCTGTAGGAATGAGAAATGTACTAACTGGTTCTTTGACAGAGTAGCTGATGCATGGAACAGACTACCAAATTACATTAAAGCAAGTACTAGTTTAGACATTTTAAAGAATAGCCTGGACACTTATTATGGGAACAAGTGTTTTGGTATATTGGCAAGCTAGAAGGGCATCAATGCCTGTGCTTGAAACATTTATATGTATGCATGTATGCATGTACCATCATCTTATAGACTTCCAAGACAGCATTTAGTAAAAGTAGTTATGGCCACTACAGCTAAAATATCATTAAAATATATATGATCATTTAGCTTAATTTAATTCTTAAATTAGTCAGTAAACTGTACCATATCAGACCCTTTACAATCATGACCTGTACCACAAGGCAAAAGGCAAGCAAGCGAGATATATAGTGAGTTAAGCAGCATGTTTTTGAAAGATGGGGACAAATAGGAGTGTAGAGAGAAACACGGGCAGAATATGTAAAAGCTTAGCAGGTATTGGACCTGAAATTAGACTCAAAGATCTTATCTCTGAGCCACAGGCCTAGCCTTTTCCCAGACGTCCGAAAAGCTTTTGCAAAAGGCTTTAGGCCCATGCTCATTATCACCTCTGCCAGAAAAACAAAGTAATTCATGCAAAAGCCATTTAAATATGTTGTCTATAGCACCATCAACACATATCAGAAGTATACAAAGGCTACTTGTTTATGTATGAACTGGCATGGCTACCGAGTGCTGTTATGTTTGGTATTCTTTCCCTCTGATCTCTTCTTCTTGTCAGGGTAACACTATTGCCATTTATGATCAACAAGAAAAAGTGGAAAGAAAACACAATGAACTACACAAAAAATGTAAACCAATATGTCCAAGTGTCCTTTGTTCTTTTTCTCACTAAATGGATGAGCATTCTTCTTCATTAAGGAAGCATGGTACACTTCACGAAGCTTAGCAGATTAATTTCCACACTGAGCAAGACAGGCACATACAACGATAATAGCAGAATGTGTAGCCTTGGATAAAAACTCCACTATCAAAACATTTTTTCCTTCTACTATGGCTAAACATATTTAATATTGCACTGATGTTTGCACATTTGATTGAAATAGTAGAAGGAAAAGCAGAGAAATTCAAATAAAACCTGCATGAAAGTACAGTTGTGTAAAAATCTTACCATAATATGGATGTCCTTGCCTTCACCGCTGCAGTATTCATTACTTATGGGATTCCCTGCCCTGAAGCCCACCATCTGGCCAGTCTACCAAAGTCTACCATTGCTTTAAGGTATGCTGAATGTCACCTATACACTCCTCACGTAGCGTAGGGCATAAAGGTGACATTCAGGTGTACCATCTTCAGAACTGACTGCCCCAGTAGAAACAGCAGTCCAAGGAAAACCAAAGAGAACCTGCTCATCCAGGAAGGAAAAAAGACTAGGGGTAGTGAGGGAAGGAGTGAATACTGCAGAGGTGAAGGCTGAAGGCAAGGACATCTGCGGTTATGGTAAGATTTTACACAACTGTACTATGTCCTTACATTCACTGCTGCAGTATTCATCACACATGGGAGTGGCCAAAGCTCAAGAAGGAACTTGGGAGGAGGAAGCAGCAGTAGAGCCCTCTAGGAAGCCATGAAGAATGGTAAAGGTATGCACAGAAGGCCAGGTAGCTGCTTCAAGAAAAGAATTAGTGTCCAATCCCCTAAAAAAAGCACCAGAAGAAGCCACAGCTCTAGTAGAATGAGCCTCTACAAAGGAAGTTAGGCTCTCAACACGAAAAGTGTAACAAAAAAATACCCTTTGAAATCCAAGTAGGAATCATTTTCTTGGAAACAACCAATCTTAAAGACATAGGATGAAAGGAAACAAACAACTGATCAAGTTTTCTGATAGCTTTAGTCTTATCCAATACAAATTTGCGCTATCTATGCATGACCAAGGTATGCAGCACTCTCTCACTATCAGACTGAAGGAGGCAAATGAATAGACTGATTAAGTCACAACTCATTAACCACCTTGGGTATAAATGAAGGATTAGTATGCAAGGGCACCCTGTCCTCATGAAATATCGAAAAGGTGGACAAGCTATAAGGGCTTGCAACTCATACACCTGTCTGGCAATAGTAAGAGCTAACAAAAGAACTGTTTTTCCAAGAACAATATTGCAAGGAAGCTGAAACAGCAGGCTCAAAATGAGCCTGAGTCAATTACTCCAGAATTAAATTAAGATCCCAGGGAGGAGGAATAGGCTTCCTGGGAGGTATAATATTAAAGATGCCTTTAAGAAATAGCTTAGCCTCAAATCTAGACGCTAATGGGGGAGTTAAATGCAGACAAGCAGAAAGAGCTGATAATTGGACCTTAAAAGAAGAATAGACCAAACCAGCATTGAGCAACTCACACAAATAAGAGAGAACCAAGGGAACATCCACATAAGTGGGTGCAGGTCACGTGAAAGACACCAAATAGAAAACCTCTTCCATTTAGATAAGTAGGATTTTCTAGTAGTAGGTTTTATGGCCTCCTGCAGTACCTGCAGCATGTCCTCAGAAAAAAAGTGTCTAGGAGGGATCAAAACCTATCACCCACAGTGTCAGTTGAAGCATGGACAGGTAGGGATGGATGAGGGGTCCCTTGTCTTAGGTTCATAGGTTCATAGGTAGGTACTAGGGTATTGGCCTTAGGGCTTATATAAGCCTAGCCAAAGGTACCCTGGCTGCTTCTGCAGAACAAGAAATTTATTTCCTGTCCACTGTCGAGCAGAGAGACAGAAGTGAATCCCGAGGTGAATCTCATCTCCCATCCAATTTCATCAGATTTTTGAAGAGTGCTAATGATGAGGAGCTTTGTTTGATATTGATAGAGTTTGTTCCAGAGTATGGGAAGTCTAGAAGCTCAGGGACAGGAATCTATCCCTCCAGCATATGATGGTTGGTGAGGTGGTTTGGCTCCCTTCCCTGAGGGAGCGTCTATTAGGGGATTGGGATTTCCTGGGTTTGTGTCTAAAAGCTCTGGGTTTGACATAGCTTTTGTGTGTGGCATAGAGATCACCTCTGAGTAGGCGATATGCAGTGGAGTGAGCAAAGCAGCTTTTTTTGAGCTGCTCTGGGCATTCAAGAGGCCTTCCCAGCCATGTAGTTGTTATGTGAGGTATTTCTGTACTCATCCATGTACTGTGTGGGTAGAGGTAGTCCTGTAAACATTGATTGTACTCTATAATGGGTCTAATGAGTGATGAGTAGAGTGTTTCTTTTTCCTGGATGATCCTGATTGAGAATTGGTTGAGGTGGAGGATTGAAGGAGAGAAGGACTGTGACGACCTGTGCTGTAAGTGATCTCTTATATCACCTAAGTCCCAAGTGTCCCCCAGTCCACTTATCACACTTTTGGTGCTACAGACCTTTTGTGGTTGGGTAGTTTACTACCTTCGAGTTTTTACCAAAAGGGATGACAATGCACTTGCATATTTGAGACTGAGCTTTGGCTTTTGAGACCTGGCCTCCATGGCAGTGAGAGGTCCTTTGTTAGATGTTTTAGATCTTTGGGTTTTAGATTATGGTTCCTAGTTTGCAGTCATCCTGGAGAGGAAAGTACCCAATGACCTTCTGTGTTGTGAAGTAATTAGAACTAAGGTAGAGGAGGACAGAGAGGAACCCTGGACGGTCTGCTTGTTACTGGCTGTGGACTGGGTTTCTGATTGTCTTTGGTTTACAGTTCAGTGGTTCTTCTGTATAGGTTTTTGGTGGTTGACCAAGCATCATAGTAGGTTTTTATACCTGTGAAGTAGAGTTTATCTAAGTTTCCAGAAAGGGATCATTTGGAGAGATGTACCTTGTTGTTAGAAGAAATGTTCTGTGAACCACCTTACCCTCTATTCACGACTTTACCGGACCTTTACAAATAAGTTCTTTTATGACATGACCTGTGTTGGTTTTTTTTACAAACCCGAACTGGGGTGGAGATGCCTTTTGGGAGGTGGTATGTCATCCATTATAAGTTCCATGACATTCATCATAAGTTCCCTAGCTTGTGGGAGCCATTAGGGGTGGCTGTGGATTGTGGTGGGGGGCTACTGTCGAGTGTGCCAACATGAGTGGGATATCAGGGATACACAGCCATGGGCCAGTCACATGGATTCTTCATGGGCTACATTTGGGGAGGTGACCAGTTTGTAAAAACATGGTGTTCGCAAGTTTGGTCAGTTTGTTCTGGGGTTCTCAGCTGTGGAATTTGTGTTCTTTAAGGATTTTGTGTTTTAGGCGGTGGATATTGGTTAGACTTTGCTTTCTTGCATCTGTGAGATTTTGCTGAACCAGGATGGGGCTTAGGGGTTGAAAGTTAGCACTGAACCTTATCTGTTAGTAAGTTTTGTTTAGACTATAGCTTGGTTCTGTATATTTGTGGCCATTGTTTATGATTGACCTTGAGATTGCTGGTAGAGTTGAGGACAGTTTTGTGTTAGAATTTTTTTTTGTTGTGTTAGTAGAGTGGGCTTCTTTGTTTCATTCTAGTACAGCTGGGAGAATTTTTTCTTTGGAATCTGCTTTTACTGATTTTTGAGTTTGGGAAATAGCTTCTTTTGGATTTTTTTTTTGCAACAGTTTTTTCTGTTTGTTTTTTTTTTTATTTATGGCAGGAGCTTCTGTGGATGGGCTTTATTTTTCCAGCACATCTGAGTTTTGTTCTTAGTTTGCACATTGTTCTGTCTTTCTCGTGGTGACCCTGGCACTCGTTGTAGGATGTAGCAGTTCAGGTTTGCCATTTCTGTCTTGTGTCGGTGAAGTTGGGTGGAAGTGTTTTTGTCAGGTCCTTTGTAAGTTTGGGTTTGGGATTAGGATGGTTTGGGTTGTGTGGTTGTGGGGGTGGGGGAGGGATGTGGGTGAGGGTGATTAGCTTGTTGGGGATCTGACTGACGAGGAGAGTTGGTCTGTGTGGGAGCAGTTGTTGTCCATGGTGGTAAAGTTGAACCATAGGATTGGAATTCATGGTGGGGTTGGTGGGGTGGATTGGGTGTGGTGAATCTTTAGAAATTATTGAATTGGGAGCACAACTGGCTAAATGTTGTATTTTGAAGTTTTCCTGTCAATGTTTAGTATAGTTAGAAATCATGTAGTTGTAATCTGATAATATTTTCTGTCCCTGTAATTTCTTAGTATATTTGGTGGGAGATGGAGTTAGTTGTACTTGTGGGGGATTTGGATTGGTATCTGTACAGAGTTGTGGGTGGTTGGATAATTCTGGATGAATTATGGTGAGCAAGTATGAATGAGGTCGAGATTATCCTGAAAATAGTGGAGGAACCTATATTTTGTATGTTTAGGACCGTTTAAGGAGTAGTCCACAGGTTTCTGTCACTGCACAGATTACTCTGTTCCTTGATTTAGGTTTTTCTCTGGAGCCTTGAACCAGGGGTTTTCTGAGCTTGCAAGTGCCTCGATTTATGTGAGCATATCCACCCTGTGATGTAACTTGTGATGATTGCCTTTGGCTAGATGCAGAAGTAGAAGGAGCCAGTGCTGTTGTGGCCAAAAGAGAGTCACCTACAAGATTTTGGGATCATCCTGTTGAATCATGAACAGGACTCTCGGAATGAGAGCAAAGGGAGGGAATGCATAAAGAAACATCCCCTTTCAAGAACATGAGAGGGTGTCCACCTTCCATACTAGAGGGCCTGGGATTCTGGCACAAAATGGAGGAAGTTGTCTATTCATAGGGGAGGCAAAGAAATCTACTTGAGGAGTACCCCACTGGTGAACAATGTCCAGAAACACATCCCTGTGAAGCATCCATTCATAAGGTTTAGTGAAGTACCTGCTCAGAGTGTCTGCCACAGTGTTCTTATCTGAAGGAATATAAACTGTCTAAAGAGTCACTTGATACATGACAACCAGATCCCATACAAGAAGTGGCATCTGGCAAAGAACGTAAGACACCCCCGCCCCCCATTTATTAATATACCACATAACTATGGTATTGTCTGTGAATCCTTTGAGAGGCCCTGGAGAGAAGAGGATGAAAGGCCTGAAGAGCCAGCATAAGAGCTCTCATCTCTTTGATGCTGATGTGCTCATTCTCCTGACAAGGCAAACACACTCCCTGAACCTTCAGGGAGCCAAATGTTGCTCCCCACCCCACATCTGAAGTATTTGTGAACAGATCCTGAGAGGGAAGTGGAGGCTGAAAGTGGAGCCCTGGATTTAGTGACAACTGCTGAATCCACCACAGAAGTTCCTTCTTTTGACAAGGGAGAAGAGGAACTATAAAGTCTACAGGATGTGCAGGTTGAAGCCACACAAACTTCAGAAAACACTGAAACGTCCTCATGTGATGTTTGGCCAGAAGAAGCATTGGGATGGTGGAAACCATGAACCCCAGAGTTCTGAGAAACTCCCTGGCTGTAATGGAGGCCAGGGGAAGAAGAGTTTGAAAGTAAGAAATGAGAGAAATGAAAGTTAAGACCTTTGGAGGAGGCATGGATGCCAGCATTGGCACCATCTGAATCCTGCAGCCCAGAAATACATGATCCTGAGAAGGAGTCAGGGAAGACTTTTTGAAGTTTATCGTGAACCCCAGACTTTGAGGAAGAGAAATAGTAAAATGAAGATTTTACAAAAGGACCTCTGGAGAGGATGCCTGAATCAGCAGGTTGTCCAGATAAGGAAATATTTGGATCCCTTGAATTCTGCAAAAAGCAATCACAGGAGGGAGGCATTTGGTGGACACCCTTGGGGCAGTAGAAAGGCCAAAGGGCAAAGCACAGAACTGAAAATGCTAGGAAGCAACAGAGAAAAGCAAAAACCTCCTGAAAAGAGGCTGGATCAGAATACGGAGATAAGTAAGGAGCCTTGAGATCCAGAAACACCAGAAAGTCCTGAGGTAGGAAAATAGGGTCTGAAGGGATAACATCCAAATGGAAGGCACTTTCAGAAAAGTGTTTAGATGAGAGTGGTCCAGAATTGGTCTCCAAGTACCTGCTTTTCTGGTCACTAGAAACATTCTTGAATAAAACCCTTTCCCCCTTTGGGACACAAGCACATCTTGAATAGTACGCTGAGACAAAAGTTCTCAAAGAACATCTGGGAAAAAAGGAAGTTGTTCCTGATGAGGCTGAGGAATGGCCATAAAAGAAGGATGGGAATTTCACACCATGAAGTACCACTGATGAATGATTGACAGAACTCAAGAATCCTGGGTGATTTGAAGCCAAATAGGGAGAGAAAGAGAAAAGTGAAGAGAGAGGGAGGAATGTTGCTGGGAACAGGTGGATAGTCATACAGCACCTGGTTTGTCAGGAAAGGAAGGCTTTAGAATCCCTGCAGTCTAAGTGGCCTTAGCAGAAGTAGCCTGTTTACCAGCCTTTTTACCTTAAGCAAGAGGGCAAGGTTGCCTATAATCAAAGGCTAGCTTAGAAGGGTAGTTTCTCTAAAATGTAGGCACAGGAGAAACAAAGACATGATTAAACTCCTGTAAGGCCTTCTCCTTGTCCTGAAGAGACTTAAACAAACCAGCAGTCTCTTCCCCCAAAAAAGTTTAGTCTCCAGAGGAGCATCCATCAACTTAGCTTTAAAATCATCAGGTAAAGGTTGAAGCCTAAGCCAAGCATACCTCCTCAGTACTGAACCAAAAGCAGCAACCCTAGAAAAGGCATCTGCTGCATCATAACTACATCTGATAGAATGACAAACTACTTGAGACGCAGTCCCTAGCAAGGAAAGTGCAGAATATTTACTCTCGGAGTCTGAAAGATCAGAAAAAAGCTGACAATCCTGAGAAAGAAGAGCCAACACATACCTAGATATTTGGGTCTGATAATTAATAGCCCTAAAAGCTAGGGTAGCAGAAGTGTAAACTTTCTTACCCACCCTGTCCAAAGTCCTGCTATCCTTGTCAGAAGGCAGTAACTTAGATGAAGGAAGCAACTGAGACAGCTTATCAGAAGCAACAAACACCACAGAGGGCTCAGCAACAGGACATTTGAAGAAAAATTAGCAGACTTCTTGGTAATAGGGGGCAGAGAATCAGGCACTTTAGAGGCATTAGAGTAAACATCTAGTAAAGCAGCCATGACAGGAGGACTAGCTGCAGGTTTAGGAGATTCTGTCTGCAGGAACTCATAGTACCACTTGTGGATATCAGAACCTGGGCACAATCCCACTTAAAAAATCCCATCATCCTAGAGATTGTGTTTCCAAAGGAAATTTTCTCAGAAGGAGTATTTAGACTGTCGCTTTTCTAGTCAGGATATAATAGATGAGTCTTTGTGGGTTCTGTTGAAGCAGCTTTTTATGTAAAAACACATCAAAATAGAAGCTAACTGACTTTAACTTAAGTAACTTGTATACAAACTAGCTACTGCATCCATACATGCTCACTCTCTAGCTGCACTCTCAAAATGGCACTGGGTATACCACATGCATGCAAATTATGTGTGCACATTCAGTCCTAGATATGCTTCTTAAAGATACAGCACATACACTCTGTTCTACATCCTCATTCTTTGAGAAATAGATTATGCAATGCTAAGAATCTCATTTGGCATGCAAACAATACCAATAATTCTTTGTCAGCAATTATACAGATCTAGGTACATATATACAGTTATGTCCATGTTGCTGTGCATTTCACACTAGGTCTGGAAATGCAAACAAATCATGTGACATAAAACTGTGAATTAGATTTAGCAACTCGAACTGTCTTTGCTGAATGTTCACCCTTGGGAATATCTGCAACATCCTCAGGAAAGGAAGTAGATGTTAAGACATGTTCTGGGATGGGATGCTGTGATAACAATTCTGGTACAGGAAGAAGATTTCTGTGGTTTCTCTTATACTCCACACCCTCAGATTCTATGAAGTAGGTTCTCAGCTATATACTTATACCTGTAACTTGACCAATCCAGTTGAAACCTCTCACAATTTGTATCCTCACTGTCTGTCTCTCTCCTTCTTTTAATGTACAAAGAAATCTGCTTGACTTATCATAACTGGACTTCTGCATAGAATGCTTCTTGAATAATTGGGCTTTGATAGTCTTGTTATTCTTAGCTTTAGGCCTCAATAAACTGGAACTAATAGGCAGCATTGTTCTGATTTGCTTGGATAGAAGTCTTTGAGCAGGTGAGTCAAGCATATTGTCACAGGGTATGTTTCTGAAATTAATAAATTCAAATAGATATCAGTATTATCACTTTTTGACCTTTCAAGTAATTGCTTTGCACTCTGCACTGCACATTCAGCTAGTCCATTTGACTGTGCATATTCAGGACTGCTGGTAACATATACAAAGCTCCATTCTCTTGCAAATTTCTGAAATTACTGACTAGTAAATTGAGTACCATTGTCAGGAATAACTGGGTGTGGGCTACCATGGACTGAGAAATGATGTTTCAACTTAGTAATAACAGTAGTGGATGTTATTAGATAGTAGATGAATCTTGAACCAGTTTGAGTAAAAGTCTACCAATACTAAATAATGCTGATTGTTCCACTCAAACATATCAGTGGCTACTGTTGGCCAAGCTAGTTCTGGAACTTGACAGTGGAAGTGGTTCTCTCTACAAATGTGGTTTACTACTATTGCATACTGAACAAGAAGAAAGTACTTTATCAATGTCTTTCAGTAAGGAAGGCCAAAATGCTAGTAGATGCAAAATGTGGGTGACCACAATGCAAAATCTGGATATATACATGTTGTGAAGAAGCAGGAACAACAGTTTTAGGACCTTTGAAAATAATGCCATCTTCCATCAGCATCTCATCTCTGTAAGGAAAATAAGTTTGCACTTCAGGTGGTACACTAGATTGCTTTGATGCCATCCAATATTAATGTAGTGGTTGAGATTTTGCAAAACTGGATCAGTCTTTGTATGATCTCTCAGCTCATCAAGTCTAGTGGTAGAGGAAATTGCACACTGCCATCACATCAAAGTCAAAATTCTCTGTGTCAAGCTGTTCTATTGTATTTCTGATCAATCTGGATAAGGTATCTGCCACATAAAGAAGTTTGCCTGTTATATAGACCATTTTAAAGTTGTACTTTTGCAATTTGATAATAATTCTTTGTAATCTTGCTGTTGCTGAATGCATAGGCTTCTTTAGAATAGTAACTAGAGGTTGATGATTGGTTTCAATCTGAATAGCTCGACCATAGATATAATCATGAAACTTTGAACATACAAATACTATTGCCAAAAGTTCTTTCTCAATTTGAACATATTGTATTTTAGTTTGGGTAAATGTTCTAAATGCATTGCTACTGGTCTGCCTTCTTGAAGAATAACTGCACCAAGACCAAATTTTGAAGCATCACAGGAAAGAGTGACTGGTTTATTGACATCATAGTATCTTAATGTAGGTGGGGTGGCAATTTTCTGCTTAAATTCTTCAAATGCCTTCTGGTGCTGTTCCAACCAAGACCATGTCATATTTTTGCACATCAGCTCCCTTAAAGGTATTGTCATCTCACTGAAGTCTGGTATGGACTTGCCTAAATAGTTGACCATGCCTAGGAAATGCTGTACAGCTTGAATATTATTTGGTGCTGACATCTCAAGAATAGCTGCTTGCTTGGTCAGGTCTGGTCTCATACCAGTGCTGGTAAATAAATGACCTACAGATGTGACTTCTGGTAGTCTGAATTTACACTTCAGAGGATTAAGCTTTAAGTTCACCTCACGTGCTCTGTCTAGAACTCTCTTTAGGTTTCTGTCATGCTCTGCTTCACCATTGCCTCCAACCAATAAATCATTCACTATTATGGAAAAGGGTGACTTGAAAATATTTGCTCCAATGCACCCTGGAAGACTTCACTTGCAGAATTTATTCCAAATGGCATCCTTAGGAATCTGTATCTCCAAATGGGGTACTGAAAGTAGTCAGTAATGAAGATTTGCGATCAAGCATCACTTGGCAAAATTAACTTTTTGCATCCAAGACAGAAAAAACAGTGGCATTTGGTATCAGAGCTGTGACCTCTTCAACTGTACACATTGGGATATGTGGTCTCTTCAACACTTTGTTCAGATCTCTTGGGTCAATACATATTCTGATTTCATCTGAGCCTTTTTTGTGAGCTGCTACCATAGATGACACCCATTCAGTTGGTCCTGCAACTGGACATATTGCACCTTGCTGTATCATTTTTTCCAACTGAACATTGACTTTATCCTGAATATCTATTGGAATTTTTCTTGCTGGTCTGACTATGGGAGTGATCTCTGGGTCTAACTTCATGGAATGCACAACTGAAAGTTTGCTCAACTTGTCATCGAAAACATCAGCGTACTCTGAGAAAATGGCTTCAGAAAAATTAGAACTAGGATATGCACTTATATGATGAACTTCATTTGTAAAAGAAAGCAGATTCATTCTCAAACTGTCTCTGAGACCCAAAAATGACTGCACAGGTCTTTGAACTACATAGAATAACAAGATATAACAGTTCTTAGCCAAATAACTTGAAAGCATTACTGAACCTTCAGTATGAATTTCTTCACCTCCATAAGTAACAAATTTTGCACTACCGGCCACATTGACTTGCTCATTACTTCTCACTTCAGCAAATGTGTCTGCTGATATAACATTACACTTTGAACCAGTGTCTACTTTAAGCTTAGTGGATTTACTATTGATCTGGACAGTACAAAACACTTTGCTCTTTGCCAACAAATTCACTGCATCAGCTCATTCACCAATTACTGATACACCATCTACATAGAAAGTAGACTGCTGCAGTTCTACTTGGTCAACTTGCTTTTCTGAGTGAACCCTCTTTGCAACTATGTGGGGTTCACTTGATTTGCAAAATTTTTGAAATGGTTCAATTTTTTATGCTTGTGACATTGCTGATGAAATGCTAAGCATTTTTCTCTTTTAGACCCATGATTGCCACCACAATTGTGACAGTTAAAAATAAAACTGGATTTGGGTTTTGCTGATTCATAGTTGTACTGCACTGAGCATGCTCCTTTCTTAGAATTTAATGAAAAACTATGTGGTTTCCCTGGTGAGCCAGCAGGGGCTGTGCTTGCCATGTGTTTAGGCCTACTTCTGTTTGCCATGTGTTACATGCTATCTACGTTTGCTCTGGAGCCTGCTGAAACCATGCTCTTGTCACTTGCAAGCATACTTGTGTGTTTTTCTGTAACTTCATGGATTTGACAAATTTCTATGGCTTTACTCAATGTTAAATCTCTGTCATGAAGCAAAATCTTTCTCACAGCAGCACTATTAATACCACACGAGCCTATCTTTTATTAACTCATCTTTTAGGTCACCAAACCGACACATTTTAGCCTTGTTTCCCAGGTCAGTTATATAAGCTGTAAAAGTTTCCCCCTGGTTTCTGATCTCTTGTGTAAAACAAATGGCTCTCTAATGTAATATTTGTCTGAGGTTACACATTTCTCTAAACTTGCACTTCAAACACTCAGGGTCTTCCCTTGATTCAGCCTGTACAACAATATGATGATTTTCACCTTCTCCCTCATATACTGTTGGTGCATACACAAATGAAAGCTCTCTTTCAATGGCCTGTCGCCCAGCTAGGTTTAGGAAAATGAATGCCTTGGTGCGTGCATCTTTGTCTTAGTAAGCTGCTTGTATAAAAATATCATACTCTTGTTCAAATATTCTCCAATTATCTGCAATATTCTGATCAAATACAAGTGGTAAGGACTTTCAAAATCTGTTTGACGTATTAACACATATCAGTGAAGGGTTTTGCAAATATGCACAAACACACACGCATTCACATATGCCAGAAATTTATGCCAGTATTCGCAACTTTGCCTAATAGCGCAACAAGCCTCTGAATAACTTAACTTTGTGAAATAAGTCCCTCAGGCAGTGTAATACTCTTGAAACTACTGTACTGCTAAAGTAATTTGCCATAATTTTCATAAACACTTCAAATAACTGCATGGTGTAAATGAATTGGACAGGAGTTTGACTTGCTGTACTGCAAGAAATTATCTCTTTTCAGTATAAGAAATATTTCATATAACTGCACACATTTCAAAGTAATTGGACTTTGCAAATAAACCATACACAGCACACTGAAATTTACCCAAAATGGAGGTAATTTGCTAGATAATGCTTTACGATGCAAGAACTTTGCAAAACAACTTTGCAAATTGACACACCCAGCACAAGAAACCTTTTGAAATAGCTATACCTTGACTGTACTTCACAAAATAGTTGCACTTTGCACACATACAGCCTCTTCAGAATACATGCACAGCATATTGTCAGAAAGCCACAATTATATGAAAAATGGACCAAAAGTATAAGGCAAAAATCTGGACAGTCTGCGAAAATCTGTACAGTTGAGAGGTATGATGCACAGTAATAAGCACATACTGTAAGCACTTTTACACACTTTAAGATACTTTGAATAATACTAGTTATGCTCTTGATACAATACAAATTAGTAATTATGCCAAAACACAGCACTTTGCCAAAAAACATGCAGTCATCTTGCTTTTTCTATGCTTAATGTGCCCTTTCTGCCCTTATTATATTTGTGTTGCTTGCTTAATCTCCTTTCATGCCCATAATACTTTTCTTGTGCTCGTTTTACTCTAAGCATACCCGCTTTGCCTCAAAAACACATTTTCTTTTGCTTTAAACATACTTGTTTGCTTTTCTGACAATTGTTTCACCAAATATCTTAATCTTAAATATTTAACTTAAGTTAATAAATAATTGGTCCGACCACAGAAAAACAGCTATATGGATCCCAAGCACTCCACTAAAATCTACCAAATTGCAAGAAACATTAAAAATAATAAAAAAGTTTAATATTAAGTGTACAAATGTAAAAATCCACTTTTCGTCGAGTGGAACTCACTCAACTTCTTCAGATAAAACAGGTAAACTGACAACCATTTCAAAATACAGGTGCCCTAACATAGGTTACAAGTAAAGTCTCATGGGTAACAATGTAACAGAGACCATTTAAAAGTGTATATAGTTATACTCTCAAATTTAAAAATACCAAAAACATTATGACAAAATGTTATTTATATATATGACAGTATTGTATGTGTGTGTATAAAATAAGTAAATGTTAGCTCGGTTACTCATCTAATGATTACTAAAAATGTAACCTTGAATCACTAAACCATACCGTAATTGTTGCTATTATAACTACATTTAAAATTGTTCCCTCATAAAGGCTCATGCAACCTGCGGACCACAATAAAAATTAATGTACAATGAATAATAAACACACCAATGAAAATAATAATGATGTAGAAAATGTAGTGTAATATCCATAAATGGGTAAACATCCATAAATGAAAGATAAGCTATAAATGCAAAAACATCCAAAAACATCCATGGCTGGAGCCTACTGCAAAACAGCCGAAATTTCTATCTTATTGACCCGAATATTTTTATTATGTGTGTTGAATAAATAAACGTCCATAACTAGAACCTACTGCAAACAGTTAAATGTCTATCTTATTAATATGGATGATTTTAACATGTATATTAAATAATAAACCCACCGATTATACTGTAGGCCGATTCTATATCCTACATTCACAATGTATACACCTGGAAGATCTAACATAATATAATGTGCATAGTTAACTATGCAATTCGATAAGGGTGTATTATCATATAATATATTATAGAGGAGTGAACATAGAGTATACTAGGATGACTAGCCTACACAGACATCACTCCTATGATCATACAAAACTCTTCTAGTGGTGATTGCAGAATATATACAATCACTGTCTAACCAAATTTTTTAATCTTAAAATACACATTATGGAACTCATCTCGTTGATACCTGGGAATTGGCAAGCACTGACTCTCAATTGCCAAAGGAGTTCACATCTTTCTAGTCTTAAAGACTCAGGTCCACCTCTCCCATCATTCCTCAACTGTTGTAAAACCCTGAACTTGAACTGGTGTCCTGCATACTCACTGATTTGTCTGGCTAGTATGTTTTCAGGTTTATTCTTATTTATACAATATATGTGTTCATTCAACCTCTCACACAGCTTCCTATCGGTTTTACTGATATAGAAAGCTGGACAAGTTGTACACGTAGCTAGGTAAACAACCTGTTTACTTGTACAGTCATACCTACCAGACATTGTAAATTGTTTGTTACGTATTTTAAACCTAGCACCCATGTCTATGTATTTACAGGCACGGCACATATTACATTTATACATGCCATCCCTGTTGCTCATTGGTCTCAAATTGGTCTCCAAGACTGACTTTAAATTACTACCACGCCTAAACACTACCTTAGGTAGTGTTGGGAAAAGTGACTTAAGGTGGCCGTCCCTCATTAAAATTTCCCAGTTTGTTAAGATAATAGCTACTACATCATGAGAGTCCATATTGAATGTACAAATAAAACTATATGGACTGAAGAGTTGTTTACTCGTCCTTGCCCAAAAACTGAAAGTGGAGTTACTACCCAATATTGGAGTATATATACCAGACATCCTCTTATACTGAACTTCATCGATCATTTCATGTAGGAGGGGCACTGGATACCCCCTCTGTATGAAAAAAGATTGTAACAGTGTACATTCATCCACAAAGTCGGAGTCCCTTGATGTTATCCTGGCAGCCCTAACTAGTTGACCCTTCACTACCGATTTTTTCCTGGTGTGAAGGATGACAACTAGTATATTGTAAAAACGCATTAGAGTAAGTGTCTTTACGAAAAATGTTAGAGACATATATCCTATTAACATAGTCTTTACTGAGTTCCACGTCCAAATATGCAATTTTATCTTTGCTATAGTTGAGCGTGAACTTCAAGAAGTCAGTACTGGAATTAAAACCTTCCAGCATTTGTTGTACTTCATCTGAAGTACCCTTAAATAGGATAAATATATCCAGAAATTGCGTGTAAAACTGGATTTGATCTTTATAAATAGCATTAGTTAAAACATCTTCCCTCTCCCAAAATGCCATTACAAGGTTACCAAATAATTGGTGCCTCCCACTTGTTTAATAATGCAGTTTGTGCCCCTGTAATGCTCTATTGTATCTTTTTTTTATAAAATAAGCTGTTTGTGCAAGTTTTCATTACTTTGGTTCTTTTCTGGCTCTTTTTTGTGCTGGTTTCTCTTAGTTTACCTTCACTGTCATCTCTGCAGCTCATGGCTCCGAATTTCAATTTCTGGAATCCCAGTTCTGACCCATTTCACTCTTCTACTCAGGATACAATAAAGGAGTCTTCATCAGTTCTGTTTGAGCAGCTTTATTATGTACAAATACATCACAATAGAAGCTAACTGACTTTAACTTAGGTAACTTATATACAGACTAGCTATTGTATCCATACATGCTCACTCTCTGGCTGCACTTTCAAAATGGCACTGGGTATAGTACGTTCCTCAGACTTATGTGTGCACATTCAGTCCTTGATATGCTTCTTAAAGATACAGCACATACACTCTGTTCTGCATGTACTATTAGGGCCCTCCTTCGTAGACCTGTAGTCTAAAGGAGAAGGAATCTGGGTAGAATAAGTAAGGGATTCTTCATCAGCATCCAATTCTTCCTCAGAAGAACTTAATTCCCTGGGCCATTTAGGTGAAGAAGACCAAGGAGGAGCAGGAACCAAAACCCCTTGAGGAGGTCTTAATGACAGTAAAGCAATAAATAACCCCTGAGTAAAGGCCTGCCACTCACTTTGTGGATCCCTAGGAGCAGAAGAAACATATCTAGTTTTCTGTTTCTTTCTTAAGGGGGCATCCTTCCTAGAAAACTGAGAGGGCCCTGATTCAGGATGGCATTCCACAACCATAGTAGGAACTTCTTCCCTTAGAAGAAACTGCAGAACCCGTCTAGACCACTTGAAAACAATCAACCGTGGTTCCCCCTTAATGCCCAAAATGGATGCCTGCAAATTCTTGTCAGACGCGTTGCCTGCAAGATCCTCACCAGCTTCCAACCCAGACATGGCAGAGGAATCTGACAACACAAACAAGTAAGTCTCTAGGTTTGTAATAACCTTCTGAGAAACCACCAGCAGAGGCTGGACAGTGTAAGAATCTGGTCTTACCTTTTTCACCTTCTTCTTCTTCCCTGATGGCTGACTCTTGGGTCAGAAGTTCCATCCACAGTATTTTTAGCATGCAGCTTAAGATTCTCAAGATACAATGAAAGGGAACAAAGCCTACTATGAGGGGTTTTCAGGACAAAAGCCTGACAAATAGAACAAGATGTATAGTAATGAGATGCTCCTAGGCAAAAAAGGCACTTATTGTGTTGGTCTTTATGGGGAATCTGTCTCCCACACTGGCATTTACCCTTCCTGGATGACATTAACACCCCAAACAGTACAACAAAAATGAAGAAAAGAACAAAACCCCAACTGAGATCTTATCTGCAATAGTGAGGACTTCAGCAAACTGGAGAAATGACCAGAATTCCAATAAACAAACAAAAAAAAATGGCAAAAAACAGATGAAGGCAAACAGACCGATGGTTATAAAACAGCGTTTGGACTGGCAGCAAAGAAGTTCAGAGGATGGTACACCTGAACATCACATTTTTGCCCTACACTGTGTGAGGAGTGCATAGGTGACATTCAGCATATCTTAAAGCAATGGTAGACTTTGGTAGACTGGGCGGATGATGGGCTTCACAGCAGAGAATCCCATAAGTAATGAATACTGCAGAGGTGAATGTAAGGACATCTGCAATTTCAGATTTAAAGAAAAACAATAAAGGGGGAATAACATTTTTAAACAAAGTATTTCCTTTTCCTCTGTGTAATGCTAATGACTGGTATCTTTACAGATGATATATTATATACAGAAAATGCCCTTTTATGATACATTTCCAATTTGAATCCTGTTCACATGATGCAGTGAGTATGCAGGAAATATTAAGTAACAGTTTCTCAGAGCATCTGTCCCTGACAGACCAGTTACTAATAGTAATTTTAATACAAATGTGTTAACTGTTACCTTTTCTATAACAGCATAGAAAATAAAGTACTTATTGCTAAAGTACTTTAAATAGAGAATTTTTACCTACCACATTGTCAAGGTAATTCTCAAAACTAGAGTCTACTGCATTGTATTCTGCTTTAGGTTTTTAGTAAAATAATGTTTAACCGTTAACCTTTATTAAATTTTACCTCGGCATTCTTGTGTGTCTCTTTCAGGGTGTATATGCATGTGTGTGTTCCTTTTCTGATTTATTTGATCTTCAGATCATTAAATCCCTATGCACCACTGTATCATCACCAGTCTGCCAGTGCTGGTGTGTTAACTATAGTGGGTTAAAGGAGGCCATAGTATCATTTGTTTGTTCGGAGTCTAGCACTAGGCCACTTCTTCAATGTGTCCATCTGCAATGCACTCTATCAGGCAAAGAGGATGTATGCAGCACCACATGCCTGCATATGTGTGCGTTATTTTGTCTGTGGCCACTAAGAGAAAGCTAAGACAAATCAAATGTCACTGGTATAGCAGAACAGCCACTGGGAACTCTATACTGCCTCTCCCTAAGAAATCCTGAAATGCTAATTAAATTCAGTTTCCTTTTGCTCAGTCTGAAAAAAATACCTTCACCAGAAGGG
Organism: Protopterus annectens; assembly: GCF_019279795.1. Classification (NCBI taxonomy): domain Eukaryota; kingdom Metazoa; phylum Chordata; order Ceratodontiformes; family Protopteridae; genus Protopterus; species Protopterus annectens. The sequence continues at coordinate 545,972,909 of NC_056743.1, read as the reverse complement.
CTAGTGCATATCTTCTTCGTGTTAATGGTCTCTGTAGAACATTCCATAAGAAGGGAGGACATTGCTTTAAATTTAATAGCGTCTGCTTACCAAATGATTCATAACAACAAAGGTATTTGCAGATTAGGCCAGTACTTTTTACAGCAATTGCATAGTTTCAAAGGGGAATTTACCATTTCCCCCACTGTAGTGTGATGTCAGAGTTGGCACATATAATTTGCAAGGGGTGTGGGTTGTGCAGGGGGGCTTCCCCTGCAAAAATGTAGATTTGTTTTTTTCTTTTATTTTCAGTTTTTGGAAATATGACCTTATGAATTTTGAGTTTCTAAAAACCCATATAAATGCATATAGATATAGATAGATATGTGTGAGTGTGTGTGTGTGTGTGTGTGTGTGTGTGTGTGTGTGTGTGTGTGTGTGTGTGTGTGTGTGTGTGTGTGTGTGTGTGTGTGTGTGTGTGTGTGTGTGTGTGTGTGTGTGTGTGTGTGTGTGTGTGTGTGTGTGTATGTATGTGAGTTTATAGATGGATTTAGATGCTATAGCCATTTCTATCTATTGATATAGACAGATATAATTCCCAACTGAAACATAGATGTAGGTATAGCTATAATATAGACAGATAAATATACATATCTCTATCTGTCTATATATATATATATATATATATATATATATATATATATATATATATATATATATATATATATATATATATATAAAGAGAGAGCAATATGCACATATACAGGCAGATAAAGATATAGATACTTGTATGGAATATATTCCTTTAATCCAATTTTTTCATCAACCAGGAAAAGGCAGGTATATGAGATGGGGTATCTGAAGATCACATGTATCAGTTTTTTTTAAATGGGTGTGAGATTGTGGTAGACTGGAGATTGGGGACACTAGGGAATCTGTCCTTTACCAACACTAGTAGAAGTGTTTTACATTGGTAATTAGCTGAGGGTGTTGGAGGGCATTTTACATTTATTTTCTTTTTTTTTTCCCCAGTTGGTTGGTGCTTGAGCATCTGGCTTGATCACTTGCCATTGATGGTTTGAGTTCTGATTTATGGCTGTGTGTGTGTGTGTGTGTGTGTGTGTGTGTGTGTGTGGTGTATATATAATATACATTTAATTTTGGAATATATATATATATATATATATATATATATATATATATATATAAATACACACATACATACATACACACACACACACACACACACACACACACACACACACACACACACACACACACACACACACACACACAAAGACACATATATACATGTATAAAATGCAAGGATATTATAATCTTTTTCCTTGAAAGTGTGAAGGTTTCTTTTCTGTACATAACTCCCTAATAGTTTTGCAGTATGATGATACTAATCATTCTTACATGTATTATTTGACCTTATTGTCCCGGTCCCCTTCAACAGACACACAACGAATAACATCTGATGACCTTTATTAAACTTCCATAAACATAACTTTATTAACCAATATTATTTATTAATCACAACATAAGCATCCATATAACTGATATTAATCACAGCATAAACATCCATATAACTGTTAACTAGGGCAACGTGACCTCGCTCACCCTGACCCAATAAGCAGCGTCCTTACTTCCACTCGCTTATTTTACTTATGAAGCAGCATCACATCGCTCACTTCATTTATCACTTATTGAATTAAACATCCAGCAAAATAAGCAGACTCCTTACTTCTGCTCACTTATTTTTCTTATCAAGCAGTGTCCATCTGCTCACTTTTCTTTCCCAACTCATTAAAATGAACATCCAACACCAGAGGGGGATCAGAAGAGGGCAAACCTGCCCCTCTTCTCTGCCCACCAGCCTGACCAGGCTGTTCCCCCCTCACTCCTACCAAAACTTCCAACAATCTAAACCCCCATTAAAATACATTAAACCAAAATCATTTGATATAATCCATCCTTTCTAAACCAAGTTGAATCCCTGTCATCAACCTCCCAAAGCCCTATCATATAAATACCCAAAGCGGTCAATTGCCTAAGTGGCTGAAATTAAACCAGTGATCCCCCTAAAATGCTAAAGTAATAACCATAACATTTTATAACCTCTGTATAGTAACTAAATTAAGCTCCTCCCTACACTTACCTCATTTCCTCCCAATCATTCTACATTCCCATTTAACTCTCTCATGCCCCAATACCCTACTTCCCATGCCGTCTTAATTCCCACTACTATTTCTACCTAACCCCCACCTGAAGATGTCCCTGGACAAATTTGTTTATTATTAAAGCTCATTTATCAATTCTTTCAAACAAATCTTTTAATTCATCCTCTGTGCTTGACTGAAATTAAAAATAAAATAAATGAAACATAAAACTGCCTTTTCATGTAACTACCCCTTCATGAAACTTGCTACCCACTTTAAGCAATAGGTATCTCTTCAACATGTATTTCAGGATGTCAGCAATGAAGCCTTCAGTGTCTGAGATTCTGTACTGTAATTTGAAGTCACTTCCTCTACATAACAAAGAGCACCATTCTTTGTTTTAACTGAGTCTATGATGGGGAACTGAGAGATATGAAGCAGAAAAAAGTTAAGGAATGGAAAACTAAAAGAAAATATCTTTCTTAGTAAAAACATACAAATGTTGTACAAAAGAACAGAAATGAAATAAAAAAACACAAGCAAGAGATCTTTTGGATATTGCCAGTGGCTGCTGGATGAGACAGTCTTCTCTGTATAATTTTCATGGTAAGGTGTCATCTGAAAAAAAGACTATCTATATGTTTAAAGTGGATAAAGAGAAGATTGAGTATGTGTGATGTATGTGTGTGCGTGTGTGTGTGAGAGCATGTCTGTGCACGTGTCGGTGACTGTCTATATGTGTATGTTTTTATATATGTATATATATATATATATATATATATATATATATATATATATATATATATATATATATATATATATCTGGGTGTGCATGCATGCATGTGTGCCCATTTTCACATTCTTGTGGAGGAAGGTAAGTGTGAATCTAGTAAGAGTAAGTGTAATAAAAATTATACAATAAACCCTTATTCAAATTCAAATATGTGCATATTGATTGGACACAGTAGTGTCTACTACAAATAACTGCATCTTGCTTAACTAACATATGATTATAAAAACCCAAAACACAAAAAACAATAGGAGGTTACCAGTCAAAACTGTAGAAAAAAAAAACTCCATTGTCATACACTTTACTTCTCCATTTGATGAATGATGGGCTTAATTATACAACACAATGAGACAATTATGGCTGAATTGATGAATGATAGCCAAAAAAGAGACTTCTCTCAACAGAATGATTTACTATTAAAATGTTAGACTATAACAATAGCTTTAGGCATGTTGAAGGAATTACTGATAAAGTTGAACAAAGGAAAATTAAGAAGTTAGTAAGAGATGCAAGTAAATACCATAAAGGGATTGAATACTCTGAACCAATATTCAACATACATCATCCCGATGCACATGATGTTGATGTTAGTGATGTTAACAGACCTATCAAAACAGAGGGTGGCGTAGAACCAGTTGGTGAAGATGATAATTTTTCAGGGATGGAGGGTTTTCCTCTACTGCACGGATCCAAGAGCATAGTGCAGAAAAGACTGACACAAATTCCACATTATTTGAATACTACTAAATCCAAGAAGAGATGGATGAAAAACCGAAAGGCCAGGGAAGAGGGTTGGTGTCATACTGACCCTTATCAAAGTAGAAACAGCATCGCCTTGATTATATATGACTGACTTTTTTTATATTAAAATGTATGATGGTTGCTTTGGTGGAATTCTACCGCTTTCTACATATCTTAAACCAACTGTTATAGATTATGCTGGTTTCACATCCTACAATTATAGTCATATGGACATAGATGAAAGACATCTTAAAGTGTTTAGTAAGAGTTTCACTTTTGTGCCCAGATCTCAAATTAACATTGGTGAAGTGTTAATTGTACTTAAACTATATGTTTTTAAACTTAATTTGAAGTTGTTTTTTCATGAACAGGAAGTTATTGACTATGGAGGTATGAACTTCACTCAAAACAGTACCTTCAATCCTATTTTGCACCCAACACTTCAATTATATGAAAAGTTTTGTGAAAGGGATATAAGGAATTTGTACAAAACATACTCAAGGTACATATTCAGACTTGACTATTACTGAAGTTAAATTATTAAAAGAACTGTCCAGTTGTAGGGAAGTGAGATGCATTAAACCTGACAATGGAGGGGGAATTGCTTTAAGGGATAACATGGACTATACTAGTAAAATGTTTAATCTTTTAATTTTTTTAAACAATGAATCTCAATATGTCAGGGTTTCTATCAATGAAGTTAATCGAACTTATTATAAGATAGATGTTTTCTTACAGGATCTGTTAAATAAAGATATAATTGACAGCAAACTTTATACATTTTGGAAAGTAGATTTTCCAGTTACTCCTGCTGTTTTTGGTATCCCAAAAATATACAAATGCTTAGAAGATCACCTTGTGCGTCCGATAGTGGCTACCTCTAGTTCAAAAACACACACCCTTGTCTTATCCATTGACAGGACCTTATAAAACTTCTTCAATAACTACCATACATTTTAAAAGATTTGTGGGATTTTTTAAAAAACATTAGTCAAGACTAATATGATCAAAACAAAACCAAAACCCCATAAACCAATACTCCCAAAATGCAGGAAATGCAGAGCAAGGCAGCACACAAACTCATTATTTGTTTTTAAAAAAATAAAGTTTCCATTTTACTGAAGGAGACAAGTTTGTGTGCTGCCTTGCTCTGCATTTCCTGCATTTTGGGAGCATTAGTTTATTGGTTTTTGGTTTCGTTTTGGACGTTTGAACTACCGGTATGGAAGCAGAACAGGGCAATTCATCATTAAAGGCAACATGCAGTCGAGCTTAATTTCTCAACAGAATGGGACTGTGAATGATCTAACTGTGCTAATTCAGCAACTTATGAACCAAAACGGCCGATTAGAGCAGCCGGCTTTATCTGATACAAACACTCACACCACACAACCAGTCTCACATAGACAAATCGCACCAGCAAGAAAGACACATAAACTCACAAAAACATACGTGTAGGCTCTAAATAAAAATCTGCCAAAGCAACAGAAACCTCCAAAGCAGACATCCAAGAAACCACTATCCCACAACAACTTTCACGTATCACATACTTCACAAAGTCAGTGTGCCACACAGTCGCAGCCCTTAAGGCTAAATAACACACCTAATACACTAGTAGTTGGAGACTCTATTGTCAGGCACACTGACGTCCCACTCACTAGACTGAACAAGGAGAAGGTCACTGTAAGCTGCCTGTCAGGCTCCAGGATCCGCCACATAAAGCAAGCACTCAGGTCACTCCACAGCAGGTACAAATATGACTCTGTCATTGTCCATGTTGGTGTGAATCACCTGAGAAGTACCTCCCTGGATGACATGAAAAGAGACATAGAGGAGCTCTCTGATCATGTAGCCGAGGCTGGTATGACCCTGACCCTGAGTAGCATCTTGCCTTCACCAAGAATGATGCCATAAAGACAAAATATCAATTTTAACAATTGGCTAAGCTATTGGTGTCATTCAAAGGGGATCCAGTGTCTGTCAGCCTGGGATGACATGCTCGACAAGCCACGTTGCTTCGCCAGGAATGGCTTGCACCTGTCACCCTTAGGCTTTCGAATACTGGCTAAGGCTCTTGCCACCCCCATACTGCCTTTTTTAGGCAAGGCTCAAAAGACAAACCCACATCCATAGACAATACCAGAAACAAAAAACTAAGGGTAATGCTACTCAATGCCAGAAGTCTAAACCTCATGATGCATGCACTTGAGGCACTCCTCAGTATGGAGAAAATCGATATCTGTGCAGTAACAGAAACCTGGTTCAAGGCTCCAGAGAGCACCCCAGCACTACCAGGATTCAACTCATACCATACTTTTCAGCCCCAGAACTCGGACCGAAATACTAAAGGTGGGGGAGTATCCATCTTCATCAAGGATACCCACATCTCCAGGTTAGTGGCACTGCACGAGGCATCGGAGACCATCCATGTGCAACTAACAGTAGGTAAAACTGCTTTCCAGTTTGTAGCCTGCTACAGATCACCCACCCTGACTCAGGACCCCCACTCGGCATTCCTGAGAATATTGGAAAATATGAAGGACTCACCAAACACCATGATATTGGGGGATTTCAACTACCCAAACATTGACTGGGAAAACTACTCAAGTCCCAACTCTTTTGCCCAATGGTTCCTGGAGTTTATAAACTCAAATGCCTTGGAACAACTGGTCACCACTCCCACAAGAGAGGACAACATATTGGACTTGGTCATCACCAACATGAGGGCTAAATGTCCCACACCAGAGGTAAACTCCTCGTTGGTAAAATCAGATGATAAACTAATCACAATGGACATCCACATCCCGACCCCACCCCCAGCCAAAGGAACCACTGTGAAAAATTTCTCAAAAGCAAACTTCACACTTCTCAAGACCGAGGTGGAAAGTTTCAAAGCCCCCGGGCAAATGGAAAATGCTACCCAAACTGCAGAATCCTTTACAATTGCACTCTATGAGCACCTACAGGAATGCATGGATCATGCCATCCCAAGTAAAACCAAGACTCACTCCTCCAAAAACAGGAGACCAGTCTGGTGGACCCCGGCCATAAATAAGCTATACAACAGAAGGAGGAAACTATTACATGAAAAGGCAAAATCCCAAAAAGGGAAGGCATCCCTGATCAGTACTAGCAAGAAACTTCGATCCCTCATAAAATCATCAAAGGCTAGCTTTGAAAGAAAAATCACCAAAGACTCTAAAGATAATCACAAGGCGTTCTTTAGCTACGTCATGAATCTGGGTGGCAAATCTCAGATATGCTCTGAGCTGGTGCAAATTGGCACAAAATACACTGAACCCACTGACATTGCCAACATCCTGGCGGACAGGTTCAGTGCTAACTTTACTCCCCTTTCCCCCTCCAAAAGAGCCAGTGTCTATCCCAGAAGAATGCAATCCCCCTGACATCACAGACACACAGGTGAAAGCATCCCTCTCCAAAGTAAAAAACACAGCATCAATGGGACCGGATGGTATCCCAGTCTGTGTCTTACACGAGCTCCAAAATGAACTTAACCCTCACATAAATTCACTGTTCCAACTCAGCCTTACCACAGGTTACGTACCCAAAGAATGGCGTACAGCAACAGTGATCCCACTCCACAAAGGTGGTGCCACAATGGATCCTGGGAACTATCACCCTATAAGCCTGACTAGCCTGGTCTGCAAGGCTATGGAGCGCATCATCATGGATCTCATAAACAAAGACATTGGGAACCTCCAAACACTGGACCCTACCCAATTTGGCTTTGTTAAAGGCAGATCTTGCCTCTTAAACCTAGTTGACTTATTCGAAACAGTTACCAAAGCCATAGATGAGGGAAAGGTAGTCCACACAGCCTACCTGGACCTCGCAAAGGCCTTTGACACAATACCCCACTCTGGCATCATAAATAAGCTTACCAGCTTAAATAGTAACCCATATGTCACAAGATGGGTTGCAAACTGGCTTAGGGATAGAACTCACATGGTCAGAGTCACGGGTGCCATGTCCGACTCTAAACCAGTTACAAGTGGCATCCCACAGGGCTCAGTCCTGGGACCCCTCTTGTTCAGTATATACTTCTCTGAGGTACAGGCAAACACGGGAGGACTGTGGCTTACCAAGTTCGCAGATGATTGCAAACTGGGAGCCATAATAGCCTCTCCGGCTGACACAAGCATCCTCCAGAAGGGCCTTACGGAGATGGATACCTGATGTCAGAACCATGGCCTCAAGCTAAATGTCAAAAAGTGCATAGTCATCCCCTTTGGGAAAAACAAAGTGCCCACAAACTACCACATAGGTGGTAATCCACTAAGTACCAAAGAAGTAATTAGGGATCTGGGGACAGATAATAGCCTCTACTTTGGCAATCACATTGCCAAAGTGGTTAGAAAAACCTTCTATTTAGCTCACCTAATCACAAAAGGATTCACATCTAGATCAAGAGATGTCATTGTGCCCCTCTACTCATCGCTCATCAGGGCCATAATTGAGTACAATGCCCCATTTGGGATGTACCTTACCTGACACCTGCGACAGCTGGAGAGACCTCAAAAATACCTCAACAAGAGGATTGTGGGCCTCAAACAGATGCCCTATGTAGCTCGACTAAAGACGCTCCAGCTCTACTCAGTTGCTTACCACCTACTCAGAGTCAACCTCTGCCTGACGTTCAAGGCCATGTCTAACCCGGAATTGTTGGACATGCTCCACCTCAAGAAAACCAAATCCATTAGAGCTACATGCTCCAGGGATTTAAACCTTAGCACAACAATAAACAGGACATACTGGAGGGATAGATTCATATCTTAAAGGCTTCCCTCGCTCTGGAATAGAATTCCAGTCCATGTTAGGTAGAGCCCCTCGCTGACCCTCTTCAAGAGAAATCTTGATGAGTGGATGGGAAATCGTAAATTTACTCCTGGGATCACTTCTATGGCCCTGCTGGACAGAGGCTCAGGAATCTAGTCTAAAAGGGAGGTGAAAGCCAGCATTCTGGCTAGGCTTATAAATGCCCTAGGGCAGATAGCCTAGTACCTACCTATGAACCTATGAACCTATGAGCTGTCCATTCATTCTACAACAAGCACTTCTACTAATAATACTACACCGGATGCTTCTGGGACCCTAAATAACCAAGGAGAAGGACACTTGGCAGCATTTACATCCTCTTTACCTTCTCTACGACTGGACATTAGGGAGAACGAGGTAAATATGCACAATGATGCCTTTAATGATACAAACACTAATACTTTGAGTACCCTATGTTAACTGAATGGCATAGGAATGACTGTAGTACATTGATGAATTCCCGGTCTACTAATGTTACTTTCAGTGATCAACTTAATGACTTGGATCATTATTTACTTAAAATTAAGAAACTTCAGATGGACAATCTATATTTTAAAAAATGTCTGAATCAAAGGACTGTACCTAAGGGCCTGCATATGTAGCGCTATCCTAAGGGATTAGTAGCAGGGTCTGACTTTCAGAAAGATTTATTGGAACATTTTTGACAGATTTGGATTTGAATATATGGAGATGGTAATAAAAATATAATGAAAAATTAATTGATTCCCTGAACATAGAAGCTACAGCACTTGACAAACAAATTACACAGAATCCTGTTTTTTCTAATAATAGATTTGACTACTGTCAAATTTTTCACACTGTTGATGAACAGATGCTGTCTATTATAAATAAAGAAAATTAAGAAATTATCTAGAGATGAAAAAGACTATGCTAACAATCTAGCTTACCCCCAACTCCCCCACCCCCCCGTCACAAGTATGGCAACATAATAGGAGTGGATCTGAATCATATACTAATGTTAATTATGAGAATTATGCCACTAATGATTCAGACCTATATGATGAAGATTTTTTAGACAAAGAACTGTATCCATCCCTCAGACGGTCGGAGCGGATAAAGAACCAGCAAAGAACCCAACCACAACAAGGGACAGGCCGCTTCAATCCCTATCAATCTGGGAGAGGCAGAATGAACAACAGGGGGACCAACAGGAATACATGGAGGGGGAGACAGAGACAGTAACCCCTGAATTTATAAGAAATTGTTACCTGCTACCACCTTTGAAAGTGAATTCTAATTCTGAAAATGACTTTAAAGTTTATAATTTTTCAGATATTAACTTGACTGTGACTATTCGTGACCTGTTAGCTAAAGGATTTACATTTGTACCAGACCATCCAATTAATTTAGTACATACTCTAATGGATTTAAAGCAGTACACTGGAAAATTGAATTTAAATATCATGTTTAATAAAGCTGAACAAATAAGGGACCCCTTTAGAATCTCCAGCACTTACAACCCCCTGATACATCCTATCTTGGCAACATTTGAAAGAGTTTGTGAGCTGGACCTCCGTGAACTTTGTAAAAACTCTAATAGAAGGAATGTTTACAACAGGAGTCATAAGAACTTAAATTGCAATGAGGAATTTGAGCTTGAATTTCTGATGTATAATAAAGGTGTTAGAATAATGAAGCCAGACAAGGAGGGGGGTTGTCATTATGAACAAAGTGGATTATAATAATAAGATGCTTGAGATATTAAATACAGAGACATACATAAAAAGTTATTTAAATGAAATGAATGGGGCCCATAGAAAATTTAAGGGGTTTATACATGATATGTTCATTGATGGCTTTATTTCTATTAATGAAATGCATTACCTTCTGGTTGAATTTCCATCTACCCGGTCATTTTGGGGACCCTAAAATCCACAAAGATCTAAATCAACCACCAATGAAACCAATTGTGGATGCTAGGGGCTCCATAAAGTATGCTATGGCTAAATATTTGGACAAAGAGCTGAGTTAGTTTATATGGGATGAGCCCACCGTATACATTGACTCATGGGATTTCTTAAGAAAAGTTAATGAAATAGAATATAAGGATGAATACTTATTTATTACAATTGATGTAGTTAATCTATACTGCGTTATACCACATGAGTTGGGCATACAATGGTTTTGTGGCTACTTACTGTCTAAGAATGTATCACAAGACAAAAATGAACTTGTATGAACAAATGTTTGAACTAATATTAAGAAACAACTTAATTCTAGTCAAAGGTGAATATTTCCTCCAGAATGAAGGTGTGGCAATGGGCTCCTCTTGTGGGGGCCTTTATGCCAATATTATTATGCTAGAATGAGAGAAACAATATCTCAATCAATCTCAGTTTCTCCCATTCTATAAAACCTACGTTGCTATTTGGATAACATATTCATCTTGTGGGAAGGATCTAAGAGGTTGATACCTTCCTTTCTGGAGTTTATTAATATGACAACAGAATTTCTGAAATTGACTTATACCATAGAAGAAAAGTCAATTCCCTATTCGGATATACTATTGAAGAAAGATGATGTTAATAAGAGATTTTTAGTGGAAATCTTCTGCAAGAATACATATTCCAATAGTTTCCTCCAGTTTATTAGCTGCCACCCTTTCAAGCAAAAATGAGCAGTAGTCAAGGGGCAGTTTGTTTGGGCAGCAAGGATGATTATGTTGGAGGAATCTTTCTTGGAAGAATGTAGTTTATTTAAACAAATGTTTACCAAATGGGGTTACCCATGTAAATTAATTGATGAGTTGATGGATGAAGCAAAAAGAAAAAGAGACAATGGCCATTTCTTACCAATTCTGAACTCTAGTAGCACAGAAAAGCAACATAATAAGAATGATCTAGATTTAATACAAATAGGTTATGAACTACCTATTCTTACAGATACTGTCCCTAACATTACTGAAAATGATGGCCCTAGTCAAATGATATACTACCAAAGCAATTTTTTAACAACATATAATAGGGATGCACCCATGGTAACAATTATCTTAATTAAGAATTGCAATTTAATTAATAATGACAGAGACATGAGAGAGATCTTAGGATATGCACCCATCTGTGTATATAGGAAGGGACATTTTAAGAAGAATTTATTTGAACATAAGAATAATAAACAATAAAAGGGCCATATGCAAAGATGTGGGATGTGTAAATTCTGTAGGAACATCTTAGAAACTAATATTAAAAATTAATGGGGTGAATATTAGGTTCAAAGAAAAATGTTGCTGTACAACAGAAAGAGTAGTATACTGTGCAATCTGCTCTTACTACCCTTGTTTTTATGTGGGCAAAACAGAGCGCAAGTTGAAGAGTAGAATTGGGGAGAACTTGAGGAGCATTCGAGATAGATATGAATGTAATGCCATAGCTAAACACATTATGTCATATCCTGAGCATAGTTTTAAATTTATTGTGTTGGATATTATAAAACTAACTGAACGTGGGGTGGTCTGGCCATATTTATTAGAGAAGCTGGAACTTTCCTGGGAGCTTAGTCTGAATTCATTATACTGTCTGGGCTTGAATGATAATGTGTCTATTAGTAGTTTATTAAACATAAAGGCACTTGATAAATGCTAGTAGATTAATTTTGTATATATTGTACATACATATTTTATAAAATTCATTTTGAATATACATTTTAATATATATTTATATAGTTACATGGTAAGGTTTTATATACAGGTATTCATTCTTTGTATCTATTCTAGGAATTAATGTTATGCCTTGCTAGTTTTTTATGCTATATAGGACTGTTATTTATTGATTATTATTCTAATTTATTTAAAATTTGGATAGTATTAATATTTAATATGAGAATGTTTATTTATTTGATTCACGTATCATTAGGGTCCCTCTGTATAATTATTTAATTAGTGCCACTTTAATATTTTAGTTCCTGACTAGCAGAAGGAAATGAAGTCATTATTTATTTGTATTTAGGATGTAGTTGCGCTGGTATCGTATTGTTTCTGATGAAGTCTCTTGAGATGAAAGCTCTTATTTGTTTTTAAAGACTAATATGATGACAATCTAAACATGGCCACAGTTGATGTTGTGGACCTGTTCTCTTCCATTCCCCATGACAATGGTTTACATTGGTTTAGGGAAGCTTGATGTTCTATGAACTCACTTTCCAATCAAGAAATTAACACCCTTTGTGATTTTATTGAGACAGCCTTTTAAAACAACTATTTTTTTTGAAGGAGAATATGTTAAGCAGGGTAAGAGTGTTGCTATGGGGGTGGCCTGTGTTCGCCTGTTTGCCAACATTGTACTATGGCATTGGGAGCAAAATATGGTTTTCATATCTAGGCATATGGAACACATAGTTGCTTTCTTTCATTTTTTGAATGACATATTTGTATTGTGGAAAACCACAAAGGAAATCTTGATGAATTTGTGGACTTTTTGGGTTCAAAAACTGAATTTTTGCAATTTACATCCAAACATTCATTGGATAGTATTAGCTATTTGAATCTTGCCATTGTTAAAGATGGATCGAGATATGCATTTTGCTCAAAACTCATTACCCTTACTCATACCTTCTCTAATAATTCTTTACATTTTAACATCAACCATCCTATGTTTCAGTATAGGGGCTTGGTGAAAGGACAAATGGTCAGATTATCCAAGTTAACATCTAATGATGGGCAGTTTCTTACAGAAATAGAAAATTTGATGACCAGGTTCCTGGGCAGGGGGTATCCACATCACTTATTCGAACAGCTTAAAACTGAAGTAATACAAAAAAAGAAAGCATAAGGATATATGGGCTTCTGTGATGTACTGGTGCCAAGTATTTAATCAATGGACCTAGAGCCACTAAAGCTGTAGGTTCTGACAACTACAAACTGAGTATGGCTATCAAATATTGTAACAGTAGCAATCAGATTAAGAACATTCTAATGGATAATTGGAAGTGTATCATGATGATGCTTGTAATAAACTATTTGGTAATAAAACAGGTTTTACACATGCCTGACAATTTAACTTAAAGAACAGCTAGACTTTGGAATGGAGAACCATTATCTAACAAGCTTAATTAAAGGTATGAAAATATGGGCCTTATTCATACTGTAAATATATTTACTAATGAATCAATTTATATCTTAAGTTGACTAATATTGAACTTACAGCTTGGAAGCACTACAACTGTAACAGCAAGGGGATGGTATACCTAGCCTTCTGTGACTTTTGCCACTCCTATTATGTAGGAAAGAGAATCTATGAACACTTTTACAATATTGAAGCAAAACATCAGCTGTGCACTTTGTAAACATAAGCTAAAATGTGATAAAAATACAGTGTTTTAGTTTTTATACAGGGAGTTGATATGGCAAATTACACTGAACACTAGTTTATTTCCAGGTTTCAAAGATGCCATCGCTATAAGTAGTACTCTCAAAATAAGCACATCAGAATTAGAAAGAAGAATGTTATTAAGAATCATCTATGCATTGTTAAAATTCTATATGTAATTTTAATTCACTTTTTCAAGGTACGGTGTCCTTCATTTTAATAACTGGTAAATTAATTGATTAAATGTTGAGTTTATTTAGTAGATCTGCTGTTGATCTAGTTCTGATGAAGTCCGGATCACAACAAGAATGAAAGCCCTTAACTACTAATAAATTGTTTTTTTCATTTTCACTAAGACATTTGACTTATTTATGCCGGATGATTCTGCAAGCATTTTTGTCTGTTTGGGGTGACTTGGCGATTCCTCGCATTTTACTGTTTATAACTCCATATGTTTACTTACAGTGATAACGTTCTCCTGCTGATGTCAGTAAATCTGTGACTGATGAAAACATATATTCCCTGAATAAGAAATGTATTGTTTGTAATATCATTCCATAGCATAGCAGAAATAACACACACACACACACACACACACACACACACACACACACACACACACACACACACACACACACACACACACACACACACACACACATATATTTATGGTTAAAGAAAATGCAGGATGTACCTATTGCTGGCTTTTGTCTGATCGTTTAGGCTTTATCCTCAAACTCACAACAGTGTTCAGTAAATCCTGCATTACCTTTGCCTGAATGTGTGCTACTGTTAAATAAATAGGTCAAGATCAGTCTAAAATGGTAACCACAGTGCCTAATATTCATATAATCTCAAGTGGCTGAAAGTTATTCTGAAATAATGTTTCACATTTCACAGAAGACAACACTAAGTCAATTATTTTTCCATAGAAGAATACATCTACTTGTTATAGTCAGAAATTCTAAGATCAACTAGAACTTCACACATAAATGTTGATAATCATGTAGATTTTATTTTTCATTATGATATTATTATTTCAAAATCAAAATGTTCTACATATTATTTGATGTGCATTACCTTTAAAATATAAATAATATTATACAATTTCAAGGAAATAAAACTCTGTGTTTTGTCAATTTAAAGGGCAGTATGTCTCATGTCTACAAAATCTCTCCCACAGGCAACACAAACTATATTTTATGAGTCAGACTGTCAGGAGGCAGTTACAGGACTGTTAATTTCAGTCATGACAAAATTTGTTCCTACATTATGTTTTAGAATGATATTTCTTCCAACCAAAATAGTCAAACGTGAAGTGCACTTAGGCATACACTGTCCATAGTACATATCATTGGATTGAACAAATGCATCACTGACAGGTTTTACTTTGAAATATCTAACATAAATGAAGATTAAAAATAAATTTGCATGTGAGGCACTTGCATGTTCTATTTGTTTTGTTGAATATGAGTTCTGAGATAGTTCACTTTTTCTGTAATTATATGTCTTTTGCATCTGAAATTAAACTGTTTCATTACTTACCAGGACTTTCTTGTTTCTATAAACTATGCATGTTATGTCCAAGTAGTATTTAAACCCTTACATTTCAGGCAAGGATTAGTTATACAGACATTTCATGCCAATATATATATATATACATATATATATATATATATATATATATATATATATATATATATGCCTTAAAAACACAAGGTACAGGGTTTGAGTCTCACAAGGGATAATAGAAGTAAGCAACTAATGCATGGATTATGTCACATGTTAATAAATATATATATATATATATATATATATATATATATATATATATATTTATATATATATATTATTTTTTTAATGCACACAGATCACAAAAAACTCAAACATAATTGTTGGCACATTATCTAAATTTTATTTTAAAACTATTTTGAGGTATTATTGGATTGGGTTTCACATCTTAAACTAAAAATGGATAGAGAAATAAAGAGTATTGTGAGACATTACTAATTCATCATTTATCATGACAATTTAGATTATCAGAATTTTTCACAGAGGTGGAAACAGTAGAACAGAAGTCTAATTTTATTCTTATAGTATATTAGTCATACATTTTATAACACATTTCTAAGGATGAATCGTGCATTTGTTTGGACTCTTGAAATTCATATTAATGCAGGACTCATTTTTTCCTCTCTTTTTTTATTACTAAGTCATAGGACTCAAAAACTACGTGTCATATCACAAAGCAGCAGTCATATTTCACTTTTTTTATCTGATCTCCTCATCATAAGCCTCTCTTCTTTCTACTATTATGAGTCATTTTATCACCTGTGTGCTATAGTCTTAACATGTTTTCATTCCCCTAAGGAAAAGAGGTATGATTGCCCATGTGTCACCTGCAATGCCTCTTGTGTAATAAGTACAAGTGACATAAGCCACATGGAAGCAAACACCTCTATTAGCTCTATGGACTTCACTAAGAAGGTGAAATGGAGCCACTCCCACACTGTGATAAATGACCAGACTCAGCCTTTAAAACTTCTCCATTCTCCAGTTGACTCTGACAATCCATGGACGGCTAATCGCATTCAAGTTTTTAAGGTCACTCTCAGGGGTCATTCCCTTTATTCCTTGCCATCCTCCTCATTATATTTAAGTTTGGGTTCAATGTGAGGAGTATGCCTGAATCCTTTCAAATCTTATCTAGTAACAGCTACATTATCCTATTTTTGAAATATATTGGTACTTTGAAGCCAGCTTTATGGCACAAAAAGAAAAAACCCTAACTGTGACTCAAAGAACATGTGATAGACTATTTTCAAGGATTCTAGTGAGATCAGAGAAGGTGAGTATTAATAAGTGGTCAATGCTAGTATGTCTAATATGGGTCACGTTGATGTGAAGTCAGGTGCTCTGCCAACAACTTCTGCTGAAAGACATATATGTCATACAGCACAGTGACATGAGTTGTGGGACATTGTTTTACTTTACTAAACTGAACTTGAATTGTAGTTGTTTTCAGGGCAAAATCCAGCACAAAGCAATGTAGGCAGCTGCTTTGGGCCTAGTGCTGGCTGGGATCCTAGCCTAACAAGAAAAATGGTCCACCTCTGCTATTTTCCATTATCAACATTTGCTTCAGCAACTTCAACCTGGAATTGCTGTGTCACTTCAGAAGCACTTCTGCACTACAATATATCTAATTATTCATCTATTGATGCTGCATTGGAGATTTGAGGGATATCCGATTTCTTTTAGCAAGGAAAAGCTCAGAAGCAGGTCAGCTGCTGCATTTACATCAGCCCAGAAGCACATCTGCTGAGCAAAAGATTTGATTATTTGCTTCAGCAGATGCCTACTGTGGCATATGCAGCTCTTTTATTTTTATATGTAGCAAAGCAGTTTCAGAAACACATCTGTCTCTACAAAGGTTTGTAGCAGATCCAGGGATTAAGCTAAATTGGACCCTAGTGCATACAGCCATAGTGCCACTAGAGTTTTAGCTTGCAAGAGCACAGTCACAGCACCGCATGACATTTAGCAGAGGATTTTATGGTTTTGCAGAACTGATGGATTGTATGTGTTTGTGTGTGTGTGTGTGTGTGTGTGTGTGTGTGTGTGTGTGTGTGTGTGTATATATATATATATATATATATATATATATATATATATATATATATATATAAGTTTTCTGTTACTTTTACATGCAACAACCCAACCATTTTTGATAATAGTAATATGCAGTACTGTTGAAGCGATGAATGTATTCAGGAGCAGGACAGTGGGTTAATATTACATTTTCAAAATACACGGTTGTTCAAAGACAAATTTTTTAGTTGGGCTGTAAGGGAAAGTGGAGAGAATTTAAGCTGATTATATTAAGTAGTGGACTGCAGTAGTTGAAAGCCCCCAAACCAAGCACAGAGTTGTGGAAATTATACAAACCACCGGGGAAAAAATGATATTTGCAGTCACTGGATTCACACTTGAGTCCTAAATTCAAGCACACTTCCCTTTATTTTTCATAATACAGATTTAAGTTACTGCAAATCAGTGTCAGAAACTGTTCTCTGCCTTTATTAGGGCTACGTATGCAGAATGAAATGGTAAAAAAGTGTGAAAGTAACATAACCAATATAAATAGAAGAAATACAATAAATATTAATATGAAGGTTCCACTAAACAAAAAATGTTCATTATTTATTTCTTAATGAAACAAAAGAAAATCAAATTGTGTTTATAAAATAACTTACAGAAATCCGCAGAAACAGCAAAAAAAAAAAAAAAAAAAGAAGTAATGTATACATAGAACATGGCAATGCATATCTTGCCTATACCTCAGTGTATACTTTTATCTGTGTGTGTGTGTGTTTTCTGCTTTTCGTTCCTCACCAAGAATACATTCCTACAAATTATATTTTTAGACACAGACAGCCCTCAATGATGATTACACATTCCTCCAGTTTTGTTCTTCTTTCGGCTTTTCCCAGTTAGGGGTCGCCACAGTGGAACTCCGGTCCGCTAATGATTGGCAGTAAATTTTTATGGTGCCAAAGTGCCAGCTCAATGCCCAACTTTCAACGAAGGCATGCCCATTCACGCATGTCTTTCAAATGCCACTCAACCATGGGGAGGACATGCAGACTCCACACAAAAGGCGCTCCAGCTGAGAATCGAACAGGAGAACCTCTGGCTATGAGGCAACAACTCTACCACTGCACCACCGTGGCTACACATTACAAACTGCCCTGCTGAATGAAGAAAATTCTGGTAAGGTATGTCACTTGGGATTACAATTAGTCACTAATATTAGTCATAAGAGGTGACAGATATAAGTAAGAATACTTTTTAGTCAGTAAGAGCACTGTAAGCTCAAGTGACTTGCACAAAGTCACACTGTATGCAAATTGAACTAAATTTAATCAAAACCCGTACCCTTGATCACATGAAGCAATTTATTAAGAGCTTAGATCCTTAACCCACTGCCCTGATTGTCAGACACTCATTAATGTATTCATTTTCTAAAAAACACCAAGAATAACAGTCAATCAATAATGACAGTCATTATAGTTTTGTGGCTGTTGTACAGTAAAAAGATTTCAAGTTAATGCTTAGCAAAAGTGTAGGGTATGCATCCTTCTACCTCAATTTTCTAATTCTGTGTCTGTGGTAATGCAAGTGTTTGTAATTGATGGTTGTGTGTGTGTGTGTGTGTGTGTGTGTGTGTGTGTGTGTGTGTGTGTGTGTGTGTGTGTGTGTGTGTGTGTGTGTGTGTGTGTGTGTGTGTGTGTGTGTGTGTGTGTGTGTGTGTGTGTGCGTGTGTAAATACTTGCTTGGTTCCTGCAACCTCACAGTAGTTATAGCATAAAAGAAGAAACAGATTATGGTTAACAGAAGCATCATCATCATCATACAAGCCATGTTCTTTGGTTATAATCCTTTGTTTTCTTGCTTTGTTGACTATTGACAGAGTGTTTATTATTTGCCTTTGAATAAACTGGACAGCATGAAGTCTAAGAGTTTAATATTAATATTATAACTATTAACTATAAAACTAAACTAACTAAAAAATAAAACTATAAAATTAGGATGCTCACCAGCATCCCTTAAATGGTTTACCTCTTACCCACACAATAGGGAACAATCAGTAAGGTGGCATAATGTACAATCTGGTTATCAAACTAAAAACATAGGGGTCCCACAAGGATCCATTTTAGGACCACTACTGTTTCACACCTTTAGCAATGATCTTCACAAAGCCCATACATTTCTACATTTGGATTTTGATTTTTGTGCTCTTCTGAGGCACTTTACCCTCGCTTATTGATTTGCTACAGGTAATCTTCAAACCCAATGACTGCCCAGCACTCAAGTCTACAAATATATACTCCTACCAGATCCTCCTGCAAATACCTGCTAATCATAACAAAACCCAACTCCCATAACATTGCCACATTATGGAACAACTTACCATCTCATATAACCAAAATTGACCACACAAAAACCTTTAAGGTAGCTCTAAAATCTCATTACCTAAATAATCCATCCTGCACCTGCCACACAAACAAACCACCGTTAAACAGCCCATTAACTAAATAGTAGGATGGTGCAACATATAATAACCAGTCTTACAATTTCTTTTTTATACCTACTATGCATTTTTTTACTCACACTACAGATTGTACTGTTTTAATGTCCATACAGTTCTACATGCATAACTTTTTTCTATCTGTATTTAATGACTCCTAATGCATACTAATGTAAACCCTATGAAGTGTTGAATTGTACTATGTTTGCCTCTTATATTTGCAACATTTGTTAAACTTATGTTAAAACTTTGTCAATTTTGTTATGTTTGTGGAGCTTTCCTCCCCGGGCCTCCACTGAAAATGGGTTACTGAGCCAGTAGACTTTCCCGGTCAGAAAATGTCAATAAATAAAAAATAAATAACTGTGAATATGTTTTTAATTAACCTTATTTTTTCAGGCACATGGGTGTGAAATGTACTGTGCTCGGCAACAGCAGTCTGTCTAACACTTAATCCCGATTAGTATAGCTATGAGGTGCTTCTGCAGAGCTGAGTCTGATTCCCTCAGCCTTCATTTTCTACTGTGACTAAGTCACTTCACCCAACAGTACTCCTAGGCTTCCCTTGAAAAGAGACCCTTATATATAGTAAATAAGAGCATCATCATATAAGCCATGTTCTTTGGGCATGACCTGGGTTTCCTTGTTGTTTTGACTGTTAGCGTGTTCATTATTTGGGTATGAATAAACTGTGTTTCATGACGTCTAAGTGTTTAATATTAATATTGTAACTGTAAATACAATTTTTAATTAACCTTGTTTTTTTCAGTCACATGGGTGTGAAATGCACTGTGTTGGGTTACAACAGTCAGTCCAGTACTTAGTCCAGATGAGTATGGCTATGAGATACTTTTGTAGTGCAAGGTTTGATTCTCTCAGCCTTCATTTGTCTACTTTGACCAAGTCATTTCACCAAGCAGTGCTACTTGGCTGCCCCTGAAAAGTGACACATGCATCCAGTGGGCTGTTCCATGTTGTTAGCAAATGTGTAGCATATTATCTTTTGAATTCCTGCACCCTTCATAAAGATACTATTGTTTCACTACATGCTGTTTGACTATGAGACCTAGCATGTCTTATAGTTTAATAGATTCCCATAAGCATTTTAATAAATGTGAGTTTCAAGGGTAAAGTTATTCATTGCAGCTCATGATAACACTCTGTTTTCAGCGTGAGACTGTTTTGTTTTGTTTAGCAAATGGCTATTGGTGTTTTTGCTGTAACATTTGAAATAATTTAAAATATCTGTGATCATTGTAAAAGTAATACAAATAGAAAGAAATACAATGTGCTATGACAGGTTATTGAGGAGAGACAGTCGATTAATGGGATATTGGCATGCCTGCGGGAAGGGCAGTCCATTATCCTGCCTAAGGCCCCATTCTGGCGTTGGCTGTTATTACACATGAGTGACATCACATAAGTGCTGGGGGAAGCCTAACAGGTTTTCCCTTTTACAAACACTTATTTCATCTGGTAGTTGCACATTTAATCTAAAAAAAAAACAAAAAAAAAGAGAGAAAAAAATCCCTTGTTATTCATCTAGATGATGGATTGATTGTGTCAGGGGAAGAACAAGATTCTTCATTAGCAAGACTACAAAAAGGGTGGTCCACAATCATTAAGTTTAAAAAATATTCAGCTTGTTTCTAACTTCATAAAATGTAAATGTGGTGCGTAAACTATAAGAGAATTTTGTTATGATAAATATGGATTTTAACATGTTTCCAAAAAAAGTCCTTATTTTTCTCTGCAGATGTCAAGAATGATACTTAGTTTGTTTTATGCAACTTTAATTGCTTTTGTTACAGAAAATTAATCAGGAAAGGAGAGAGTTTGGGTGAGTTGTACAGAATTCATAATCATTAGATGCCACAGACAGGATGATACACTTAAGTGATCTAATAATCAGACTTTTTCACTTCATATTGTTAGCTCTATATTTATGGCAAACGTTTCAAAATGAAGTTCTCCAAAGTGTACATGGCCTGCACTAAATCAGAATCAGAATCACATTTATTGGCCAGGTATGCACACATACAAGGACTCTGACTCCAGTTTCAGTGACTCTCCGAGTATGAATTACATAAATGACATACATGAAACTATTAAGGACAAGACAAACGGCATACATACAACTATTAAGAACAAGACAAAAAAGTAAATATACATATACATACAAGGTGCAAAGTGCAACTCAGTGCAAGAAATACTGACATAAACTCTGAAAGACATAAGTATTGACAATATGTAAACTACTGAATAATCCTCCGAGGATTGGGAAGAAGAATACCTCAACCTAATAAGATGAGTTAACCGTTTATGAACTTTGATGGCCTCTGGGAAAAAAAATGTTCTTATATCTGCTTGTTCTGGTGCATATTACTCTATAACTCCTGGCTGAGGTTAATAGTTCGAAAAGATGGTGGCCTGGATGTAAAGGGACAGTGATGATCTTCCTTGCCCTTTTCATGACTGTGGAATAGTACAGGTCCTATAAGGAGGGCAAACTGTCACCAATGATATTTTCGGCAGACATGACTATTTGATGTAACCTATTTTTGTCATAATTAGACAGAAAGCCAACCATACTGTTATGGATGACCTGATAACAAACTGAATGACTGCTGTATAGAACTGAATCAACAGTTCCTGTGGGAGGTTGAACTTCCTCAGCTATCACAGAAAGTAAATTCTCTGTTGCACCTTTTTTATGATGGTCCCTACATTGGTCTCCCACTTCAAGTCTCAGGAGATCATAGATCCAAAAAACATGAAAGATTCCACAACTGACACAGCAGTATTAAATATTAAGGGGGGGGGGTAATATTGTAGTAACACTCCTAAAGTCCACTGTCATCTCCAACGTTTTAAGAGTGTTCAGTTCAAGATTATTCTGACTACACCAAAGTGCCAGCTGCTCAACCTCTCCCGTCTGTATGCAGACTCATCACCATTCTTGATGAGCCCGATGACAGTTGTATCATCTGCGTATTTAATAAGTTTGACAGAGGGATCCTTAGAGGTGCAGTCATTAGTGTAGAGGGAGAATAGTAGTGGGGAGAGCACACATCCCTGGGGGGCACCTGTACTGATTATACGATAGCTAGATGTAAATTTCCCCAGACTCACCTGCGGTTTCCTATTGGTTAGAAAATTGGTGATCCACTGACAGTTGGAAGCAAGAACGGAAAGCTGGCAGAGTTTCAAGTGAAGAGGTTCTGGAATTATTGCATTAAATGCAAAGCTGAAGTCTACAAACAGAATCCTTGCATACGTCCCTGGGTTGTGAAGATGTTGCAAGATATAGTACAGGTCCATATTAATTGCATCAACCACTGACCGGTTCTCTCAATAAGCAAACTGAAGGGGGTCCAATAAAGGAGCTGTAATATATTTCAAGTAAGCTAACACCAGCCTCTCAAAAGTCTTCATGACCACTGATGTCAAAGCAACAGACATTCAGTCCTGTTATAGTGGATTTTTTAGGCACAGGAATAAGTGTGGCTTATTTGACACATAAGGGAACTTCACACAGCTCTAATGATTTATTAAAAATCTGAGTAAAAACATGAGCCAGTTGATCAGCACATGTTTTTAAAAGGAGGGTGAAACTCCATCTGTACCAGCTGCTTTCTTAATTTGCTGTCTTTTAAAAAAAAATGATACACACCCTCCTCAGAGATAATTAATGCAGGCTGAATGTGAGAATGAGTGGAAGAGAGAGTCACATAAGTCTGAACACTGACAGAGCTGGTAACAGTGTAATTTGTAGCCTCTGACTTATTAAACCTGCAATAAAAAGCATTCAAATCATCAGCCAGCTGGTAATTAGTTGCAGTGTAGGGGAATGGTTTCCTGTTGTCTGTAATGTTTTGTAGACATTTCCACACTGAGGCAGGATAATAGATAAATTGAACAAGTAATCTAGCTTTAGACTTGAGTCTCATAAATTTTTTATGGTTATTTCGGGTCTTGAGCCATCGTACAACTATGGCATTATACTAGGTATTGTGAGATCAGATAGATAGATTTTTATTCTTCATATTCTTCGCCATTGTTAACTGAGATAACAATCCTCATTGGGGAATAGTTTGTAGAATGGAAACAAGAACTTCAAATATAAAGGTAGTAGCAGAAAATGGGCCATTTGACAGCTCTTTAAAGTTCTCTTTTCATATTTTACACCTCTATATCCTTCTGTAATATCTTACAAGATAAGGTAATTAGGCAATATGTGAGAATTCTGCTTATGGATCTTATATAGAAGCCACTGTTAATATAATTCCTACCTGTCATCGATATTTTCTTTCTGAATTAAACTTGAGATTCCAAAACAGCATACTCTGATGCCTGTATCCAGCAGCTCTTAGTTTAGAACCTCTAACAGCAAATACTTGCCGTAATATCTGAATTTCATTTCATTCTCTCAGTCTCCATTAATAATAGTAAGAATGCTAGACTTCGCTATTCGTAAATAATGAATACACTCCTCCAGTTGTAGAAGCCCCAAAAGTCAATGAGCCATCCTAAGTATATCAAGTGATATGGAAAAAAATCTTCAAAGCACAAAACCATTTCTTGTATGAAATTACATTTCCCAAATAGCTTGTTTGAGCTTCTTTGTTCATTGCCAATAACAGCATATCACACTATGGACCAAAAATAGATCCCAGGCTCCTAATGAATATTTCTTTTATCTGCAATACATATGGAGACACTGGTAGTTACATTTTGATCCACCCAGAGAAGTTAAAAAATAATATTTTAACAGTTTCCATACACAACTCTTCTGCTAATGACTTCAAGCTGAACCATTAAATGCTTGCAAACTGCAACCTCTTCAGTTATGTAAGATGTCAACATTTCTACCTTTCTCCTTTGCAGATGTCTCCTGATTTGGTTTGATCTGTATGCAGTAAATCTCAGTGGCTCAAATTGTTCATTTAACATGTGGTTTGGTGATGTGGATGAAAGACAGTTATGATCCATGGCAATAAAAAGATATAAATCTGCAAACAGTTTTTAGGAAACTCAAGGTGGGCTGCCAAACCCTTCCTTGATATCATTAAATTATTTTGAAACATTTTACAAAAATCTGGAATTCTTAATATATGTCCTTCTGTGTAGTCATATCCCCAGCAGCTTACAGAATGTGCCTAAGCAGGTATAAAGGATGACAAAACCCTTATGAAAGCAATGCCCTACTCATTAAATCCTGTTATCACTTTACTGCATGTCCCTGATGAGAAGGAATAGAAGCTGAGTGCTTGTATCATGCCCTCTTACCCTATACTATCATACTGCTAACATGTTCAGCTGTGGTTCCTTCTACACCCTGTGAGGGGAAAAAAGAAGCCATAGTTCCCATACCTACAACTTTTATCTAGAGATAGACCAACAGATTCTCTACATATATCCTTTCAGCACTAAGGTGTCTAATGTTAATCCTCATTTTTTTTGACCACATAACAAAAAAAAAATTGAAACTTTTCTTCTGCCACTATCCTAAAGCACACATTTGGCGAAAGGGGCTGAAGAAGACATTCACTAAATTTGCAACACTAATTTAGAGAAGATACACTTCCTCATTGTTTGGAGTCTTTGTTTTCATGGAACTGCTATTAATTTCAGGTGGTCTGCCTATTCAGTTACTGTCATGGTAGCTGCCCTAAAGATCTTCTGAACAGTTTCCTAATGTACACATGCTACCCAAATGGTCAGATATTTAAGTGACACAGCTCCTAAGATAAATTAAAATTTTCATTTAGATTGAAAAAACTGTATATGATACAAATTCAGTTACTTCATATTTCAAAGAATAGTCTGAGATCTCCTAAAAACCTTAAGGGTCTCCATAATAGAACCTAATGGCTTCTCCAGACAGGCAAAGAAGACAATAAGGTCATGTGAAAACAGATTTACCTTGTAATTTTTAGCCCATATTCTGACACTTTCCATCAGTTATAACTCAGATTTACACTGTCAGAAGCTCTTCTCCATACCATATCATCCGCCATTTTAAAGGATAAAAGCCAATTAGCCCTTTTTGAAGTCAAGGTAATGCATTCCATGATTTTCTTGCCCTATTGTAAAATGAGGCACTTTTGGAATGACATCTGGAACATAAGTATTCCTAGAGACTAAATTAAATTAACTCAACATCCAATGTTGTGGCCAAAGTCTAATTGTTGTATAGGGCCTACAGAATTTGTCCCATTTTATTAGTTTGATTCCTTAATGGTTGGGCATGAATTTACAAACTGGGTAGCAAAGAGCCTGAAACTGCATTAAATAGATAGGTATAATGCTAGTTAGCCTATTGTAATATGATTAATAGTGAGCATGTCTTTAATACTCCTGCACTGACTGATAAGAATTTTGCATCCAACTTATAAAATGCATGTGACAAACATATTTTTGCAAAGCTGCAGCCCATGCAATGATGTTTTCAAACTAATTCTTATGTATCAAGAAAGTGTGCTTAAAAAGGGGAACTTTTTGGTGAAATGTTCAAACTGATTAGCAGACTGGGGAAAAAAGTGTATAAAAATGAACTAAATAGTTAGCATAATGTTTTTTTTAAATGTGTAGACAGCTCTGCATCCGATTACGCTGTCACAGATGCAGGTTGTTGAATGTTTGTCGAACTGAAAAGCTCGAAAAGGCAAAATAGCAAAGCGCCTTTTCAGAGAATTCTTTCCCTGGGAAAGAATTTATTTGGTTGCTTTCACTACTTTGCCTTTTTGGCACTGTAATGCGATTTCGGAGTTGATATATTTAAGTAGGAGGGGTGTGGGGAGCACAGTGAAGCCCCCCACATCATGCAATGTTTTATATTTTTTTTTCTCAGAACAGTGATTTTTTTCCCTTGGAAAAAAATTGCTTTTCTGAGGTTTCGATATTGTAAGCTTTCACTTACATGGGGTCGATTATGTGCCGTTCACTCTTCTCAGCGTGCAATATCATAATATAGACCCGACAGCTCAGATAGTTAAATTCTATTTTTGATCGTTGTTGTAAGGTTTCCATAAAGTATTAACAGCCATACGTTTCCCCAAATTACTGTATGTTTTCTCATATATATATATATATATATATATATATATATATATATATATATATATATATATATATATATATATATATATATATATATATATATATATATATATACACATATATATATATATAGTTTCACTTCAGTATCTCAGAATACTGAAACACTGAAGCTCTAATGGCTGACACCATAACACCAAAGTTTCAGTATTCCGAAATACTGAAGTGCTCCATAAAAAAAAAAATAAACACTACCGACAACATTTATGCAGGGGGGCAAACCCCCCATGCAGCCACACCCCCTGCTTAAATATACCAACTCCGAGTTTGCTCTGCAGTTGAGGAAAGCGAAATATCCCATTCTGCGCCATATGCAGAAGCACTGAATGGGAGATTTGCTGTGTCCCCACTATCGTGCAGTCACGGGGACAATATATTTAAGTGAGGGGGTGCAGGGGGCTTGCCCCCCTGCAGAAACAGTAGTTTTCTTTGTTTCAATTTTTTTTTTTAATGCCACTTCAGTATTTCAAAATACTGAAACTTCGGTGTTCTGTACTCGACCATTAGAGCTTCGGTGTTTCTGTATTTCGAGATACTGAAGTGAAACCATATATATATATATATATATATATATATATATATATATATATATATATATATATATATATATATAAGCCAGGGCAGTTGCTTAGTTTTCTGACCTTCCTCTCTGACTTCAGCATTTCAAAACCAGAGCAGATAACCAGTGCCTGAGTTCCTTCTATGTATCAAGATTTAAGGTTCATTTCATCCTGATTTGATTGATTGATTGATTGACTGATTGACTGATTCATAGACTGCCTTTGTCAAACAGTGCTGCAAGTGTACTAGGAGAGGCAGTTCTTCCACGCAGTGAGTAAGATGATTGAGCCGATGATTTTTTTGATTAAACTACTTTTATCTGCAGCTTAATGTGCTTTCTCATTCTTTTATCTGACAGCTTCAGAATCAAGAACAGAACCCAAGACAATTTTTAGACAGTTATACATAAGAATTAAGTCACATCTAGCAAAATATCTTTGATGATAAAACATCACATAATACATAATAATGTATATAACATTGGAATCAGAATTAAAATATTTATATATTACTCTTCCAGGGTCTCTAATTTTCTCCTCCTTAGGTAAAATAGTATTATGAAGTGCTTATATGTGTATTCCAGGTTGTTGTCACCAAATGAAGAACATTACTTTTTTTTGCACTAAATGCCATTTATTTTTTATTTATTTTTTTTTGTAAAAACCATAGATTAAGCAAGTCCAAAATTTCATGTAAAGCCAATATTCATGGACAGAGAGGCAGAGAGAGAGAAAACAGTGAACTATTGATTTTTTCCAGTACCAAGAACTTATTTAAACTGGTTTACAAATACAAGGCAATGCATTAAGTAGTGGCAACAAAGGCTCACACCTAACAAATGCATGAATTTTTTTTTAAAAAGGTAGTATCACCTGATAAAAAACTTAACTAAAATAAACTGCGTACTATATTCACCTAAGAATAGTCCACAGATTCATAATATGGACATATTTACAAAGTTAAAATTCAAATGATTAATGTTTCAGAACTTTTGAAGTCTATTTGCTTAATACTGGTTCCTTGATGGCTTCTATCTAAACTTGTTGCTAGTTCCCCTTCAATTCTAATTTGCTATCAAAACTCCTTGTCTGAATCCCTTTCCACTTTATCAAATAGAAAAAAATGCAAACATGTTAAAATCTTGATATACTTTTTTCTGTCTAAATGAGACACTACTGTCATTTGTTTTAATTGCCCAAACCTACTCTCATATATTCTAGTAGATAAATATAGCAAGACAGGTTGCAGTGTTATACAAGTCTTACTGGTGAAGACCATATAGAAATGCAGCATTCTAGGCGTGTGGCTAATGCTATTCAGCAGTGAGAACTTCCCAGAAGCTTTGACCAGGACTGGACCAGAGGATTTGCTCTACTTTACTTTTTGAGAAGCAAAGCACAAAAAAAAAAAAAAAAAAAAAAAAAAAAAAATAAAGTGTAAACCATCTTTTAAAGGTGTACATCCATTGATGCCTATCGCAGGAGAGGGATTGTTATGGCCATGGCAGGTTGTTGTTGTGTCTTTCGGCTTTTCCTGGTTAGGGGTTGCCACAGCGGAACTCCGGTCCGCTAATGATTGGCAGTAAATTTTTACGTGCCGAGTTGCCAGCCCAGACGCACAACCTTCAACGAATGTACGCCCATTCACGCATGTCTCCACACACAAGACGCTCTAGCTGAGAATCAAACCGGACAATGTCTTATTGTGAGGTGACAACGCTACCGCAGATGTTATGGCCATGGCAGGTAAGTAATAAAAAGATATGTGTGTGTGTGTGTGTGTGTGTGTGTGTGTGTGTGTGTGTGTGTGTGTGTGTGTGTGTGTGTGTGTGTGTGTGTGTGTGTGTGTGTGTGTGTGTGTGTGTGTGTGTATGTAGGTGCCTGTGCAGATATGTTGCATGAGCTTGGGATTGTAGAAGAAACACTAGCATGATTACTTAAAACTATGCAGTGTTCAATTCAGATACATTTATTGAGTCTCTGAATCATATCATACCACTGTTGTGCAATTGGGCACTGCTGCATTCCCCAAAGCAAATGTCTTTTTAAAAATAAATTTGCTGGATTTTAGTTGTTATGCAATATTTTTTTTTCTACTTAAGTTGAAGCATTTTTATCTGGAAACTAGTAGGAAGAAATTCTTGGAGCTAGAAAGAAAAAAAGCATTTAATAATTTTTTCAAACTAAATTGGTTTATGGCTTGAAAGTTGTATCCTGTTTTTCTACATTTGTTTCGTCTTTCTAGAATTCCGCATATTTTTGCATTTGTTTACTGGGTTCCCATTTTCAGCAGAGGCCCATTGAGAAAACCTCCACAAGGATTAGTACAGCAAATACAGTAAATACAATATACATGTTAATAAAGTACAGTACAGAGTCAAACGTTAATGAGGTACAGTTTCAAGGCCATGAAAGGTGCAACAGTTTAATATACTATAAGGAGCACAGTGTGTTACAATAGGCAATACAGTTGAAAGGACCTTTTATTCAGTCATTTGGTTACAGTCATCAGTGGCTAGTACAGTAAACACACTTTGATTTGATATAGAAAGGAGATGTTGCAAGCTTTAATAGATGGTTAAGGTATGATATGATCTAATTAAATGAAGCTGCCCATGGTCAGAACAATTACATAACCAAGAATTATGTAACTGGGACCGGAGATGTTTTTTAAAATTATTTTTGTTTTCAGTGGTCATACTATCTACTGGAATGGTATTCCATGCTTTTGCAACAGAAATGGAAAACAAGGAGTCCCCAGAGCTATTGTTGCTTTTGCCTATGTCAGCCAGTGCTTTATTGGTGGGTCTTAATAGGCATTTGTTAGAGTAGATATTAAGTAGATCTTGGAACTCTGTTGGGAAAGTATAGAATTTAGTGGGCTATTGTAAGCTGGTTATATGTGAGCAGGTTAGGTAACTCTAGACAGGATAGTTGCTTGATTGCTATGCAGTGATGTGTCCTGAAGGGTGAGTTGGTAGAAAACCTAGTTATTTTATTATAGCAAGTGTCTAGTTTGCTAACGTCTGCTTTGTTTACGTTGATGTGTATGGGGATGCATAGAGGAGTGTGGATAGTAGGTGGGTTCTTGCGATGGTGTTATTGGTGAGGCACTTTTTGCATCTATATATAGTTCAAAGTTTTTTATGGACTTTTTTATTGTCTGTGCAATGTGCATATCAAATTTCATGCTGTGGTCTATGATAACCCCTTAGATGTTTGGTGCATTGGACAAGTGTGAGAGGGATGTTATTGGCTGAAAATATTGTGAATGATGGTATGGTGTCTAAAGCTCTAGTGAAGCAGAATATCATTAGCTGCTTTTAATTGGGGTTAAGGATTAGTTGAGAGTTGCCTAATCAGGTTTCAATAGCGGTGAAGGACTCGTGTCAATTGCTGGAGTTGCGGGAGCAGAATAGAGTACAGTCATCAGTGTACTGGAGTAGAGTGGCATGCCAGATAGCTTTGTGGAGCTGGTTGGTAAATATGTTGAAAAGAAGAGGTCCAACAATGGCTCCTTGGCAGGGACCCCTAGGGTGACAGGTAGGAGGGGAAATAAGGAGTTTTGTAGTTTTACTGCTTGTTGGCATTTGGTTAGATAGTCTTGAAACCATGCTAGAGCAGAGTGGCTGAGATTAAGATTGGAGAGAGCAGAAAGGAGTTTGGGATGGCAGACTGTATCAAAGGCCTTGGAGAGATCTAGGAATACAGTAGATTCTAGCTTACCATTGTTGCAATGTTGGTTTACTGTGTTGGTAAAGCTAATAAGGGTGTGGTAGTACTGTGATTGGGATGGAATCCATACTGGATGTTGGTTAGCAGTTTATTAGTGAGGAGAGGTGCATTATTTGGGAATATATACAGTTTTTCAAGAATTGTTGATAAGGGGGATAGAATGGCAAATGGATGGTAATTAGATAGTTGCAAGAGTTACCTCCTTTGTGGAGTGGTATTATATGCAAACTTTTCCACAGAGAAGGAATGCATTGTTCTGATAAAGAGGGGTTAATGAGCATGAAGACTGGGTAAGCGATGGCTTTGGCTGCGATCTTTAGATATTCTGCAAGTAATTTGTCAGTGGCCAGGCTGTAAGGAAAATATGTTTTGGTCTGCTGGTATGGAAGATTGGGTTTGGATGTGAAGTGGGAGAATTGTTATTGGTGAGGGCTAGGATGGATTTGGTAAAGTGTTCATTGACTGGCAACATTATTGGTTTTGGTGTCAATGTTTGAGGGTGGAGTACTTGTCTTTCCTGGTTGTGGGATTTTATTAATGGCAGCCCAGAATTTTTGTGGGTTATTTTGTGTTTGATTTGAATTGCCTATATACTGCTTCCTTTTGTCTGTCCTAATTAGTTTTTTGGCTTTGTTCCTTAGTTCCTGGTATGCTTGTCTCTCAGTATGTGTTTTATATTGATGCCTTGAGTCCCATGCTTTATCTTTTTGTTTTAGTAGAAAACAAGTATCTCTGGTCAGCAAAGTGGCATAGTTGGATTTAGTTCTGACAGTTCTGATAAGGGCTAGATCAGCTAGATCCCTCTTCTATCTCTTTCTTAGTGTACCCTCTTCTTCCAATGTCTCATTTAAACCCCATGACATCATTAGCTCTAGGGAAGGAATGATGCTTAGATCTACATGTGGGAAACCTTATTTTGGATCACCCATGAGAAAAAAGAAGTTTTTTGTGCATTGATTCAGACCCTGTTTGAGTAGGTTTGACATCACCTATGATAACAAAGACATTGTGAACATTTTGCATAGGAATTGGAATATTATCATGACTGACCCTGATATGGTATGGCTGGTGCATGAGAGGCCTCATTTTTGTTATAAGAATCCTTATCTCTCAGACAGATGTGTTATCCTAGGAGTTACTGTAGTTTTAATAAGGAACATGTATTCTTTGGTAACTATCCATGTGGGAGATGTAATTTCTGCCCTTTTATTGATGGCTCTAATAGCTTTTTACATCCCTGCTCAGGACAACTGTTCAAATTTAAAATTACAGCAAACTGTAACACCTGCAACATTGTTTATCTGGCTCACTGCACTACATGTGCTGTGTTTTATATAGGGAAGACAAATATATGTCTTTGTGACAGAATCAGAGACCAGCTATACTGTATTAGGAGGACTAATGAGACCAATGCATTGCCTAAGCATATTATACAAGCAGGTGCTGTCCACAAGTTTATGTTTATGGATATTGCTTCTGTTGTTCCCACAGAGGGACTAGGTGATGTTACTAATAAAACAGAAAAAGTTGACCTGGAATGGATTCTTAATTTCAGGTCAGATTGTGAACCTGGCCTGAATTAACTTTTCTATTAAACCTATTTTAAAGTCTTGTAGATTGCAGAAAGTACAACTGTTTTTATTTTATTTATTTGTATTTTTATTTATTTTACATTTGTTTACCAGGAAAGTCCAACTGAACACAAGTCCTTTTTCAGTGGAGGACCAGGGAGAAAAGCTGCATCTAAAATAAGCAATATCAACAAAGATTCAATTACAATATATGACAAATACAGTTGAATACAGCAAGATACAATAACTCTACAGGCATTGTATTCAACATCATTTGTATACAATGTACATTTAATGAGACTGATACAGTATAGGAGCAGTATCAGGAACAAGCTGTCTCGTCAGGGGCAATACATGGACATGCTCATTTTTTGGACAGGTGAGTTTTTAGTAACAGTTTGAAATGTGGTGAGTTTGTGGTGGATGTAATGTTGGGAGGTAATGCATTCCAGATTTTAGCTATAGAGTTGGAGAGGAGGGATTATCCAACCTGATTGTTAGCATTGGTAACTGTTATCAGGCATTTATTGTTGGATCGTAAGGATCTGGAACAAGACTATGGTTGTAGTAGGTTTTGCAGGGCAGGTGTTTTCTCCTTCTGATAGAGTATTTTATGGGCCCTGGTTAGTTGGTAATAAAGAAGGAGTTGGGGAAGCTCGAGGCAGTTTAGCTGCCTAAGGGCTTTACAGTGATGGGTTCTAGAGTTTGAGATGGTAGCAAATCTAGCAATTTTATTATAGCATATCTCAAGTTTTGCAAGGTCAGTTTTTCTAAGGATGGTGAGTATGGGTGATGCGTACATCAAGGTTGAGATCAAATGTGTTTGAGCTATCGTGGCTTTTGTGTTGTTTATGAAGTATAGATTATTCCTATATGGTGTACCTAGTTTTTAGGCTCCTTTTTATAGCTTATTTTTAATTTATACATGCAGATGTTGTTTGTGTGTATTGTTGTTTAAGTGTGTTTGCTTTTCTTAGAATGCACTCCATTCACTTATAATGCAGTACTTTTATTGGTTAGTTTGTTCTAGATCTGCTTATGTCATACTGTTTAAACATCAGAGTGTGTTGTGTGTTTTACTAAAGATCTGAAGAAGCTATATGTGAAAACGCTCATCTGTTTCTATTTATTGTTTATATTAAAAGTTCATTTTCCATACATTTTCCAGTGTTCTGTGTTTGGATTTTGTATTACTTGTTCCTTTGCTGCCTACTTGGAACTGTGCGATTTTTGCTGCTGCTTTGCTTGTCTTTGTTTGGAGTCAGCCTATTTGGTTTTTCTTGCGTTTTAACTTTGCTTTGGAGCAAGGACAATGTTTGCCGATATAAAGATACTCTTCTTTTCCTCCATTCATACTTTGCTGCTCAGGTATAAAGATCTGCCATTCAAACAGTTGCGCAGTTATCCAAGCCACACTTTCCCTTTCCTTAAAAAGCTTTTTGACTTTGTCTTTAATATATTAAGAAGATGCTGTTTGAAGATATCACAAAGAAAGTTAAGAGCTGAGGATCCCACTTAAATAAGTAATGCAATCTTTTCCCAAGCTACTGTTATACTGAACTATAAATCCTTTAAAATTATTGGGTCAGAGTGTGGACTTGGCCCTAGTGTTCCCTCTCCCCACCAGCTCAGTGAATCAACAAAATAAATACAGTTCCAACAGGATTAGAACAGCAGAAATTGGTGGTAAATGGCAGTAGTATCATAGCATCTGGAAAGTGAGTTACTTGCCTGGTTTAAGGATAACAGGTCTGAATTAACATGATAATTTGGTTAGGGAGAGGTCGGCATAATGATTAACATGTTTTCCTCCAATATACAGGGTACAAGGATTGGATTCTGAACTCTGGTTCTTGGCTAGGCTTGTAATAACTGCAGACTGACAACCTAATATTTATCTTTGAACCTTGAACACTCTTTGGTAATTTTATACAATATGGAGCCCTACGACTTGATATTACTACATGCCTATTATCTGCTACGATACATGCAGGGGCAGATAATTGTTGCTACAGAAGAAAATAAACAATAAAAGCAATAAATAACGGTGGAAGCAGTAACATGACAATAGTTAGAGAAGAAAGTATAAATGTTACAACTGAGAGTAGATACTTTGGAAAAGAGAAGTCAAAGACTTAATGTGCAAATTATTGAAAATTCCAGGGGTATAAAAGTTCAAGAATTGTCACATTTTGTAGAAAAAAATATTAGAGAGAGGATACAAAGCCCTCCAATCCTCAACTTTCAAATATAATGGATTCAGCATGTTAAAACAGATTCAATTTCACTTAGTTCATTTCTGGCAAGATCGTGGGTTATTAGAAACAGTGGAGAAAAAGTGAAATGACTTGCAGCAACAGAAATCTTGTTAAATACAAATCTCATTTCTACCAATGTCAAAAGAAGGAGACAAATTAAAGAGACAGCTAGAAGAACTGAGTTTCCCAACAACAGTAATTTACCCTGCCACACTGAGGGTTTCAGCATGGGATAAGATAACATAAAACAAAATAAGAAAAGATAAAATAAGAAGATGGAGAGACACAGCAGATGGATGGCAGCTTTATAAAACAAAAAAGAAAAAAAAGCATAAACCTTCCTAGAAGAGACTGGAACATATTATGACATATAGATAAATGT
Organism: Protopterus annectens; assembly: GCF_019279795.1. Classification (NCBI taxonomy): domain Eukaryota; kingdom Metazoa; phylum Chordata; order Ceratodontiformes; family Protopteridae; genus Protopterus; species Protopterus annectens. Next base: position 545,937,355 of record NC_056743.1, on the reverse strand, counting down.
AATGGGAAGCAAATAAATCAAACAGAAGAGATGCCAAACAACCAGTTCATAAGGGAAAAAAAAAACAGGCAGGAGGGAAATACTATAGAAGAGATAGATAATATGGAAGAAGAACATTTAAGAAAAATGCTGAGACTGCAGAATGTATCTGCAGCAAAGGACCCTAAGGACAGATTCCACAGAGGACTTATCAGTCCAGGGAAGCAAAGACAGCAAACTGAAGGATATGACCTACACAGACAACTTAACCAGACTCCCTAAATCAGAATGGAGGTCAAACTTCACCCTGCCAATACAGACCAAATAGACAATGAGAAGGGAATCCACATAAACACCAGTGGAGAAAAGACAAGAAAGGAAAAGAAAAGAGACTCAGATACACAAAATGAATACTGCTGGCACAGGAAAGGTGGACTATAGAAACAAGATCATCATGGGGAGTCCTAAAAACCATCCAGGAGAAAAACTCTTCAGAAGTATAAAACTCTTCAGAAGTATAATGAACAAAAAAGATGCTTGTAAGTAAGCAAGGAAGATCATTTGCTAATGGAGCCAGAGGTAACAATGTTTTATTGTAATATATTGAATCAAAGAAGCTGCATAAATAAAATGGCTATAACAAAGGTATGTTCTGAATAAAACAGATTGACATTTAAATGAGTGTACAGAACTCATTTCAATAGGGAGTTCTCTGGTCTTCCACAGAAGAATTTTTTTAATGTAAATGTATTGGAAACATAAATGTTTATGTAAATATTGACAGCTAATCTATATAGTGATATTCACTATTTCTTGTCCTAATCCCTATCTACTCTCAGTTCAATAACTTGTAAAGAAGTATGTGCACATAAGATAATAAAAGGTGTGACAAAGTTTAAGTGAAGTGTGAAAATGGTTCAGAGAATTCAATCATTATATTTACAGTTTTAAAGAACATTAACATGTATACATGTATTAAAAATTTGTTATGCCAGAGTTAGATGATACATAAGACAAAATAGATGTACTTAACATTGCAATCTAAAGATAATTGTATGCAAGATTATGCAGTCAGTAACTATGAGTGATACGACATTCTCATTTATAAATTGAAGTTCAACATTATGCTTTGATGCAAGGTATAGTCTGTTAGTATCAGGTGAATGCCTGAAGCTTAAATATTCTGCAGGAAATGGGCAAAATGGACTGGAGGAACACAGTGACACTCTTATGTGAGGGTACAGTATCGAAACTCCTGTGAACTCTAGCTTGTATAACAGAGACTTGTCTGAATGTAAAGTGTAACTCATGCATATAAGTCCTCTGTATTAGGGTGAAATAATATCTGTGATGGAAAACTAACCATGGAAAAGTAGCTTTGGTAAAATAAACTTAATACTGTCATAGCATGTGAAGATTTATTAATCACATACTGATCCACAAATATTAGAACAGATGATATAGAGATTGTACTAATTCTAACCAGCATGATATGTAAAGGCTAGTATAGTAGAGAAATAGCTGTAGTTTGTGAAAGAGACCGCCTGAAAAATAAGTTAAAATGTAATATAATTCTGAAAGCTTAAATTCGCATGTCTCTTATGATGATGGTTAAAATTTGCACAGGTTACACAGTAATTCACCTGTATGTTACGGCGGAACATCATGAGGGAAGAATCCAACTACAGATGGGCAGAAGGGAATTAAGACAGCTTGCTAGTATCTCTTGTTGCAGATTAGGTTAATTGATCTGATCCACTCTGGACATAAGTGTACAGAATAGCCCAAGGAGTTATATTCCATCCCAGGGGGTCATCAGGTCACCAAAATATAAAAGTGAAACCAATATTAAGGTGTAGATCATATAGAGGAGATAAGGAGAACAGAAGGTAACAGGCAAATGCAACATACTCATTTAATTTCCTGAAACATAGAAGGGTACTCCAACCCTATCAAATGTAAACACATTTTCCAGAGGCTAATATGCTCACAATGTCAAATCACATTACCACAAGAGACAACATTTGAGATACAAGAGATACACAAACTCAACAACAGGAATTTACTTACATGGTGAAAGATCACATGGCTAGTGAAAAGAAAAGAGTAGTTGAAATTATGTTCCAAAAGACTTGAAGAGTTAGAGTTGGATTATGCAAATTATCTGGAAATGTTCAATAAAGAATAATAAATGTGTACTACATAACATATACTCTCAAAATACAGATGGCCCGATGTTTTTGATTTTTTTTGAAGTGTGTGATGCATAACATATATGTTTGAAATACAGATGTCCTAATATTTTTGATGATTTTTTTCAAGAATTCTAAATAAATATTGCTGAAAGAGGATAAACAAGTAGTTGGAGGTAGAGAGGATTTCAGTGTGACCTTGAGACCTGAACCTGATAAGATACATAGTGCAAAAGGAAACTCAGAACAAGATAAAAAAATGATAAGCAAATCTAGATTAACAGACATAGAGGAGGACTATTGAATACTATTTTCTATGATTATAATTTCAATTTAACATAGAAGATTCTACTACCTTTACAACACATTTTTGTTGTATGTATACTTTAACAATTTGTTGGATAAGTGTGTATGTTTTTTACTGTGTACATTATAAAATAAGATATGACTATAGTTCATCTTTATGGTTAACGCTTATTTCACAACTGAGGTATAGTTCCATGGTCTGTTAGTGATCCCCATCATTTCAATTTAGCTTTTTGCCCTTGTCAATGAAATTTGGAAACAATTGGTTGAAGCTTGCTTAGCTTCCTTTCGAACCAATTCTGGCTTACTATTCCCCTTTATCAGTTGTGATTATTATTTTTTTTTCATTGAAATTTTCAATTGGATATTTTGTTTATTATTCTTTCTACTCCTTCTGACAAATTTATTTTTCTGCTACTCAGTACCAGTGTTGTTTTTCCTACACATACCTATTTGATTTTTTTTCATTTGGATATTTATTAACCAATGTGTGAGTAGATACAAGTGAGAATGACTTATATTTAAAGAAAATCTTTTAACCACTTCAAGTCATTCTTATGTTAATGCTTTTCATTATGTTAATTGTGGATGTCTTCGTTTTCTACATTCACTTAAGTGTGCTAGAAAATTAAAAGAAGAGAAATATATCTTCCTTACCCTTTCATAGAATGAAATACAAATAATGTTAAAAGCAAGCTAAATGCTTCTTTATAAGGTGTCATTATGAGACAAAACGTAGGTCAGGTGACTGTAATGCCCACAGAAGTGAAATACTTCTTTGAAATTATCAGTATTAACAGCATAAAAAAGGAATAATAATTAACTGTTCATTTAAGTTTTGTTATGCATTATAGAACAGGACTCACTTAGTAGTAATAAAAGCACTCTTAATTCTAATCCCCAATTAAAGATATTAGATAGATGGATAGATAGATAGATAGATAGATAGATAGATAGATAGATAGATAGATAGATAGATAGATAGATAGAAAATGCAACATATCAACAAACAACAATATTAGAAATCATATAAAAATATGCAGTTGATATTCTATTGTGGAACTGGTAAAACAATTAGAATATAGGGTATTTTAAAGTGTTTGTTCATTCTTACAATATATACGAAGTAAAAATGAAGGAAGGTGCATTAGTTTAAGGATTTGACTCATTCATATAAAAATATTTAATACAAAATTATGTTTTTGGAAGGAAACTGGGATGACAAACAACATAAAACATAGACAATAGAATTTATTGTAAGTGGGGCACCATCAATTATTTAAAATACATGCCCACAATTAATAAATTAAGGAAGCAAAGTAAAAGTAGGGTAATACAAATTATCTTCCAGTTTGAAGAATAGCTTAAATCTGGTTTAATAGCACAAAGTGATATTACTTTATGCATAGATACAAGGTTAAAATCATATACAAATCTTCATAATTATTAATGGACAAATGAAGAGAACTAATTAAACTGATGAAAAAATGTAACTTTTCAAAGAATAATTTATGCAAGTGAACATGCATCTGTAAAGTCTTGCATTACTGAAATTAAAGGAATCTAACCATGACACATAATTTTTAATATATGTGACTCAGACAACCTTACTGAACTCTAAATGAAAATTAAGCAATGAGGAACAATGTATCACCATCTAAGACCAGAGTATTTGAGTGTTCTTAATAGGAACAAACACTAATATCATAAAATTTGGCTATAAAAATGTCAGATCTTTAATAAGTAGAAGAATATACCAATTGTGAGGGCTATCCTTAAAAATAAAGGCAAAATATGTGCAGAATAAAATACAGAAACATAAGCCTATTATCTCAGTTTTGCTTAAAAGCAAAGATTACACTTGCTGATATATGAAAGTAAATGGGAAGCTTATTAAAATGTAAAAAAAGAAAAAAAAACAACTATTATTATGGAGAAGGACTTAACTAGAAACACTCATTACCTGTCCAATTAAAAGCCTGGTTAATAGAAATGTGTGTTCTACAATTTTATAAAAATAACATAAATGCTATAAATCAAGGCCTGTGAATGGAGTCCAGTATATTTAGATTTAGCCAGTGCCTTTAAGGAAGCAATCCATCATCCTTTTCTGTTAAAGACAATAGAACACATAAACAGTTTTACTCTTAAATTTCTGCATAGTCTGGTGCCTTAAAATGTAAAAGAAGTTAAATAGTGAGAGAATTGACTCTCTCCAGATTGTGCTTCAGTGTTTTTATATTCTATCATTTACCTGCTTGCATTCTGTGTCTGGCCCATCCCCCACTAATGTTTATTTATTTTTTTAAACAATTTTTTTATTAGAAATACTATTAAATATATAATGAACATTTTTAAAGAATGAACCATTTTAAATTATGTAAAAAAAATGATCATACAAAAAAATAAACAAATTATAACTATATACAAAATTGTTCACCATACCTCTTAAAATGACTATTAAAATAATTTATACATATATTTACTATAATATTAAACTATTTTTGTAACAAGTCATAACATTTGTTCCAACGGTTATATACTGAAGTATTCCTAGAACATCTAAATCTGATGGTCTGTTTTTTTCCAAACAGCAAACTTCATTAAGAAGACTTTTAAATTCTTGTAATGTTGGAGAGGATTTTGATTTCCAATTCCTTGTAATTATCTTTCTAGCTATAGCTAGTATAGACCAAATTAAGGGATAGTTAGATACCTTTATACAGGCTGGAAATGGTGTGTTAAATAATATCAAAGATTTAGATAAAGTGAAATTATCTGTGAATATTACCTGCATAAAAGTCATTATATCTTCCCAACATTTTTAATTCAGTACAATCAAAGAACATATGAGACCAATCAGCATTTAATTGTTTATTTCATCTCCAACAAATTAAATATTTTTTGTCAATCTTACTCATTATAAGTGGAGTAATAAAATATTCATATATTTCCAAGCAAATAATTTCCATTTGAGTGAAGATGTAGTTAAACTTGATGATTTTAATATATTAGTTTTATCTTTATCTGTAGGAAGTTGGTTGTTAATGGTATAAAAGAAGTTCCAATAACTATCAGGGAAAACATCTAAGTCAGATTTTATAGTCTTATATATATCTATCTATCTATGTGTATATATATATATATATATATATATATATATATATATATATATGATAATTTATTAGTAATTGGAGAGATATTCTGAATTGATAAAATTGTATATTGTATTAGGAATTACTTTATTTGTTGCAGAGGACATTAACTCAATATTATTTAGTATACATTTCCATCCTTCTTGTAGTTCTAACCAATAAAGAAATTCAAATTCAAATTCAACGTTAAGTATATTAATAGATTTCAAGTCATTTTTGTCATCATTTGATACCAAAAAATTATTTTTTTTCTGTTGAAAAAATATAATTTTTATAGAATCTGTAGTAAAAAGAATGCCTTGTGTATGACCTATGGGGAAAAGTAGGAATAACCAATCTTTATATACATAATATTTAAGTATAAAATTTCTAAATGATTTTAGTAGAATTGTTAAATAATTACTTGTAAATTTGTAAGAAGGGAAAACAGAGAACAGATCTTTCAAAATCCAGTTAGAGGGGTTATTTATAAATGACAATTTTTGAATAATATATTTTTTTAATGTATCCAACATTGTTTCAATTATTTTTTTCCATTTAGTTTGATATTTAACATCAATTAGAAGAGATATTACTTTAATCATGGAAGAGATTTAATAAAATTCTAAATTTGGCATAGCTGTGCCTCCATTGTTCCAATTTTTCATATGGTAGGTTAATGCAATTGTGGGTTTATTTGGAAACCATAAGAATTTATGAAACATTATGTTATTTTTTTATTATTATCAAATTTGCAGGAGGTAAAGAAATGAATTGAATAATGTAAATTATTTTAGGGAGTAAAATCATTTAACAATAGTGAGTTTTTCATCCATGGAAAAAGGTATTTTGTTCTGTTTTATCAAATTTTCCATTGTTCTAAGACTTTTATTATAATTAATTTGTATGATATCTTTACTATATTTGCCAATTAAAATACCTAAATACAGAAACTGATCAAATTGTGCTAGGTATTTTTTTATAATCATCATGTAAATTAAATTGTTTTGGTCCAGTTAAAAGAATTTGTGTCTTATTATTGTTAAAAGTTAGACCTGATTTTTTTTTTGGAAGATGTTCATATTTTTATAGAGAGTTTGAATAGATAAACCTTCATCTGCAGGGGAAAGGAGAACATCATAGTCAAACATCTGTATTTTAGTGGATAATTTGGAATTTAGTTTATAACCTACTATATCATTATCCCATCTAATTAAATTTCCCCATGGTTCCATAATTAATGTAAATAATAAAGGAGATAAAGGGCACCCTTGTTTAGTACCCTTAATTATTGGCATGTTTTGAGAAATACTAGTGCCAATTTTAATGTATGCTTGACTACCTATATATAACTGTGATATGAGATTCATAAATTTATGAGAAATTCAGTTCTTCTAAAAGAATTAATAAGTAGTCTCAATTAATTGAATCAAACACACAGTTAATATCTAAACTAGCCAGTGTCAGGTTCTTATTTAAATGCTTAATCGATTCAATCAAAATTAATGTTCTTTTTATGTTATCATAAGAATTCCTATTTACTATAAATCCTGTTTGATCTTCATCTATCAAATTTGGTAAAAAAACATTTTAACCTGTCTGCAAATATGGACATGAACATTTTGTAATCTACATTAAGTAAAGAAATGGGTCTATATGAGGAACATTTGGTTGGGTCTTTATTAGATTTCAATATGGAAGAGATAAAAGTGTATTTCCATGAGGGAGGGATTTTTTTAAAGTTTTGAGAAGAATTAAAAACCACACAAAGTAATTTTAATGGTTTATTAGGTAATATTTTATATATTTCTAGTATAATGCCATCATTACCTGGGGCTTTATTTTGTTTTAATTTATTAATTTATGTCTGAATGTCTTTAAAAGATACAGGTTTGTCTATATATTTTTTTGATCTATAGATAATTTTTTTTTTTTTTTTTTTTTTTTTTTTGTGGGGGAGAATATATTTTAATATGCTTAATTTTATTTAATCTTTTTGTTTTATTTGCTACCAGCTATCAAGATTTAGGGTTTGTTGAGAAGTTTATTAGCTTAAACATTTCTGAAATAATTTTCATTTTATGATTTAATATTTCCATATTTGCTACTTAAAGAATTTATTTATTTTTGTTTATCAATCGTGTATTTATCTTTTTTATGGTTAAGCTTTAAATGATCTAGCTTTAAATGATCTAACTTAAGTTGTATATCACAAAGTTCATTGTCCCATAATTTCCTTTTATTTTGATACCAACTTATAATTCTTCCATATAAATATGCTTTTAAAGCATCCAAAATATATTTTCAGATATATTATTCGTACTATTTAGCTCTAAAAAGTTTTGGGTTTCTAATGATATAAACTGTTTAAATTCTTCTAGTTTTGTAATGTAAGCAGGTATTCTTTTGATTTGAGTACAATAAGTATTATTAATGAGTAATTCAAAAGTTATAGAATTATGGTCAGAAAGAGGACATGTTATTACTTTTGCTTTTGATTAGGGAATCTATTAAGTCTTTAGATATTAAAATGCTATCTATTCTAGAATGAGAATTATGCCTATGAGAATAAAAAGTGTAAAACAACAAATTCGGGTCAGCAAAAGTTTCAATGTCTTTTAGTAGGAAAAAGTCAATAAAGTCTTAACTTTTTGGTCGAAGCTGAAGTTTTCCTTTTACCTTTATTAGTAGTGCCATTAGAATCTAGAATGCAATTAAAGTCTCCTGCTAGAATTATGTTTCCTCTTGCAAAATGAACAATCTGGTCTAGATGTCTAACTGCATTAGTTCCTATACCTGGAATCCAGTATATATTGACTAAAGTGTGCACTTTTTTTATTTAATTCTATAATTATAGCACAAAACATCCCTTTATTATCGTTGTAAACATCAATTATTTTAGGCATGATAATGTATTATTTCATATGATAGCCACTCCTCTTTTTTGAGAGTGTTCTGAGCTTACCAAAACAGAGTAAGCTTTATTATTACGTTTAGCTATGACTTCAGAAATTAAGTGGGTTTCTTGTAGAAAAATTAGTTGTGATTTATGAAGCTTAAGATATTTAGAATTTAATTAATAGTTCATTAATCACAAAATAATTACATATTAAATAATTAAATATAACTAAGCATCCTAATGTTCTAGAAATATATGTAACTTTTATCATTCATTGCATCATACTTATTCTATTTCTATTTCCTTATGAATATATCAATTTTCCAAAGTATATAGCATTACACTACTTTTCAATTCTTATTATTGGAAACAAAACTTTTAGCAAGTATAAAAGAAAAGACATTATTAATAATATGTGTAATTGTCAAATATATTCTAAACATTAAGTATGCAATAATAACAATTAACTGAAGTAAAATGCAAACCATTCGATCTGAAATAATCCTTAAAATAGAAGTAATTACGTACCATAAGCTAAATTATGTATCTTTAATCATATAGTCTACAGCATCCTTGAAATTCCAGCTGTAGCACCTTCATTTATTAAGTACTTTGATCTGTTGCTTCAAAAATCCGAATGCAAAGATGGTAAATAAATGACTCCTACTTCAGCAAATAAGCACATTCATAATTTATTGTAGGTATTCAGTCATATTTTCAAATATTAATAAAAAGGATGTTAAACAAATTTCAACATTTATGTTGTCACGAATTATCCCAAAAGTTAATGTTTATCAATCAAGAGAGACAAAATTTACATAAAGGAAACAGTAGAGATTTGACTATTTTTTAGTTGAAAGCAAAATAAATAGCAAAAGAGATAAACGTGTTTATAGTCTGAAGCTATAATGACTTAACCAGCCTTTACCCTTTTTATGACACTAATTAGAAAAGGAATGCACTTCACGAAGAGAAAGAATTAATATATACTAACAACAGCCTATGAAAGAGTTTCACAAGAAACCTTAAAATATTATTTTTATAGTATAAATTTGTTATACAAACCAAAATTGCTTTATCTATTTCATAAATAATTAATTTCTACAATACACAGGAATTATGTTATATTTCTTTACCAGATTGAACCATCAGTTACAATTAGCATTTCAACATTCTAAAGTGAAGTGAATTCTGAAGACCCAGTTGAAAAATCATATTAACTCATCACTTAAAGCGTCATGGTTACTGCACATGCACAAATAATGGAGATATATGATGGTTAAGTTCTTCAGCTGATTTTTAAAAAAAAAACTGCATTGTGAGTTCTAGCAGGAATGTTTAGGTGAGATTTAAACAACTTTTGCTTTTGTAAACAATGTCTCCAGCACGAGAGTCCACCAGTGTCTCAAAGCTTCACTCGCGATGGTTTTAAAAAAAACAGAAAGTGAAACCTGTCTGAAGCATACATGAAATATTCACACATAACCATCAGCCCCCACACCTCAAATAGTCCCACCGAAACATCACCAACAACACAAACAAATAACAGAATATTCCAAGCAAGCAAAACACTTTAACAAAACAGATTTCCCATATTTAAAATCTTTAAGCCTTTCAAACCTTTTCAAACACACATCAAAGCTTACCCGTTTCAACCGCAACCAATGGAGTGCCCATCCCAGGGCCCAGCCACACAAGCGCACAAGGAAATCTAGCAGAGACAGAGGCTCCAAAAAAAAAAACAAAAAAAAAAACAAAGCCCAAGCATCACCTCTTCTCTCAAACCCCAATCTGCTTAGAGCCATACTGATTCATGACCCCAAGCACGAAAGTGAAGTATCATGAAACACGCCATTCTACAAGGCTAGTAACCCTATCAAGTTCCTGGCATAAAGTCTGCTGTGAAGTTCAACAGATCATCCGCAATCAATTAAACAAGAATTGCAAACAATTATATAAGCAAATGCCTTCATACAATTTAGCTACTGAACATCTACAACCATTAATTCTCAGCAATCCAAGGCAGCCATGATAAAACATTTAGTATTTCCAGGCGAGCTGCTATATAATCAATCAAAGAGACAATTAAAGCACAACACTGCCATAATCTTCCTGTTCACCAAGTAATCATCAGGAAACTATATCACTTGTCAAATCATATCAAGTGTTATATTATATTACACAAACAACAGAATGTCCAACAGGAAGCATAACTAGAAATAAGCTTTAATTTATATTTAAAAGTAAAAATATATTACTATAATGTACTGCAACCACAACAGATATATCACTAACAGTAATGAAATAAAAAACAATAAAGCAAGATATTAATAAGCTCACCTGGGAATATGGTTTATTTTCCTCGACTTATAGGGTCATATTAACTGGAAAATTGAAGAATCAGTAAAGGTTTTTCTAGAGTAGAATATTTTGGGTATTACTTGTTGAATGATTTGTTGTTGTTAATCATTTTTTCAGCTTTTAGGTTCATAGGTTCATAGATTAGTACTAAGCTAACTGCTCTTGTGAGCAATTTAAGCCTAGCCAGTTATCCCTTGTGAGACTCAAACCCTGCACCTTGTGTTTGTAAGGCAAACACCTTTACCATTAGGCCACTCTCCCAACCCCAGGATCAAAAGTTTTCCAAGTATTACTTTCTGCATTTCTTTTAAGGCTAGTATTTGTCTATTCCGTGTCTTCAAGTTTTTCTATTATTTTGTTTTTCTATTATTTTGGTTCAGGGAAGTAAACAGTGTGGGAAGAAATAGTTTTTTTCGTAACTTTATATTCATGCACCCTAAGTATAGGGAATGGAATTTTATTATATTCCCTATAATGTATACTCAGGGTATGATTTTGTCATCTACTTCTGAAGGAACTCATTTAGCTATAGATAATGATCTAAAATACTGGTATCAGTTGATATCTGATAATAAAGTTAAAAATCTAGATTTCTTAAAACAAGAATTTGATCTAAGAGAAACTTGCTGGTTAGAGGTTCAGACCTTTAGACAACATCTCATTAATAAAATAGATATAATGTCTATAACAGTTAAAGAATCTATTCCAACACTGATTGATTACTTGATATTAAATTTACAACATAAAGTTTCTGATAAAGGTAAATTTTCATACATGCATAAAATTATCAGACAAGAAACTTTTTACAGTGTAGATACATACTGGAATTATTTCACTTCTATTAATGGGAACCCACCATATCAACAAGATAAACAATATATATTGGAATCTGCCTATAGAACTACGTCTTCCATTGTCTGGAGACTTTATACATGGAAATTTTTGCATAGATCTTGTTATACACCTTTGATGATGAATAAAATAAATAATAAAGATAATCTATGTAAGAGATGTAATGTAGAAATTAATGCTGACTGGGCTCATATGTTTTATGACTGTATAAAATTGAAAGAATACTGGAAGTCAACTAATGAATTTTTGCAGGCTCTTTTTACAGATAATTTCATTATTTCTAAATCTCTTATATTATTCAACACACCTGTACCTCAAAGTGTTAAAAAGGTTAAGCTTCCCTTGTTATGGTCTATTCTAGCAGTGGCTAGGAAAATAATAACCAGAAATTGGATTTTAGATACACCTCCTTCGTTCAATGAATTTAAAAATGTTATGAATATAGTGTGCCATATGGAAATAAACACAATTAGGTCAAGAAGAACTAGAAAAACATCTTATTATATTGTATGGGATAATTTACAAAATTTGTTAAAAAAATTCTAATTTCAATAGCATGGTATTTTAGTTTAATTAATTGATCTGATTGTAGTGGATGTCTTTGTAAATACTTTAGTTGTTTTGTTGAATATTATAATATCTATTTTTAATTACTTGTATAAAATTGTTATGATATTTCTCTTATATGTTAAAACAATAAACCTGTTTTGAAAAAAATAGAAGGTGGCAGGGATTACACATACCTTTACCTTTTTTGTTTTACAGAGTGTTCACACTACTATGAGAGGGGGGGACCTGGAAGCTTATACACTTGAGATGGAGCTCAGATGGATTATAAGATGTAAAGCAGATTCAACTCCTGGGTTGAATGATAAAGTTAGCCTTCAAACTTTTTTTAAAAAGAAGGAAGTTAAGTAAAGTTTTAAAAATCATAAATGAATAAATGTTTTACTTTGAATGTTTTTTAACAGTTTTTTGAATGTCTTTTAACACAGAAATTTTACAAATGTTTTAATGGATTGATTGTTTAACTTATACAATGCCCTGATGCTGATTGATGATGCTATTTAATGACTGTCTAGTTTGTGTGCTGTTACAGTCTGATGAAGCCGTCCTGGTGAAAGCGCTCACTGTATGCAATAAAGAACGTTCCTCGTGTTGCTGAATTTTGTGGATTGTTGTTCATTTGCTATTTATTTGCTACAAGTATTTCGTACTATCAACTACACTTCGCTGGAGAATTCAGTGGTATTATATGAGTTTATGAGGAGGAAGTGTTGAGTTTTTCAAGTCTCTACATTCCTGTCTATGAGACTTTTTAATATACAAACATAGATTACATGAAGATTTCAGAGGTAGATCAACTAAGATTAATATACACACATAGAACGAATGAAGATTACAGAGGTAAAACAGACTGATCAAAAGTATTTCAATCAAAGTTAATAATTTTTTTTTTTTTTTTTCTTTTTCTAGTAAGGAGTTGTGTAATAGAAGCAAGCAAGAATTTGTTACTTGGGATTTGAGAGAAGGCAGGGAAAGAGTGTTGAAGTAAAGTGTAAGTTATGAGGGATGGGAGCAGGAGCATTCCCATGTGGAAGTTAGATGAAAGTGGAGTGATTTTTTAAAGGATGGGAGGCTAGTAATGGTATGAATGGAGGGGGGGAAGGGAGTTCCATAGGTGTGCTAGAGAGTGTGAGAGGAGGTATTGTCCTGGGGGGTGGAGGGGACTGTAAACTTCTATAAGGTTTTGATTGTTGGATCTGATTAGTCTTCGTGTGTGGTGCATTTTAAAGGTAGTGGAGAGGGAGGGACAGAGGGATGACTGGAAAATGAGTTAATGAGCATAGGTTAGCTGAGTGTAGGTAGTTGGGAAGCTCAAGCCAGTATAGTTTGTGGAGAGATTCACAGTGATGGGTTGATGATTTGTTGCTAGTGGCGAATCTGGCTATTTTATTGTAACAAGAGGACAGTTTGGTTTTGAGAGATAATTTTAGGTTTGTTAGAAGAGGGGCTCCATAGAGAAGATATGGTAAGAGAAATGTAGTAGAGAGAGTAAGTTTAGTAGTTGAGGTGAGGAACCAATTGTGTCGGTAGAGCATGCCAAGTTTTTGGTGGGTTTTTTTTATGTTTAGTAGTAGATGGGAGTTAAATTTGAGCCTGTCATCTATTTGAACTCCTAGTAGTTTGGCTTCAGATACCAGCTCAAGAGGTGTTGTATTTTGGCTGGTGATGGAGAATAAATTTTGATCTAAATTCTTAGTTTTAAAGGAGTCAGAGAAAGTAGGTTATGAGAGATAGTGTCGAAGTTTAGTTTTAGCAGAATTGAGTGCTAGATGGTTGTCTTTCATCCATTGTTCTGTGGTAGAGAAGGCATCTTGAGTTAGTTTTAAAAGAGTTGGTATGGATGGGGCAGCACAGATGATTGTGGAATCATCTGCATATTGGATAATGTTAGCAAGAGGGATAGACTGGTAAAAGTCATTAATGAAAATGTTGAAGAGGAGGGGGCCCAGTATGGAACCTTGTGGGAAACCTGTGGGGGAGATGAGGAAAGAGGTGGTGGCCTTTTTCCATTTGACAGCTTGTTGCCTATTGGAGAGATAGCTGGTAAACCATTTGAGGGAAGAGTGGGAGAGGTTTAGGTTAGCTAGCTTAGTAAGAAGTAGGTTATGAGAGGTAGTGTCGAAGGCCTTAGAAAGATTGAGAAGGATGGTAGATACAGTGAAGCCAGAATCTCTAGCTTTATTCACAGTTTCAAGGAAGGAAAGGAGGGCAGTCATAGTGCTATGATGGGGTCTGAATCCATGTTGGGTAGGAGTTAATAGGTTGTTGTCTAAGAGATGGGGGAGGAGCTGAAGGTGGATACATTTTTCTAGGACTTTAGAAATGGGAGAGAGGATGGCGATGGGACGGAAATTGGAAATATTAGTATTATTTCCTCCTTTGTGCAGGGGAATGATGTAAGCTTTTTTCCAGATTTCAGGAACAAGACCTTCCTGGATAGAGCAGTTGATTAGGATACTGATAAGGAGGCAATGGCTTCAGCAGCTATGCTGAGGAAGTATGAGGGGATGTTATCAGGGGCATTGGTGCATGGATTTAGTTTCTGCAGGAGTTTTCTTATAGTAGAAGTAGGAATAGGTTTAATGAAAAATGGTGGGGGTTGAGAGGGTGAGGAATGAGAGAAAGATGTTGGAAGGTGAGATGGGTGAGGAGAAGTGGAGGTAGGAGGTGGATTGTTATTTGAAAAAGAAGAGGTAAGTTTGGAAATAGAGCCAATAAAGAAAGAATTGAATTGGGTAGCAAGATCAGAGTCTTGTACATTTGGGGAGGGGTTAGGGTTTTCTGTAGTACCAGGTTTTAAGAGGGTAGTTATACCTCTCCAGAACTTTTTTGGGTTGGTTTTATGGTTGCTTTGAAGTTGGATGAAGTAGTTTTGACGGTCTGCTGAGATAAGCTTTTTAATTGAGTTACGAAGAGTTTTGTATTCATTAAGGTTAGATGTAGATTTGTTCCTCTGGTATTGTGTCCTGGCTTTATCTCTAAGTCGCATGGTGGCTAGTGTACTTTTAGTAATCCAGGGGGTGGCTTTCCTTTTTATTCTTTTGGTTATTGAGGGAGCGTGATTATTTAGGAGATGTAGGAAGGTAGTATTAAAGTGAGTTATTGCATTTGCAAGTGGTAGAGTTTTTAGAGGGTACCAGTTAAGTGATTTAAGGGTGTCAGAGAAAGCTTCTGGGTTAAAGTTTCTATGACATCGGGTAGTTAAGTAAGTATGAGTAGCTAGTAAGGGAGAAGGGAAACGTCTAGCGAAGGTGGGAAGGTGGTCACTGAGGGAGTCAGGGAGGGTTCCACTGTCAGGATAGTTGTGGGGTTGGGAGACTAGAATCCAGTCTAAAATGCTGCCATTAGTGAAGTCTTTGGATGGTCTAGTTATGGAGTTGATGAGTTGAGAGTAGTTGTATAGGTTGATGTTGAGAGGGTGAGTAGGGGACTGAATGGAAGACCAATTAATATTAGTGTCTCCTATGATTATAGTTTCATTACAGATGTTAGTTGATAGCCAGGAGTGGATTTCTTCGAGTATTGGGACATTGTCTCCAGGGAGAATGTAAAGAGAGGCAATGTATATAGATTTATGTTTGTTTAGCTGAAGATGAGCTAGTATTAATTCTGCATTAGTGAACTTTGGAATGGCTTTATTGTAGGGTGTTATAGATAGGGAGGAAGAGTAGATTAGAGCCACTCCACCTTTTTATGGGTTCTGTCTGTTCTGATGATATAGTAATTGGGTGGTAATATCTCTTCATTTTTTACATGTGGTTTTAGCCAGGTTTCAGATATAGCTAGGATGTCTGGTTTGTTATGAAGTAGCCAGGCATGGAGATTTGGAATTTTGTTAGCTAAACTTTGTGCATTAAGAGATGCAAGTAGGATGGATTTAGTTATTGAGGAGGAGGGGGTTGGGCCTGGGTTAGGGTGTATATCACCAGATAAAAGTATGGAAGTTAGAAGTTGAGTTAAGTAGTGGAGGTATTTGGATTGTTTCGATTGAGAGGTATAAATTGATAGAGTAGTGGGAGGTATGGAGGGTAGAGTAGTTGGTGAGGTTTTAAGAGGGGGGAATACTTTGAAATGAAAACATAGGTTGTTGCTGAAGGGATATAGTTCAGGGGAGATTGAGTTGAAGAAGTTGGATTGTGAAGTCTGGAGAGGGCAGGTTGTTTGTGAGAGTGGTGAGTGGGTGATGGGATAAGGTTGGGTAAGATAGTAGATGTAGGTAAGGTTCAGGAGGAGTAGTAGTTGAATTGGGAAGGATGAGTATTTTTTAAGCATGTTAGGGTATTGATAAGCAATGTAGTGGTGTTGAGTAAGGAGGAGGGAGGGATGTGAAGCAAGGGTTGTATGAAAGTGGGAGGAGATAGGAAGAGGAAGTGGTGGAGTTTCGATGTTGGAGAGGAAGTAGGAGTGGTTAGATGGGTATAAAAGTAGATGCAGTGGGGGTGGGTGGGAATTGGGGGTAGTGTAGGGGAGCGGAGAGAGCCCGCAGGGCAAACGGAGTGGGTAGAGACAAAAGGAATAGAAGTTAGAGAGGAAAACTATCAGCAATGCAGTTAACTACAGGTTAGATAGGTAGGACCTGAGATGGTACAGGAGTCTACCGAAAAGGAGAGCCAGAGGGGCAAAGTACTGAAAGGGCACAAGGTGAGTATGAAGAGGATCAGGTCAAGGATATAAGAAATTAGTTGAAATTACAGAGGTAGAACAGAGAGAGGCAGAGAAAGATGGATAGGATAAAGGTGCCACCTAGTGAGAAGATCTGGTATTGTAGGTAAGTGTGTAAGGGAGCTAACAGGTGTAGAACTGTGGTAGAAGAGAGGTATAGTAAGAGAGCGTTTAGGTAAGTGTTAGAGGTGAGTTGGCTGTTGGGTAGATAGAGAGGAGGGGCAAAGGAAAGCTGGCTGCTCAAGCTCACTGCGAACTTTGGAGCCCTGAAGCAAGTAGTAGACAGGGGTCTGATTTACAATGTGGACTTAGCCAATAATATACTTTCTTTCTTCCTTGATAGAGGGTGCTGAGAAAAGAAGCTGGAAGATGAGTTCTTCCATATAAATATGCTTTTAAAGCATCCAAAATATATTTTCAGATATATTATTCATACTATTTAGCTCTATAAAGTTTTGGGTTTCTAATGATATAAACTGTTTAAATTCTTCTAGTTTTGTAATGTAAGCAGGTATTCTTTTGATTTGAGTACAATAAGTATTATTAATGAGTAATTCAAAAGTTATAGAATTATGGTCAGAAAGAGGACATGTTATTACTTTTGTTTTTGATTAGGGAATCTGTTAAGTCTTTAGATATTAAAAGTCTATCTATTCTAGAATGAGAATTATGCCTATGAGAATAAAAAGTGTAAAACAACAAATTCAGGTCAGCAAAAGTTTCAATGTCTTTTAGTAGGAAAAAGTCAATAAAGTATTTTAACTTTTTGGTCGAAGCTGAAGTTTTCCTTTTACCTTTATTAGTAGTGCCAGTAGAATCTAGAATGCAATTAAAGTCTCCTGCTAGAATTACGTTTCCTCTTGCAAAATGAACAATCTGGTCTAGATGTCTAACTACATTAGTTCCTATACCTGGAATCCAGTATATATTGACTAAAGTGTGCACTTTTTTTATTTAATTCTATAATTATAGCACAAAACATCCCTTTATTATCGTTGTAAACATCAATTATTTTAGGCATGATAATGTATTATTCCATATGATAGCCACTCCTCTTTTTTTGAGAGTGTTCTGAGCTTACCAAAACAGAGTAAGCTTTATTATTACGTTTAGCTATGACTTCAGGAATTAAGTGGGTTTCTTGTAGAAAAATTAGTTGTGATTTATGAAGCTTAAGATATTTAGTATTTAATTAATAGTTCATTAATCACAAAATAATTACATATTAAATAATTAAATATAACTAAGCATCCTAATGTTCTAGAAATATATGTAACTTTTATCATTCATTGCATCATACTTATTCTATTTCTATTTCCTTATGAATATATCAATTTTCCAAAGCATATAGCATTACACTACTTTTCAATTTTTATTACTGGAAACAAAACTTTTAGCAAGTATAAAAGAAAAGACATTATTAATAATATGTGTAATTGTCAAATATATTCTAAACATTAAGTATGCAATAATAACAATTAATTGAAGTAAAATGCAAACCATTTGATCTGAAATAATCCTTAAAATAGAAGTAATTACATAACATAAGCTAAATTATGTATCTTTAATCATATAGTCTACAGCATCCTTGAAATTCCAGCTGTAGCACCTTCATTTATTGCGACTTTGATCTGTTGCTTCAAAAATCCGAATGCAAAGATGGTAAATAAATGACTCCTACTTCAGCAAATAAGCACATTCATAATTTATTGTAGGTATTCAGTCATATTTTCAAATATTAATAAAAAGGATGTTAAACACATTTCAACATTTATGTTGTCACGAATTATCCCAAAAGTTAATGTCTATCAATCAAGAGAGATAAAATTTACATAAAAGAAGCAGTAGAGATTTGACTATTTTTAGTTGAAAGCAAAATAAATAGCAAAAGAGATAAACTTGTTTATAGTCTGAAGCTATAATGACTTAACCAGCCTTTACCCTTTTATGAAACTAATTAGAACAGGAATGCACTTCACGAAGAAAAATAATTAATATATACTAACAACAGCCTATGAAAGAGTTCCACAAGAAACCTTAAAATATTATTTTTATAGTATAAATTTGCTTTATTTATTTCATAAATAATTAATTTCTACAATACATAGGAATTATGTTATATTTCTTTACCAGATTGAACCATCAGTTACAATTAGCATTTCAACATTCTAAAGTGAAGTGAATTCTGAAGACCCAGTTGAAATGTCATATTAACTCATCACTTAAAGTGTCATGGTTACTGCACATGCACAAATAATGGAGATATATGATGGTTAAGTTCTTCAGCTGATTTTTAAAAAAAAAACTGCATTGCGAGTTCTAGCAGGAATGTTTAGGTGAGATTTAAACAACTTTTGCTTTTGTAGACAATGTCTCCAGCATGAGAGTCCACCAGTGTCTCAAAGCTTCACTCGTGATGATTTTAAAAAAACAGAAAGTGAAGTCTGTCTGAAGCACACATGAAATGTTCACACATAACCATCAGCCCCCACACCTCAAATAGTCCCACTGAAACATCACCAACAACACAAACAAATAGAATATTCCAAGCAAGAAAAACACTTTAACAAAACAGATTTCCCATATTTAAAATCTTTAAGCCTTTAAAACCTTTGCAAACGCACATCAAAGCTTACCCGTTTCAACCGCAACCAATGGAGTGCCCATCCCAGGGCCCAGCCACACAAGCGCACAAGGAAATCTAGAAAACAAAAAACAACCACACGACAGAGACAGAGGCTCCAAAAAAAAAAAAAAAAAAAAAAAACCCAAGCATCACCTCTTCTCTCAAACCCTAATCTGCTTAGAGCCATACTGATTCGTGACCCCAAGCACGAAAGTGAAGTATCATGAAACATGCCATTCTACAAGGCTAGTAACCCTATCAAGTTCCCGGAATAAAGTTTGCTGTGAAGTTCAACAGATCATCCGCAATCAATTAAACAAGAATTGCAAACAATTAGATAAGCAAATGCCTTCATACAATTTAGCTACTGAACATCTACAACCATTAATTCCCAGCAATCCAAGGCAGCCATGATAAAACATTTAGTATTTCCAGGCGAGCTTCTATATAATCAATCAAAGAGACAATTAAAGCACAACACTGCCATAATCTTCCTGTTCACCAAGTAATCATCAGGAAACTATATCACTTGTCAAATCATATCAAGTGTTATATTATATTACACAAACAACAGAATATCCAACAGGAAGCATAACTTGAAATAAGCTTTAATTCATATTTAAAAGTAAAAACAAATTACTATAATGTACTGCAACCACAACAGATATATCACTAACAGTAATAAAATAAAAAACAATAAAGCAAGATATTAATAAGCTCACCTGGGAATGTAGTTTCTTTTCCTCGACTTATAGGGTCATATTAACTGGAAAATTGAAGAATCAGTAAAGGTTTTTCTAGAGTAGAATATTTTGGCTATTACTTGTTGAATGATTTGTTGTTGTTAATCATTTTTTCAGCTTTTAGGTTCATAGGTTCATAGATTAATTACTAAGCTAACACACTCTGTATTGAGCAATTTAGCCAGTTATCCCTTGTGGGACCCAGACTCAAACTGTGGTTTGTGTGTTGTACCCAAACACCTTTACCCAAAGCCAGGATAAAATGTTTTCCAAGTATTACTTTCTGCATTTCTTTTAAGGCTCGTATTTGTCTATTCCATGTCTTCAAGTTTTTCTATTATTTTGGTCCAGGGAAGTAAATAGTGTGGGAAGAAATAGACAGGGAATTGTTATGGCTAGGATTGTATAGGCCCTAGGGCTGATAGCCTAGCACCAACCTACGAACCTATGATTAATGAAAGTGATGGCAGAATCCAAGTCTTCAAATATTTTGTAGTCATTTTGATGGAATATTTTTAGTCTTGCAGGGAATAGCAAGTGGGTTTTTATATGATTTTTCTTAAGCTCGTTAATTAAAGGCAGAAAGATTTTCCTTTTTGAAATTACAGCAGGGGAATAATCATTATCAAAACAAATGACTTTGTCGTTTATTCTATTAGGTGTTTTTGGCCAGGCTGTCTTTAATAACATTTCCTTGTTATGAGATGAAAGAAATTTTATAATGACAGACTTAGTGAAATTACTTTTTTTATTTTTAGATGTTACCAAGGATCTATGTGCTCTTTCGATACCAAATGAAAAAGCTTCTGGGAGTTCCAAAATTTCAGGCATCCAAGAAGACCTTCTATGTTGTCTGGTAAGCCAAATATTCTTATGTTGTTTCTTCGTAATCTGTTTTTAAGATCATCCAGTTTTGATTGAAGGAGAGTGTTCTGTTTTAATAGAAATACAATGTTATGTTCATTTTCTTGAGTTCTGCTGTCTATGTCATTCAATGTTGTTTCTATTCCAGATATCTGCTTTTTCTGTTGAGTAAGGTCATCATGTATAAGATCCATTTGTTGAGTACATTTCTCCTTAAAGTTGGCTAATTTCATATCCATTTTATCTAATTTTGTTGTTAGTTATTAAGGATTGAAGTTCTTTTTTAAAAGTTGATTCTTGATGAGAAGATTTGTTGAAGCTCATGTTGCTCTGATGATGAAGATTCCTTAATAGTATTTGACAGGAAAATTTAATATTTATAAAAAATGTTTATATATTATCCTGATATATAGTCTAAAAAATTTGTTGAAGACAAAAAATCCAAAATTAGGATAGATATATTATTAAAATACTGTCAAAAAACCTCTGAAAGAGAGAGCTGCTAAAAATGTTGCTGCACAGTGGACATCTTGGTCATGCCCCCTCCACTAACGTTTCTGAAAGAGATCCAACATCACCTTTATTTGATTCAGTACCACACTAACTAGCTACTATTCCCAGTATAGAGCTATTCCCACCCATGGTCTTTTATCCAAGACTTTATCCAAGACTTGTAGAGGTGTGGAACTGTGAGTAACTATTGTTTTCTTAAAAATGAAAGAGAATTAAATTATTTTAATTATTTCAGATCTGCTTAAATATTTAAGTGCACCTATGTTGACCCATATGGTGATACTTCATTGTACTTTTCTGCTCTATTCCACCTGATTGCATGTTTCTATTTTGTTCTAGGACCTTAGTCCTGTATTTTAATTAGCAGTTTAAAAGATTGTGTTTCTTGTGTTATTCTGAACTTCTATTTCCACAAGTAAAATTACTTCTGAAAGCTATCTATTTGTATTTTAAACAGTGCTGGGCCAAAGTCCTGTGTTTTAATTCACAGTTGTGGCAGAACTGTGTACTACTATCAGAGTTGTGCTTTAATCATTTTTACTGCATTTTTTTTCCATAAACAGTGTTACTGGTAAATTCCTGCATAAGATGGTGTCTTAAACTGTAGTAGAAGTTGAATAGCAAGAGAATTGTCTCTGCTCCAGTTTGTACTTCATTGCTTTTATATTCTGCTTATCATCTAACTGCTTGGATCCTGTGTCTGCCCCATCACACTCTAACACATAAAGCTAAAGATTCTGAAAGATCTCCAGTATTACCTTAATTTGATTGGATAGTTTTTTTTAGATACCTCCTACTTTCAGCACAGAACTACCCACACCCATTGTCTTTTATCTAAGACCTGGTGAGGTGTGGAACACTGAGTAACTAAATGTTCAAAAAAAGGGAATGAGAATTGCATTATTTTAATTATATCAATTCTGCTTAAATATATAATTCACTTATACAGACCTATGTGCTGATACTATTTATTTATTCATTTAATATTTGTTTACCGGGAAAGTCCGACTGGGTCAGGAACCCATTTTCAGTGGAGGCCCAGGGAGAAAAGCTCAAAATGACACATAAAAATTAAGACAATTTGCATGAACAAGATAAAAAAACAAGTATTAAAGTGCACATTAATAATAACTGAGAGGTAGATGCAATAATAAATACAAAATAAGTACAGACAGGTAGATAAAATAATAAACCATGTACTAAATTAAAGGGGTAGATTGCAAACTTTTTTATACATCAGGTAGGAGTAAGGTAAAGAATTGGACTTGTCTGCTCTGTTCTATCTGATTGCATGTTTTAGTTTGTTCTGGGACATTAACCTTGTATTTTAATCAATAGCTGTTGGAAGACTGTGGTTTTGCATAGATTAGTGGTGGCGAACCAAAGACACGCATGTCAAAGTTGACATGCAATGACATTCTGGGTGACACACTAGCTTTCACCAACATCTGAGTTTCCAAAGAAACTGCTTTTGCATTTGTTGCTCGTGTGAAGTGCACTGAATTATTTTGTTCCAGGAGCGAGTTCAACAACACTGCTGCAAAGGTAAGGAAGTTATTAACCTCAAAGACTATTTTGGCATACTGTCTCAACAGAGCATGCAAAGGGCAGTGCAGACATTGTTTTCTCCTCATGGTTATACTTATGCAAAGGGCAAGTAGTCTGCATTTCTAAGTGTGTACTCTTTTACATTCCTCTCAACTATTCTTCTTAATCCCTCCTAAAATCTATGACTTTTTATACTTAATAATGCCAATAATTAGATTTATAGACTTGTTTTATTTCATGAAATGTATATTATTTCACATTAATATTTTTTTTGTCAGTGTGTCAAATTAATAGTACTAGTAGTTTAAAATTGTCCATGTCTCTTATTTCTAGATTTGTCCCTGATGTATTGAGAGCTATGCTGTTTTATTTTTATTTATTTATTTTAATTTATTTTTGTTTCAGGGGAGACATGACAGCAATAGTCAAGTTTGGCATCTTCTGCATTTTTGACATGCCGAGTCCAAAAGGTTTGCCATCACTGGCATAGATAGAGTGTTAGATACTTAGATAGTTCTCTAGCTAGCCTACTATGTACAGCTACCCCCACCAAATGTGTTTTATCCAAGACTTGTAGAGGTGTGTAGGTTGTAGATTTTCAAAAAATGAAAGAGAAATACATTGATCATTATTTCAATTGTGATTAAATATTTAAGTACACATACTTGTTTTCATAGTATATGTACAGTGGATTTTCTACTAGACCAGTTTATAAGTATAGAGATGGGATAGGCTAATAGTGTTGCCACCTCTTCATTTCTTTTTACAGAATATCCAGAAATCAACTCTGGTATTCTGTTTAAAAAAGAGACAGACCATCAGAGTTTGTTAAATCTGTGGATTTACTATGTTTTTTTACAGAAAAGCTGAGTAAATCAGCAGAAAAATAGCATCTGAAATGGGATAAAGAAGGCATTCCTCCTTATCTCATGTGACGATGACATCACAACATGGGTGTTAAGAGGGGATGAGATGGTTGTGGTTATGGGAGATGCTAGAAGTGTGGCCTTGGTCTGGTTTTCACCATAATGAAAAGTGGTAACCCTATAAGCTAAGAAGGTAGCAACCTGTCTGAGGAAGTAGGAAAAGAAAGGTTGACCATGGAAGGACAGCATGGTTTGTAACTGCAAACAAACCTCACTTTCAATACAGGAACCAACTCTGAAAAAGTAGTAAGTATAAAAAAACAGCAAAGGTTCCAAGCACGGCTTAGCTCAAAATATTTAATGAATACAGAAGATATAATGGGTAAGCACTTTCACGGACCAAAGCTCCACTTCATCAGACATGCTGACATGCTCTATTATGGTCTGATAAAGCGGAGCTTACCCTTTATATCTTCTGTATTCATTAAATATTTTGAGCTAAGCCATGCTTGGAACCTTTGCTGTTTTTTTTTATACTTACAGCATGGTTTGTGCTTGCGGAAGAGGTGTTTTATATAGCTAATGACGAATTGTTGCAAAGAGATGGTGTTATTGTTATTTGAGGATGAGGAGGGCTCTAAGAGATGTGGGGAGTTAGGAGTCTGCATGGCTTTAGTGGAAGGATCTGTGTTAGTATTTCTTGTAAAACCTATGCGATGTTATTTTAAATCCTGCTGGACCTAAGTCTTGTAGTTTATTTCAAAGTTGTGGCAGAACTGCATACTACTGAATCACACACTTCAAAGTGAGGCACATCAACTTCCACCACTAAAAAGAATAAAGTGGACTGTGCTAGTCCACATAGGAATAAACTTTAATTGAAAAAAAAAAAAACTATCACACTTCCGTCCCTTAACCAGGGACTTCATGAGAATGTTAAAACAAAGTTAATTCACCTTTAAAAAAAAATACTTAATCTTGTGATCTATATTAGCGAATATCAGCATTCCTTCTTAATAACATTGGGTCCAAGTACTTGTCGCACTTGGAAATAGACCACCAATACCCCCAAAAAAAACAATGACTTACCTGCTTGGATTCTGTGTCTGCCACATCGCATACATAAGGCTACAATTTCTGAAAGATCTCCGATATTACTTTTATTTGATTGGATAGCCTTTTAGATATCTCCTATTTCCTATCTAAGACCTGCAGAGGTGTGGAACAGCAAGTAACTAGCTATTCATAAAAACAAAGCGAGAATTAAATTATTTTAATTATTTCTATTATTATTAAATATTTCAGTGTACTTATACTGACGTGTGTGGTGATACTGCTTTGTAGTTTTCTGCTCTGTTCCATCTGATTGCACTTTTTAGTTTTTTCTCTTACCTTAGTTTTGTATTTTAAATAGCAGTTGTGGCAAGATTATGTTTTTCCATTAATCTGCACTTCCATTTCCACAAGTAGAACTACTTGTCAAAACTATCTGTTTGTCTTTTAAATCTTGCACAGCCAAAGTCATTTAGTTTAATTCACAGTTGTGTCATAGCTAGATTTCAGCTTTAATAATTAATTACTCTGTTTCTGCATAAAAGATGATACTGAGTAAATTTCTGCATAATCTCTTGCTTTAAACTGTAGTAGAAATTCAAACATGAGAGAATTCTCACTGCTCCAAGTTGTGCTTCATTCCATTTTATTCTGTATATCATTTACCTGCTTGCATTCTTTGTTTGCCCCATCCCATACTAACACATGAAGCTAAAGTTTCTGAAGGAGCTCCAATATTATCTTTATTTGATTGGATGGCGCTCTAGCTATTTCCAGCACAGAGCCATCCCCACCCATTGTCTGTTATGTGAATAACTAGCTTTTCAATAAAAGGAAAGATAATTTAATTATTTTTATTACTTCAATTTTACTTAAATATTTAAGTGCACTTATAATGTCTTGTGTGATGATATTACTATGTATTTTTCTGCTCTGTTATATCTGACTGTATTTTTTAATTTGTTCTGGGACCTTAGTCCATCTGTCCATCCATCCACAACCCCTTTTTCCATTTTGGCATATGGGGTCGGGGTGTCACTTCAACAGTGGCAATCATCTAGAGCCAAGGTTTACATGACCTGGTGCATAACCATTTCTTGTATTTTAATTAGCAGTTGTGGGAAGTCTGTGTTTATGCACTATTCTATATTTCTGTTTCCGCAAGTAGAATTATTTGTAAAAGCTCTCTGTTTGCATTTTAAACTCTGCTGGGGCAACATCTTGTAGTTTAATTCACAGTTGTGACAGAACTGTGTACTACTTCCAGATTTGTGCCTTAATCATGTATTTCTGCATTTTTTCCCCATAAGCAGTGTTACTGGTAGATTTCTGCATAGTCTGGTGTCTTAAACTGTAGTAGAAGTTCAATGGTTAGAGGATTGCCTCAGGTCCAGTTCGCACTTTTGTGCTTTTATATTGTGCTTATCATTTACCTGCTTGCATTCTGTGTCTGCCTCATCCCCTACTAACACATTAAGCTAAAGCTTCTGTCCAATATTAGCTTTGTTTGATTGCTAGCCTCTGCAGCTACCATGCTTGTTCCTCAACATTTTCCAACCTACCCTTCCTTCTGCTGTTTGCTGTTCCCTCATTCCCAATTGCTAACTCACCCTGTTTCTTACTGCTCCCTCATGTTCCTCAACTAACATGTATACTGACTCTTTTTTTTCCACCCTGACTTTGAGACATTTATCTTACCAACTTGTTTACTTCACTTTATTATATGTATTGTTCTCAGAAGATTGCTATCTGTGACACTACTTTGTTTACGTGGGCATTTTCTTCTGTTGATACATTTGTGTAACCAACTTGAGTGCTACACTCTATAATTTTCTGTATTGTTCTCATGAATGCTATTTTTGTAACCTTTTTTATGTACCTCTGTGGAGCGTTTCTCCCTGGGCTTCTGATGAAGAAGGCCTCTAGCTCAGTTGAACTTTCCCGGTCAACAAATGTCAAATAAATAAAAATATATAAATAAAATTTTATAAGGCTGTGTCTTTGCTCTCCACCCCTTATGATTATCTGATTTCCAAAGTCACTCCCTCCCCTTTTGCATTGTTAATGACTGTTGTAAACGCTGTTTAAGTACTCTTCCCATCCATTGTTTTCCATATCCCCATGATACACTGTGCCCACCCAACAAACCAGTAACTTTCTTGAGTAACCCTGCTTTATTATATACTGTCTCCTTCCTATTTTACTGGAGCTTAGCAAAGCTTGGAGTCCTAGCATGCATTCCTGAAGTGTTTTACTTTTATCCAGTACCATCCAGGCCAAGTTACCTACCATTGATTGCTAAATCACACTGTTTTTGAATGATCACTTTTGTTTCTTGCTTTTATGTGTGCATTTCACTTTGTATATTAAAAAATGCTGTTCCTCTTACTATTACTGTCTTGACATTACCTTCAGCAAGGGATTTCCAGATTGTTATATAAGTGGTTAGTGTTAGCATCGCATTTGTTTGTCTCTTCTATTGCTTTTTCATTAAAAGGAGTTGGTTTATTCTTCCTCTGGCAGAAAGTGTTTGTCTCATCTGCCTGAGTTGGAAAATATACAAATGACTCAGTGTACTTATTTTATTGGTCAAAAGGCTCATTGTTTGGTTTTCAGTTTTTTTGTGCTGCCATAAATTTTGCATGTTTCTGTGGGTTAGCAATACCCTGTACAGTAGCAAGTACCTAGAAAGCATGGTCCATACAACTATGATCTGTAAAGCAGCAATGTAATGCAAATAGTTTGTTCACCAACAAGCTTACAGCAGGTAGTTGGGCCTTGAGTGGCAATACCTATAGATTTAGTAGAATTTAGTATTGTGTACACATTAAAGTTAATAAAATTTAGTACTGCTTAGAATAATCTGCCTCAGTAGAGTACCCTTATTAGTCTGCACAAGTAAGGCACCCTTAATAGCCTTCTAATCACAGTGCACAACATCGTGTGGCCCACAAATCAAAGGACTGCATGGTATGGATGTGCAATTTCCTAACTTCTTTCTACCGAGCTCGGTGGATATGGGCATCTTGAATAAATGTAGTAATTGACTCATGTTTTCTAACAATCACTTAATCCTTAAAGAATCAGACACATTATGTGAGTGGTTTACACAATGAAACTGGAAGCTAAACTCTCATATATAAGTCCACATGAGGTTGGTGAAAGCACAAACACAGCACTCATATAGACTAATATATGCTGAAGCACTTAAAAGCAATCTGCCTAAACAACAAAAATCACCTATACCACCTGCTATCAAAGCTACAGTATATCTCAGAAATCCCAAAGGCACAGAGAAAAAACAATGCCTAGCACCACAGACATACATACTGTCACTTTAAGTGCAACTCCAAACACTAAGGCCGTAAGGCAAGCAAGCACACTTCCCAGGATTCTCATCATATGTGATTCTGTTATAAGATATACTGATGCTCCTCTAAACAGGCTGAACAAAGAGACGATAACTGTTAGTTGCTTATCTGGATCCCAAATCTACCAAATCACGCAAGCAGCCAATTCATTACACCAAAGGTACCAGTATGGTTTCATCATAGTCCATGTAGTTGTAAATGACTTGAGATGTACATTCCTGCACTATATGAAGAGAGACAATATGGGGCTTTCACACTATGTGGCTGGAGCCTGGCACTTAGCAGCATATTACCATTACCAAAGATGATGCCACAATATGAGCAAAATATTATTGGTTACAGCAAATGTCTGTCTTTTTGGTGTCATTCTAAGGGGAACTAATATTTGTCAGCTTGGAAGACATAGTCAGCAGAGCATTTTGCTTTGCTATGGATGGTCTATACCTTTTCCATCTAGACTTTCAAATACTGGCTAAGGTGTTGTCTGTCCCCATAGTGACTTTTTAGACAATGCCAAATTGACAAACCTATTCACATGACAAAATAAACTCAACAGAACCTCAAGGTGTTACTTTTCAATGCCAGGAGACTAAATAAAAAAATAAACTCCTTCCAAGCCCTCCTTACACTCGAGAATA
The DNA here is from genome assembly GCF_019279795.1 of Protopterus annectens. Taxonomy (NCBI): domain Eukaryota; kingdom Metazoa; phylum Chordata; order Ceratodontiformes; family Protopteridae; genus Protopterus; species Protopterus annectens. The sequence continues at coordinate 545,908,181 of NC_056743.1, read as the reverse complement.
TAGATATCTGTGTAGTTACTGTGACATGGTTTATAGCAGCATGGAGTTCTCTACTAGTGCAAGGTTTTAGTGCCTTTTATAATTTTAGACCAGTAGTTGCACAGATAAGAGCCAAAGGTAAAGGTGCCTCAATATACATCAGTAACAAGTATACCTCTAGGGTGGTCAAACATGATGAAGTTTTGGAGTTCTTCCATGTGTAGATCACCATAGACAAAATCCTGTATCATACCCTAGCTAGCTATAGGTAACCCTCCATGTCTCAAGAAGCTCACAATGCATACTTGGACTAACTGGAGACACTCACCATCCAACCTAGCACCTTACTCATGGGAGACTTTAATTACCCCTCAGTAGAGTGGAAATCATGCACAGCTTCAAATCTACAGGCACAGATATTCTTGGACTTCATAAATACAAAAACCCTTGACCAAGTAGTGAATACGTCCACTAGAGGCTCCAACATAGTGGACGTCATACTCACAAATAGGGGAGAACACTGCACCCTGCAATGTTTTATCCTCCCTGGTAAGGGTTGACCATAAACTGTCACCATCAGAACCAAAATCACCTCCTTAATCCGATTAAAACTAGTAGACATTAGGAACTATTTCAAGACAAATTACCTGCTATGAAGTCATGGTTTGCCAAAATTCAGTGTTTCTCTAAACCCCAATAGCACACCAGCCTATGCTGAATTGCTCTCAAAACCTCTGCACAACCATGTCAATGGCTGCATAGAGGCTGCTTTACCTACCAGAAGTAAGCCCAAAACTAGCCCCAAAAGCAACCCATGCTGGTGGCATCCCAAGTTAAACAGGATAAACAATGAAAGAAAAATACAGCAAAAATCAAGAAGGATATTTCCCATAAAGATAAAAACTCTCTCATTTAAGAAAATAGGCAAATAAGAGGGCTATTTTGGTCAAGCAAAGCCAACTTTGAGGTTACAGTATCAACCCAGGTGAAAGATAACCATAAGGCCTTCTACAGTTCTGTCAAAAACCTCAAGGGCACCTCACAGCGATGTGCTGAACTGGTGTTTAATGGTGCTACATTCATCCAGCCTAGTGATACAGTGAAATTGTTACCAGACAAATTCAGTTCCAACATTACCTCCCCCCCAACTCCGAATCATCCCCTAATAATACCTTTAAACTTAACCTCTCCAACTTTAACTTTTGAGCATGTACTGGCTGCTCTCACTAAAGCTAACCACATGGCCTCAGTGGGCCCCAGCAACATCCCAGGATGCCTCCTGAATAGCCTAAAATGCGACTTATCGGGATTGTTATCTACTTCTCAGATGACAAAGCCAATGCCAAAGACCACTAGCTAACTAAGTTTGCAGATGATTGCAAACTGGAAGCAGTTATTGAATCCCCCCAAGATAAGAACATCTGTCAAGACGGTCTAATAGAGACAGACACTTGGTGCAAAAGAAATATCTTAAAACTCACTACCAGAATGGATTATAGTACATTTTGGGAAGTCTACCACCCCAGGTAATTACATCATCAATAAAACACCTTTAAAAGTTGATTCAGTAGTTGGGAATCTGGGAACTCAAGCAGATAGTAACATAGGCTTTGACCAACATTTTTACAAAGTAGTAAAAAAGTCCTTCAATGTTGATCAACATATAAGTAAGGACATGGCATCTAGGTCTATAGAGGTCATCATACCACTGTACTTGGCCCTCATCAGGCTCATCATAGGGTATAATGCCCCCTTCAGTATGTACCAGACCAATTACATGCTGCAACTGGAATGTCCACAAAGGTTCCTTACAAAAAGAATACAGGGAGTAAACACAATGCCCTTATGGCATCTAGGCCCATAGAGGTCATCATACCACTGTACTTGGCCCTCATCAGGTTCATTATAGGGTATAATGCCCCCCTCAGTATATACCAGACAAGATACATGCTGCAACTGGAATGTCCACAAAGGTTCCTTACAAAAAGAATACAGGGAGTAAACACAATGCCCTATGTTTATTGCCTCAAAGCCCTGTATTTTTACTCAGTATCATACAGACTTCTGACAGGTGATCTTTGCCTGGCATACAAGGGGTCCCTGGACCCTGTTTTGAAGAATCTTTTGCACACTCACAAAACAAACAGCAGCAGAACTACTGCATTAAAATAACCACACTTTACTTCCAATATAATTAGGATATAATGGGCAGACAGATATGTTTCTCGGTGAATTTCCATTTTCGGGATCAAGTTCCTCATCAGTGTGAGGTGGAGTTCCTTCCTATCCCTATTTAAGTGCGACTTGAACCAATGGCTGTGTAAGTGGAAAGTCACTTTGATGGACAAAGGCAGTCAGTAAATCACCCCCAATAAAACAAATATAAATCAGTTTTGTGGGTCACATCTACAGCTTGGCTTTTAAGGTCCTTAGTGATCATTAGTCTAGTATACACCTATGAAAACTTAAATCTGTACTTGGCTTAGAAGGACTGGATTATAGACTAGTTTAACAATAAGTGCAGAAAAAAATAGACACACAATAACAGAGCCAATCATGTACAATAAATCAGTAATAACTAAAAACTCCGTATATCACCATGAAATGTATAACCAGTTCAGAGAACTAGGCATCCAAGTAAACTCTAAATGGTATTTAAGAATCATATACACATAATATGTAATATAAGTTAAAAGTAATACCACCTGTAGTGAAATGCTTAACGTCCACATCCTTTAAGTTATTATTTCCTGCTATATTATGCTAATTTATTTAAAATAGTGCAGCGGTAGCATTGTTGCCTCACAGCAAGAGGTTCTCCCGTTCGATTCTTGGCTGGAGTGCAGGGAGTGCATTCTGTGTGGAGTCTGCATGTCCTCCCTGCGGTTGGGTGGGCGTTCGAAAGACATGCATAAATAGGCTTGCCTTCGTTGAAGGTTGAACGTCAAGCTGGCACCTCGGCGTTCATCAAAATCTACTGACAATTATTAGCGGACCAGTGTTCCGCTGTGGTGACCCCTAACCGGGAAAAGCCGAAAGACAACAACATTTAAAAAAGGGAGAAATTCAAAATTGAAAAAATCCCAGTATACATATGGGAAATATCAGGGACTTAAAATTTTAAATTGTACAAGCTATTGGTATAGATATATCAGGGAATGTCTGTTACTCACATACAAATTGTTTAATGGTAAGTTTCTGTAAGAATGATAGGGATTGCAAAAAGACCCCCTCAAAAAAAATTCATTGTCATTATTAAGAATGATGAATAAAAACAAAAGGCAACAGAATGTTAACAAATGGGATTAAGGAAAGTCAAAATAAATATAATTTTAAAAGATCTTTGGCAATCATTGCAGTTAGAATTGTGACAGTTAAGTTAGAGCTTCAATGCCCTCAGCTTTAAAAGTGGGTTTGTTGAAATGTGTTCATTAAGATCCGGCACTATTGAGGCATTAAGCTTAAGCTGCCACAGTAGTTCACTGTATTCTATATAGTTTTCCTGATGACCCCCTCCCCCAACTCATCCTGAGTCATCACATAAAATGAAGTACAAGTAGAACAGCAAGCTAAATAAATTACTCCTGAAGTCAGACAATTACCTTTAACAAAATATACCCTTGAAGCACAACAGTTGTGAAGATCAATGTATTCTTCTACAATACATGGGCACTGTTGACAAGAACCACATGTTATAGTGCTTTAATTCTGTGATTCAAAGATATCTTTTAAGTTTCTACCCATTTTATAAACAAAACTGGGTTCGTTACTGTTGTTCATCTGTTTTAAAGATGCTCCTGTTGTTACTTGCTATCATCATAATGTCTTTAGAGTCTCTGTCAAATTTCAGTACAAAACAACTGACGTCTGTATTTTTCATTGCAGTTTTTCTAACCATATCAGCAGGTAGAGTATTGAAGAATAGTATTTGAGTTAAACTAGAATTTAATAATGGCACATATTTTTTATCCCATTCTCCAATAACTTGTGTACTGTGCTTTTTGACTAAGTCATAGGCTTAACCTCTTTCCAAAATTATGTTAACTGTCCTATTTGTCTCTATAAGAAATGTGCCATATGTAGAACACATCCTAGCCACTTTTACCAGCTGTAGCTCAATTATATTCTTTTTAAATACAATAGATAACAACTATCAAAATCTAAAGAAGTGTTGGAGTGTGTGGACTTCCTGGCAATAGTATATTCTAAACCAAATTCATGCTTGTAAATGTTGACATCTGAATAGTTGAACCTGTCTTTTAAACATGCACATAAGAAATTAAGGAAGGAGGTACACTTCTTAATATTTTCTATAAAGTGTGAAATATTGGCTGATGTGCTGTCCAAAGGATGAATATGTTATCCAGGTATTGTAAATGATGACACCAATTTTGTCTATAGGTGGAGTGTTACACAATCATAGATATCACAGAATGGCAGCACCGATTTTGTCTATAGGTGGAGTGTTACACAGTCACAGTGATCACAGAATGATGACACCAATTTTCTCTATAGCTGGAGTGTAACACAATCACAGTGATCACAGAATGACGACACCAATTTTCTCTATAGCTGGTGTGTAACACAATCACAGTGATCACAGAATGATGACACCAATTTTTTCTATAGGTGGAGTGTTACATAATCACAGTGACCACAGAATGATGACACCAATTTTCTCTATAGGTGGAGTGTAAAACAATGAGTGATCACAGAATGATGACACCAATTTTGTTTATAGGTGAAATGTAACACAATTGCAGTGATCACAATCACTGAGCATAACCAAATTTGTTTAAGGAGAAGTAAAAGCTGCACTGCTCACAGTCAAAAAATGAAATTGTTGTATGAAATAATGTCCATTAAATCCATCAAAATCTTAAAGATACCATTGTCATTATTTAACTATAGTCTTAAAATAGACATTGTGTCATGAATGGAAGACTGTGACAGTCACCCCTTCAACAGATCCTAGAAAATACAGACCCATAAGACTGACAAGATTTATTTGCAAAGCCATGGAAATAATTATCATGGAAATTTTCAATAAAGACATAGGAGATCTCCAAATACTAGATCCATCCCAGTTTGGATTTGTCAAAGGAAGATCATGCTTACTGAATCTGGTGGACTTCTTTGAAAAGGTCGATAAGGTGACAGACGAGGGGTAAAATGTGTATATTGACTATTTTATTTATTTATTTATTTTATTTATTTCCAGTTTGATAACCGGGGAGGTCCACTGGGTCCAGAGGGCCCGTTTTCTGTGGAGGCCCGGGGAGAAAAGCTCCATATTACATACAAATAAAACAAGCATAGAGTTTTACATTTAGGCCTGGAGAGAAAAGCTCCTTATTACATACAATTAAAACAAACATACATTTATGCAATTATACATACAATTATAAAATGTTTTAGAAAACAAATGTAAAATTATATATGGAGTTGTATCAAACTGAAAAGGTGCACAAAGAAAGGAAGAAAAAAGGAGGGACAAAAGTAACAGAGAGAAGGGAGAGAGAGCTATGTCCAATATTTACATCTGACCATTCTTTAGATTTCAGAGCAAGGCAGTTGTAGGGAAAGAAAACAAATAGCATGTGCATGAGGGAGCACATGTATAAGCATGTGCATGAGGGAGTACATGTATAAGCATGTGCATGAGGGAGTACATGTATAAGCATGTGCATGAGGGAGCACATGTATAAGCATGTGCATGAGGGAGCACATGTATAAGCATGTGCATGAGGGAGTACATGTATAAGCATGTGCATGAGGGAGCACATGTATAAGCATGTGCATGAGGGAGTACATGTATAAGCATGTGCATGAGGGAGTACATGTATAAGCATGTGCATGAGGGAGCACATGTATAAGCATGTGCATGAGGGAGCACATGTATAAGCATGTGCATGAGGGAGCACATGTATAAGCATGTGCATGAGGGAGTACATGTATAAGCATGTGCATGAGGGAGTACATGTATAAGCGATATTAGGAGGAGTTAGGTAGGAAGAATGCAATTACATTTCCAGGTTTGGGAAAGGTGGGAGTGGAGCTGGGATTTGAAGAGTTCGAAGCTTGTAGTGATTCTTAGTAGGGGTGGGAGGGAGTTCCATTTTTTGGCTAGTGAATAGGAAAGGAGAAACTGGCCAGGGGGGCGTTTTGGTTTATATACAGAAAGTAGATTTTGTTGGGCAGATCTAAGGGATCTGTGTGAGTGTAGAATGGTAAGATTTTAGTAAGAGCAGGGCATACAGTAGGTTTAAAGATTATTTTGTGGGCTGTAGTAAGCTGAAGGTAGACAAGGTGGTTAGGAAGCTCTAGCCACTTTAGCATGTGGAGAGAGGTGCAATGATAGGAGGAGTGTTTAGATTTAGTAATTTTGTTGTAGCAGATTTCTAGTTTTGAGGAGATGGTAATAGAAAGATAGGTTAGAAGTGGGGCACCGTACAATAATGATGGTAGTAAATAAATAGAAGCTAGAGTTTGCCTTGTAGATGAGAGAAAGTGAGCATTTCTATATAACATACCTAGCTTCTGATGGGTTTTTTTGATATTAAGTTGGACGTGTGTATCGAATTTCAGGTGTTCATCGATAGTGACCCCAGGAAGTTTAGCAAAGGAAGTTTAGATCTGGCTAAGGCATTTGATACAATATTCCACTCAGGCATTGTCAACAAACTTACAGAACTAGGTGTAAACCCCTTTATTACATGCTGGATAGCTAGCTGGCTCACTGATAGGACCTAAGACTTAGGAATTGGTGAGGTCACTTCCACAAAGATGGTGATCACAAGTTTTGTCCCCCAGAGTTCTATGTTAGTCCCACTCTTCATTGGCATCTAATTTCTCAAACATGAACACTCCACTAGACATTTATGAAGGTGAAGGTAAGTTAGATTTTACAAATTAATTTCCTTGATAAAAATCTTTTAAGGGTGCATAACCTTCAATTAGACAACTGTTTCTTAAATTAACAATTGTGTGTCAAGAGAGCATCTAAAGGCTTAAGACTTTTTAAATTCCAGAACAGGAAGAATTTGGACTCTGACATTTATCATGAAAGTATAGCCATGTTCAACAGACATAGCTTTGAGCTCATAAGTCTCATCATAAAATACAATGATCTACAAATTAACAAACTTTTAGAAGAAACTTGGAGTTTGAATGAAAACATTTCAAGTGATTTATTATTTGATTATTATATGACTGAATATGAGAAAATGTATTTTGAAAACAGATAAGCAATGTAAATTTATCAAAGGAAACAAAAGAAATTGACAAGAGATGAAAGAGATTATGTTAACATCAGTGCACACCCATTATTATCTAAGAAACTGAAACACAACATTCACCATTACACTTCTAATAACCTTGATATTGTGGTCTCACCCATACTTATACTTGATGGTAGGAATGATCCAAAACACATTGCTTCACAAACAACAGAATCACAAGCTCCTCACAATGAGTATTCCAATAACCTTTGACTCTTCAGAGTTACTTCCACTTCTCCACAGATCAGATAGAATCTGGAACAGGTCCAAACCCTATCAGGACCCTCATTCTTATTACAACCATCTCCCCTAATAAGCAGGGTTGCTACGGGGAGGGGGACAGGAGAGATGGTACAAAAGAGGAAACATAAGAGGGAACAGAGAGTTGTATTAAATTCACAGGGAGATATTAGTTCATCTCACGATGGCAAACAGTTCATTTAATGGTTTAACATCTTCAACTACAGCCATTTAGATATTAACAAAAATTGTTTCTGTCTTTTGAAAAAAGGTTCTCCTTTATCCCTCACATTAAGACTGATATCCCTGACCTCCCACACAAAAGGTACCATTATGTTTTAAGACTAGCTGATATTTAAAATTTTAGTTCATAATGACATAATTTCCCATGTTATCATTTAATTCAGGTGTATAACATCTCTTGTTGAACATTTTTTTCCAGTTTAAGTAGGTAAATGATAAAGGTGTCATCATTTGATACTAACCTAGACAGTAGACTCACTTGGCCCTTAGAAATGTTTCTTTTCTGCCAGTAGGGCTAACACTAGTGCATTACAAATAATTTGAAAAGGTATTCTGTCTAAAAATACTTTTTTCATAGCACATATTGGTAGTGTACATAGAAATGAAATCATCCTAAAATGGAGTGCTGCTGCTAATTGCAAAAATAATATAACCAATAAATTCTGTTAATTCATGACCACCATCTTACAGCATTAAATATTATTAAGGAATTTCAGATATTTTCTGAACTACACAAAAAAGAACCAGTGTAGACAAACTTCATGTCCCAGTACTACAACACAGTGGTTGCAAATAATGGGGCCAATGTGGCCCTCATTGCAACATCCCAAATTTATCTATAAATGTTCACCTTCAAAATAAACATAATTATTTTTCAAAACCATGTCTATATTAAAAACACTAATACTGGTATCATTCTGAGTAAGGCTAGAGTCCAATAACACAGTCTCTAACAAAACATTCCTGTATGGAATGCATGAAAAATAAATCTTTAACACTGAAGGCAATAACAATAGCATCTCCAAGAAATTCAGCCAGCCATATTGTTTAAAAAATACCTAGTCTCTGAGAATGCGTTTTGTCCTGAAAAAAAAAAATTCAACTTGAATCCACAAATTTTACCAAGTGGCTCAGTTATAGAGCTCCCCATTCTACAAGTGTGTAAGAGGGGGTGGGGTGCTACATCTTTGCAGGTTTACAGTATTTCGAAGATGGAAGGAATAAAAGGTTTGTTTACCTGAAAAAATGGTTCCTCAGAAATGGTGGTAAGTCATAATTAGAAATAGTCTTTAAGCCATGCATTCATTCTTGAATATGCAATATTGATTTCATTCTAAGAGACAGGGCTACACATATCCCCCTTATTCAAGTAACACAAAATTTTATTAGAATAGTCAAAACAGTTTAAAATCAAGACACCATCCCCCTTTGTCAGGTTTCATCACCCTAAAGATGCTGTCATTTTTTAATTTAGTGCAAAGAAGAGATTTGTCTCATTAAATTATAGCACCTTGTGGTCTTTCATTTGTACACAGTTGTCTACGTTCATTTTCACACAACACAACTTGTTAAATAATGCTATAGCAGAAATCAAAAGGGATTAAAAGTACTTCTACACTTGAGAAGATCATTCCCATGATAGTTAACTTCACCCGATAAAAATTCTAAAATTACGTTTTGTAGTAAACAATTTTTGTACGACAATTAAATCAACCAGATTTACCCTGATTGATGGTAGAAACATGAAAAGCTTTTCAAAAAATGACTCATAGGCTGGAGAGACAATTAAATGGGTATAATTAAAAACTTAAAATCCACTAAAGTCCAGCACCATACCTAAAATGAAGTCAGCATTCATATCTTCTGGCCTCTACCTCTGTAATGTGTACATTTCCTTTAGGTATCCTTTGATGTGGATGGAGAGAGTAAGGTTATTCCATTTCCACAATCTCTCCATTTTCCTACATTTTCATCAGTCTGGGTGATCTTCATGGGGGAGGGTGTACACATAAACCCCCCCCTTCATGTTGTTCCAAATCAGGTTCATCCACCACGTCCAGGCCTGTGCTTTTACTCACACTTGTGGTATCTTCTTGAAGTTTGGAGAGGAGGAAAGGCTTGGCTTTCTTAGTGGTGTATACTTTTTCATCACAGATCAATTTTCTTTCTGTACTATCTCATATTGAACTGACTTTTTGGTTCTCATTTCAAATTGACTTTAGTGTAAGAAGATTAATATTATGATTTAATGCAACCATTCAGATTCTGATTTCACTGAAGTTTTTACATGTCTGTTTTGCCTAAAGTACTTTTTTTTCCCAAGAAATAATTGCTTGGAATTATTCTGATATTATCCAAGCATCCATTCATTTCATTCTTGTTCAGTGTCTATTCAGAGAAGTGCAGGCAATGTTCTGACAGAGAGAGTGTGTGTGTGTGTGTGTGTGTGTGTGTGTGTGTGTGTGTGTGTGTGTGTGTGTGTGTGTGTGTGTGTGTGTGTATGTCTGTGTGTGTCAGTGTGTCTGTGTGTGCCCTCTATTCCTCTTGCTCACTTTCCAGCCTTAGTCTGCCATAAATGCTGTTACGATGTTAAAAAGTAAAATAATCTATGGGTGCTCTTCTTTGTAACTCTTATTCAAATCTTGCAACTTTCATCATTCTGTCAGTTCTAGGTTAATAGAAATTCTTCTGGCCTTGCTTTATCAAGTCATAGTGAACTGTAACTAAAATAAAAGAACAACATAATGTTATACTAAGTATGCAGCAGCAGCAGAAAGCTAGGATCGGCTGCACAGTAATTTTAAGGAGTAGCAGAATATTTTTGATTTTACATTTTTCAATCATAACAGTAAAATAATAAAAAAACATTGTTAGTATAATAGGAGGTAAAGTTTACTCATGCCCTTTGATGACGATGGTGAAGATGAATGAAACCAGTCATTTAGATTCTGATTTCACTAAAGTGTGCATGCGCCTGTTTTGACTAAATGAAAACCTGATTTGCAAAAACAATAACTTGGAGCAATCCTAGTACTGAACACACATGAATCCAATTTATTTTAATCATACAGCTAGCAAGATTTGTTAAGGGCAATATTTTAACATTTTTAGTTACATCTGTAGCTCTGGGCAGCCACGGTGGTACAGCAGTTAGCGTTGCCGCTTCACAGCAAGAGGTTCTCCGGTTCGATTCATGGCTGGGGTGCCTTCTGTGCTGAGTCTGCATGTCCTCCCTGTGGTCGCATGGGTTTCCACTGGGTGCTCCAGTTTCCTCCCACATCCCAAAGACATGCAGTAGGTGGATTGGGCACTCTAAATTGGCCCTAGGTGTGAGTGTGTGTGTGCCTTCTGTTGAAGGTTGGGTGTCGGGCTGGCAACTCGACACTGTAAAACTGACACTGTAAAACTCCAGTGCCAATCATGAGTGGACAGATGATCCACTGTGGCAACCCCTAACCGGGAAAAGCCAAAAGAAGAAGAAGACGTTACATCTGTAGCTTTAAAGGTAAGACCGAGATTTTTGCCGGACTGGTACTTAATGAGACCACATATAATGAACCTGTAGACATAGCATAACTGTTAGCTGACAGATTCTATAAAAAACTTCACTCCCTTGTCCCCACCACACATACCCAGTGATGTTCCTTCTCCCTGTCCCCCACCTGGTATCTCTAGAGAGCAGGCCATAAATGCCCTCTCCAAGGCCAAAAACACAGCATCTATGGGACCTGATAACACCCCAGGCTGCGTCCTACGTGGGCTCCAACAAGAATTAGCAACACCATTGGGTACACCTTTACCTTTCAGTCATAGTCAAAGCACTGGCTTCATCCTGCTGAATGAAAAATGACCACTGTTATCCCATTGCACAAGAGTGGTGCTTCCACTGATCCCGGGAACTATAGAACTATTAGCCTGACTAGCCTTATCTGCAAGGCCATGGAGGTAATCTTCAAACACTTGACCTTACTCAGTTTAGATTTGCCAAAAGGAGATCATGCCTATTAAACCTAGTGGCCTTCTTCAAGACAGCCACTAGAGCCTGGACAAGGGGAAAACTGTGCATACAGCCTACCTGGACTTGGCCTTTCTGACACTATTCCCCACTCAGGTATCATTGATAAACTTACCAAGCTAGGTATCAACCCTTATATCAGTAGGTGGGTCACTAACTGGCTCACCAATAGAGCCAATAGAATCAAAATAGGGGAATCCACCTCCAACAGCAGACCCATAACCAGTGGTGTTCCACAGGAATTAGTCCTGGAACTCAAAGTACAAGCAAAAACTATAACTCTGTGGCTGACAAAGTTTGCTGATGAATGCAAGCTGGGAGCAGTCATAGAATCCCCAAAAGATGTCAACATCCTACAAGAGGGTCTTATGTAAACAAATGATTGGTGCCAAAGTCACAGCTGTAAACACAATACAAGAAAACTGTATTATCATCCCTTTTGATAAGAGTGATGTTCCTGCAAACTACCATTTCAGTAAAAACACCCTAAGCATCCACTTAGTGGTGAGAGACCTGGGAACATAGGCTGACAGCAACCTTACCTTTGATCACCATGTTTCCACAGTGGTAAGAAGGGCATTCTATATTGCTTATCTCATAAGTAATGGTATTGCTTCCAGAAAAAAAAAAGAAGTTATAACCTCCCTATAACTATTATTAGAAAAAGACTTATTTGAAATAACTACATCTACTCATAAATACATTTATGAAAAAGAAACTATACAGCTCTCACAATTTTTACTGACAGCTTATGGGATAAAGATTATAAGGAAAATATCAATTTTTTTCAATGATACATGGAGAAATAATAAGTCTGGACCATACATTGATGCCTACCACTATAACTCATTTAATTTATTGCTCATTGTTTTGAAATCATGAACTGATTTAAACTTCAATCATATCAGAAAAAATGTGGTCTTAATTTGACATATCAACACATAGCTCACAAAGCCAGTGTGCCGAACAGTCACAGCCCTTAAGGCTAAACAACACACCTGATACACTTGTAATAGGTGACTCTATCGTCAGGCACACTGACGTCCCGCTCACCAGGCTGAACAAGGAGAAGGTCATGGTGAGCTGCCTGTCGGGCGCTAGGATCCACCACATAACACACGCACTCAGGTCACTCCAAGGCAAGTACAAATATGACTCAGTCATTGTCCATGCTGGTGTGAATGACCTGAGATGTACCTCCCTGGACTACATGAAAAGAGACATAGAGGAGCTCTCTGAGCATGTAGCCCAGGCCGGTATGACCCTGACCTTGAGTAGCATCTTACCCTCACCAAGAATGATGCCACAATATGAAGACAAGATGATCAATTTCAACAATTGGCTTAAGTATTGGTGTCATTCAAAGGGGATCCAATGCCTGTCAGCCTGGGATGACATGCTCGACAAGCCATGATGCTTTGCTAGGGACAGCTTTCACCTGTCACCCCTGGGCTTTCGGATATTGGCAAAGGCTCTTGCTACCCCCATAGTGCCTTTTTTAGGCAAGGCTCAAAAGACAAACCCACCTCCATAGGTATCACAAGGGATAAGAAACTAAGAGTAAGGCTACTCAACGCCAGAAGTCTAAACTTCAAGATGTACACACTCGAAACTCTCCTTAGCATGGAGAACATCGATATCTGTGCAGCAAGAGAAACCTGGTTCAAGGCTCCTGGGAGCACCCCAGCACTACCAGGTTATACCTCATACCATGCTTTTCGGCCCCAAAACTTGGACCGAACCACAAAAGGAGAGGGAGTATCAATATTCGTCAAAGATACCCACACCTCCAGGTTGGTGGCACAGCACGAAGCATCAGAGACTATCCATGTGCAACTAACAGTGGATAAAACTGCCTTCCAGTTTATAGCCTACTACAGACCACCCTCCCAAACCCAGGAACCCCACTCTGCCTTCCTGAGAACACTGGAAAATATGAAGGTCTCTCCAAACACCATTATATTGGGCGACTTCAACTACCCAAACATAGACTGGGAGCATTACTCTAGCTCCAACACCCTAGCCCAAAGGTTCCTAGAATTTATAAACTCAAATGCTATGGAACAACTTGTTACCACTCCCACAAGAGGGGAAAACATACTGGACCTGATCATCACCAACATGGGGATTCTATGCTCCAGACCAGAAGTGTATCCCTCACTGGTAAGATCAGACCATAAACTAATCTCACTGGATAATCACATCCCGACCCCACCCCCTGCCAAGAAAAACACAGTGAAAAACTTCTCTAAAGCAAATTTCACACTCCTCAAAACGGAGGTGGAATCCTTCAAAGCCCCTGGGCCTGTGGAAAATACGGCCCAGACCACAGAATCCTTTATAAACGCATTCTATGAACACCTTCAGGAATGCATGGATCATGCAATCCCAAATAAAACCAAGACCCAATCCTCCAAAGGCAGACATCCTGTCTGGTGGACCCCAGCCATAAACAAACTATACAATAGAAGGAGGAAGCTACTACATGATAGAGCAAAATCCCAAAAAGGGAAGGCATCTCTGATCAGTATTAGCAAAAAACTAGGGGCACACATAAAATCGTCTAAGGCCAGCTTCGAGAGAAAAATTGCACAGGACACTAAGGATAATCACAAGGCTTTCTATAGTTATGTTAGGAACCTGGGTGGGAATTCCCAGATATGCTCAGAATTAGTCCAAAATGACAAAAAATACACCGACCCCACAGACATTGCCAACATCCTAGCTGACAGGTTCAGCACAAACCCTCCCCCCTCCCCACCAAAAGGGTGAATATCTATCCCAGCAGAGTGCTGCCCCCCTGACATCTCAGATGCTCAGGTAAGAGCCGCCCTCTCCAAAGCAGAAAACATAGCATCAATGGGACCAGACGGTGTCCCGGGCTGCATCCTACATGAACTCCAAGAAGAGCTAAACCCAAACATAAAACTACTGTTCAATCTCAGCCTTACTACAGGATATGTACCCAAAGAGTGGCGTACAGCAACAGTGGTCCCTCTCCACAAAGGTGATGCCTCAACGAATCCTGGAAACTATCGCCCCATAAGCCTGACTAGCTTGGTCTGCAAAGCTATGGAAAGGATCATCATGGACCTCATAAATAAAGATATTGGGGACCTACAGACACTGGATCCTACCCAGTTCGGCTTTGTTAAGGGCAGATCCTGCCTCTTAAACTTGGTCGATTTCTTTGAAACAGTCACCAAGGCCATTGATGAGGGGAAGGTGGTCCACACAGCCCACCTGGACCTCGCAAAAGCCTTTGATACAATACCCTACTCGGGCATTATAGATAAGCTCTCCAGCTTAAATATAAACCCCTATGTCACTAGATGGGTTGAAAACTGGCTCAAGGACATAACCCACATGGTTAGAATTGCTGGAGCCATGTCAGACTCCAAACCAGTTACAAGTGGCGTCCCACAAGGCCCAGTCCTGGGACCTCTCTTGTTCGGTATATATTTCTCGGAGGTACAGGCAAACACGGAAGGACTGTGGCTTACCAAGTTCACAGATTACTGCAAACTGGGCGCCATAATCAACTCTCCAGCCGACACAAGCATCCTCCAAAAGGGCCTCATAGAAACAGACAACTGGTGCCAGAGCCATGGCCTCAAGCTAAACGCCAAAACATGTATAGTCATCCCCTTTGGCAAAAACAAAGTGCCCACAAATTACCACATAGGTGGTAATCGATTAAGTACAGAAGAAGTAATTAGGGACCTGGGCACCCAAGTTGATAGCAATCTCTCATTTGACAACCACGTGGCCAAAGTGGTTAGAATAACATTTTATAAAGCCCACCTAATCATGAAGGGATTCACATCTAGATCAGGGGAGGTCATCGTGCCTCTTTACTCATCCCTCATCAGGCCCATAATTGAGTACAATGCCCCTTTTGGGATGTACCTTACCAGACACCTGCAGCAACTGGAAAGACCCCAAAAGTACCTCACCAAGAGGATCAAGGGGCTCAAACCGATGCCATATGCTGCCCGGTTAAAGAAACTCCAGCTCTACTCAGTGGCATACCGCCTGCTCAGAGGCGATCTGTGCCTGACGTATAAAGCCATGTCCAACCAGGAATTAATGAACATGCTGCACCTCAGAAAATCCAAATCCCATCAAGCTACACGCTCGAGAGACTTGAACCTCAGCACTGAAATAAATAGGACATGCTGGAGGGACAGATTCATAACCCAGAGGCTCCCTTCACTCTGGAATAAAATCCCAGTCCAGGTTAGGCAGAGTCCCTCATTGACTCTCTTCAAGAGGAATCTTGATGAGTGGATGGGAGATCGTAGGTTTACCCCAGGTATCACTTCTGTGTCACTGTTAGACAGAGGCACAGTATACTAACCTCGAAAAAGGGCATAGCAAAATTAATTTAAAATAGGTGGCAAAAGCCAAACACACTCTGGCTAGGTTTATAAATGCCCTAGGGCAGATAGCCTAGTATGAACCTATGAATCTATGAACAAATATTTGTCACCTCAATAGTATAGCCCTTCACTGTAGTACCAATACTTAAAGAAGGAGAAGTTCCTCACGATACCATTGAAACCATAGGTTTTCTGTCTTACTTGCACTAAAGCAGAGCACGGTGTCTGCAGAGACACTGGAAATGCACTTAGTGCAGCTGCACAGAAAACTGAGTGCTTGTTGTAAGGATGAAGAATGCGAGAATATTTTCATAGCAGATGTTGTGAACTCATAGCGGAGAAGTATGCAGCAACAGAATTATTGGTATTGTGAAAAAGGAAGCAAGCAACTGCTAATAAAATGTCTGACTACCATGTGGAAGAGTTGGACAAGAAATAGCAAGAGAAGGACAGAAAGAAAGAGGTTATTACACCTCATTGAACCACAAAACTATAAAAAAACTGCTAAGAATATATATTATTGCCTTAAGCAGCTGTCAGTTATCAGTTACAAATTAGCAGTCCAGAGTTTTCCTTGAGGTATGAATCAATCTCTCTTTGTGCTTTGCAGACCGATATTGTGCATTTCCTTGACAGCAAGAATACTTCAGCCTAACACTTCATCATACCTTGATATTTCTACTACATTTGTAAAGTCAATCAGAAAGGGTGCTTGTCCTTAAAGCTGCCAATTAAATTTCCCACCTTTTAACAAAAGTATCTAGGAAAGCCATAGCTACTAATACTCTCTTGCTGACATTCAGTCTTTAATTAATTAATTAATTAATTTATTTATTTATTTATTAAAAAGAAGTGATACACACACACACACACACACACACACACACACACACACACGTGTGATTGTGTGTGTGTGTATATAGATCTCCTTCTAATACTCAAATGGTTATGTCATTGAATTTCATTTTCATGAATGAAAATCACAAAAACAAAATACTCAAATGGCAAATTATTCCCAGGACAAGTAACCACTTGTACAACATGCCCTTTTCTACATTGTAGTATGATCCCAGTGTTGGTATGTATAGTTGGAGGGGTGTGGGGGGGTGAAGCCCCCACCTAGGTGGGTTTTATTTACTCTGGTGGGTGTTTCATTGAAGTCTGGGCAAATGTTTACTTGCCCTTGGAAAAATTTGGCATTCGGATATTTTGTTTTTGTGATTATCATATGATGAAAATGAAATTCAGTGATATGTTTGTTCAAACATAAGAAGTAGATCGATATATATATATATATATATATATATATATATATATATATATATATATATATACATTTGTGTGTGTGCACTTACTATATATTTAATATATATATATATATATATATATATATATATATATATATATATATATATATGTATATTTGTGTGCATGCACTTACTGTATACTATATATAATGTACATTTGTGTGTGTGCACTTACTATATATATATATATATATATATATATTTGTGTGTGTGCACTTACTGTATACTATTTATATATATATATATATATATATATATATATATATATATATATATGTATGTATATTTGTGTGTGTGCACTTACTGTATACTATATATATATATATATATATATATATATATATATATATATATATATATATATATATATATATGTATATATGTGTGTGCACTAACTGTATATATATATATATATATATATATATATATATATATATATATATATATATGTATATTTGTGTACATGCACTTACTGTATACTATATATATATGTATATTTGTGGGTGTGCACTTACTATATATTATATACAGAATACTTGTTCATACACACTTTCTAAAAGAAGAAATTCTGCATTAGATTTATGGAAGAATTTTTTATTAATGCCAAGAATGAGTTTTCCGTTTTGCTAATTAATGCCTTACAGAGTTTCCCGAGAAGCATGTACATTTGACTTCTTCATAAAATAATTCTTTCAATTATATGTGACTGCTTCAAAGGTGATTCCAAAGGGCAAAACTTATTTTTGAAAATACTTCTTTGAATCTTGTCATGGAGTGTGTAATAATGTTGTCTTGGTGATTCCTAAATGAGTGTAGTTTTGGCCTCTAAGAGGGATCTTTCTTTTCAGAAGTGGACAGTACCCTGACAGAAGAATTTTAAATGCAAAGGTACCTAGAAGGAGAGTAGACCTGCTCACTACAGTGAGACACTGGTGTGCTTCTACGCTTCACAATGATCTGTTTTTTGTTCAGCTAGGAGAGCAAATTTCCATATTTTTAATTTAGTAGTTTGTAGATTTTGGTAGTTGTAGGCAAAATGCATGCTGACAACAGGAATGGAATATTCAAGTTTAGGATAACATTTTTGGTTATAACTTTACATGATGCAAGAAATAGTTGTTGGGATAGCCAATAACATAATTTTTGTTGGGAAATAACTTTGGTTGTGATAGTGTCTTTTTGATTGGAGATGTTAAGATGGGGGTCAAAAGTTAGCCTTAAATATTTTTGTTCTTTTAACGTCAGGACTGGCATTGCATTTTAAATCTCTAAGAAGGATGTGTGGTTCTGAAGTCATTTTATTTATGCTTTATATTATCACCTTGGTTTAGGAGTGTTCATTACTAAAATGAAAGCTCTAGCGGGTAAAACCAAGCCAGGTACACAACCAAAGCAAAAACAACAAAAATGTGTCAAAGAACCATACAGAATACTTCATTAAAAAACAACAAGTTCTCAGGCTTTCACAAATCACTTTTTCAAGTTGTAAAACACCAAAGAAGCAGTGATCATTTATTTAATTTATTTATATTTACTTTTATTTGACATCTGTTAACCGGGTTAGTCTGGCTGGGTAAGCTGTCCTTTTTCAGCAGAGACCGGAGGAGAAAAGTTCCAAATACACTGTTTACAAAAACAACAAATGGAAAAAGAAGATTTTTGCAGTACAGTGATATATTCAACAAACAAGTGGTGGAATTTATACAATACTATGAAAAATTCAACAAAATAGAGGACAGAAGTGTTTGGTCATTGCTCTTAGTGGATATACTTAGATATACATAATGTAACTGTGGAGAGGTATGAGATATGCATGTAAATTCAATATGAATAGACATGAAAATAATAAATAAACAAGGGACCAAGACAAAGTAAGGGATAGATAAGTCAGTAAGTAGGGCAGTCATAGAAATATGAAGTAATTATGGGACTAGGATATTCTAAAAGAGCGGCTGAGATAGGAGACAAGAAATGACGGCAGTTAGTGGGAGTGGTCTAGATGTTCAGGTGGGGGTCATTGCAGGAATAGATGCAGTTTTAAAGCTGTGGATGTCGTCTAATCATCTTTAAATACTCTACATTCAACAGTTTATACAATTAGCCAATTAAAACAATCAATTCAAATCAGTAATTATCTGAATGTCTCATCTTCAGCACAGGCTTTACAATGTTATTAGCATTCAGTCCAGGGATTCTTTCAGCCCTTTATTTGTCCATCACTATTCCAATCATTCCATTTTCAGTAGCAAATTGCTGTCAATCACATTCATTAAAGTGCCATGAATCTAAAACAATGTGCATCATCTGTATCATTTATGTTTATAAAGTGCATTACTATCCAGTTTTCTCCATATCTCTGACAAATGATCACAAATCATTTATTTTAGTTTTCTATTTGTCTTGCCCACATAAAAAAGCTGGACAGGTTTCACAAATAGAAATATACATTAAATTTATAGTATTGAAATTTGAGTATGCATAACTGTTATATCTATATTTAGTAATTAGATGTACAAATGCATTACTCTTATAAATATACAGTTTCTACAAGGAAATGTCCCGTTCCTTTGACAAGTCTTACATTCATTGAATTTATCAAGTTCTTAAAACAGAACTTTGTTTAAAATTCATACATCTCATAACTAAAATCAGATCAATCACCTATATATTTATTTAGTTCCACAGTACTTCTTAAAATGTGTCAGTGTTTATTAATAATGGAGAAAACTGGACATAATAATGGATTCTGAGTGGGTCTTTGAGGCATTTTTTTTTTGTTTTGATTTAACCGTGTTCACTGAAAGTATATTAGCCTGCAGTCAAGTACAGAGGGCAAAGAATTTTGTCTATAGATTAGCTTGGAGGGATTGATGTGTCTTGCTTGCATCAAGCAAAAAGAATATAACCACCTTCCATTATAATGTTATGCCATGGTAGCTCTAGAGAAAAAGAGAGTTCTTTGATAAACAGTGAGAACAACTCTGGGTCTAGGATAAAGCCTTAGGGAGTACAAGTATTGAGCATTGTAATGTCTGAGATTATACTGTATGAGAACATTTGGAGTTTTCTGTCTTTTAGACAATTTCAGAACTGAGTTATTGTATTGTCCTCAGTGTTTATTTCTTTTCTTAAGCTTTTGTAGGAGAGGTTTGTAGTTAACAGTATTCATCCCAAAACATAACTATCTTCCAAAAGACTGAAAATAAAATTCTAAGATTCAATCATCATAAGCACCAGTCTTTGAACAGTAAATGGTTTCCGGATGAAGGAAAGGCTTTTATACTACTGAATAACCAAAGCTTTTGCCTTTGGAATGACTGCTACTACCTACCACTCAAAACACGTCTTTCCTCTTAGGAGTTCTGCCTTCACATTCATGAACACAGACAGTGATCTCATCTTCACATTCATTTACACTCTGCTACTGGCAGAAAAGGCACTGGTCAAGTTAACATCAGAGTACTGGAATAAAATGTTGCAAATGTCCATCCCTATTACCATATTTACTGACTTTCAAAAATCTCTAATATTTCACATCAAATACATCTCTCAATATTACAGGTTTGATAAATATGCATTTCTGGCCTCTTTATATTTCAGGTCCTTAAAATTATTTATTTTCTGTGATTTCTGAGACTGTACTTTTTAATCTTTGGTTTTAGAACTAAAGACATACTGTTGTTTATACTTTCTAGTTTGTAAATGGGCCTGATTCAGAGACAAGCTAGGTTGCAAGCTGTAAGACTGTGGCAAACATGTCCTGTTAATGAGATTGCAGAAACCAGTGATTCAGAGACACATTAGCCATAATGAAGAAAGACCTCAATTCTCTGAATTACTCAGTGTTGTCTGGTGATATGTCAATATTCCAGGGGGAGTGACAGGCTAGTTCAGGAGTTATATTGTTTTAAGGCTATTTCAGGCCATTCAGGGACAGGATCCATGGTCTGAAAATGCTTCTTGTTATGCTCTAAAATACAGTGCATCTCTTGTTCCTGTCATTTATAATAATGTGATCCCTCTACACTGTTATTGGCTATTGTAAGTAAGCGTTAAAGTATAATGTTGAGAATTCTCTCCTTTCATGCTATTTAAATACACTTGCCTTCCCAATGCCTTCGACAGAGCCACAGTATAGAGTTTCCACCAAGAATTTCTGTTGCTGTTTTAAACTCAGTGACTCTTGACTAGCCTGCCCTTAATCCCTAGTGAGAGCTAACCCTATACTAGTGAGCACTAAAGAAACACATTGGAAAGTTTCTTCCCATTGACTGCTAAAACATGAGATACTCTCTGTTTCATATTGTTGTACCTGCTTAGTGCTATATTTCATGTGTTCATTAACTCACTACATCCGAGTGATGCCTCCAGGTGCATCTGCAGTTAACTCCTACTGACTTCCCTAAGCATCAAATATTGCTTCTTCATATTTGCATCAGTAATTTCAAAATCATACTATGCACAAGGTTTTAAAATATTTCACCTTAAAGCTAAAACAATAGCAAACTCATCTGTATTAATAATTGATCTCTGGCCAGTGCAGGTAAATAGATACTAACTGTTGTTTTTGAGATATTAATTTATATAGATATCATTTTCACATTTTTCTAAATGTCTCAACAACCAGGTAACACAGACAGAGCTCCTTAGCCTCAAATGAAAGCTCTCAGCTAGATGAATAACGTCCTGCTGACGGTATGTGTCTATCTTGAGTGGTTGCTGAGATATTGTAAGTTGTTTATAAAATATTACAAATGTAATAATTAGTGTGTTTACTATGACTTATAAAATTTGGTTTAAGACCTAGAACCTAAAGAATATTACCACTATAGAAATAGTTTGTACTGAAGAGTTTCCCATTTATACTTATTGCATAATCCCTGTGGTTCCAGAGATATGAACATTTGTTTGAAGTGTGAGGACATCATTTCATTCTATCAAAATGCTTAGGCTCTGCCCATTGAAAGTTACAGTGTAAAGTTCCTGAGCTCCATTGGAGTGAACACACTTACATCCAGACAAGAAGGAAGAACAGCCTGCTAGTTGTAACTCTTTTGCCAGCCTTTTAACATTAGGTTTCCAAAGACAGTGTACAAGCTGCTTCATGCTCAGAGATAAAGAGCATATTCTCAACACAAATAATTCTGTGAGAGGTGTAAATACCTAATTAATCTGGAGGCTTCACTTTCAGCTTCATACACATCCAAAAAAATAATTTCTTATTCACACCAGCATGTCTTAATTGAGGCTGTAAAACAATCACTCCCACAGCCTTCTTGTATAAGAAGGTTCAAGAATAATTGGACCACTCATCCAGGTCATGCATACCTTCCATAAATCTCTCCCTTTGAAGCACAGAAAACATTTAAAAGTTTGAGTGCCATGGTGTTACGACGGTAGCATTGTTACCTCACAGCAAGAGGTTCTCCCGTTCGATTCTCGGCATGGCTTGGGAGTGCCTTCTGTGTGGAGTCTGCATGCTCTCCCCATGGCTGGGTAGCGTTCGAAAGACATGCGTGCAAGAATGGGTGTGCCTTCGTTGAAGTTTGGTCGTCGAGCTGGCAACTCAGCATTTCGTAAAAATCTACTGCCAATTATTAGTGGACCGGAGTTCCTCTGTGGTTACCCCTTACCGGGAAAAAGCCAAAAGACAAACAACAAGTGACAGCTAGTCCTATTGTCAGGCACACTGACTCATCACACACAAGGCTGGACAAGGAAAAGGTTTTTGTGCTTCAGGCACCAGGATATCTGATGTTACAAGGGCGCTAAGCACCCTAACTCCTGACAAATAGAAACATAGCATGGTAGTGGTACATGTAGGAGTGAATGACTTGAGGCATAGTACCCTGAGGGATGTGCAGAAATACTTCAGAACTCTTCATGCTTGCTAAAAATATAGGTAAGATGCTATTCCTCCCTTTATCTAGAATGATGTCCAGATAAAAAGAAAACATGATTAGCTTCAACAACTGGTTTTATAGCTGATGTAATTGCAGCATAATTAATTATGTCTAAAATTTCCCCAAAGTGAAAGCTAGAATTTGGAACCCAAGTAGTCAATAGAATTCAAGAAGAATGGTGGTGTAAAGCTGTTTTCCTAAATGCACTTACGATGCCTGTTCTGGGTTAATAGACCAATTATGACAGTAAAAATCGAAACCATACATTCATTCCCATCTGTGAAATAACTACTTTTATTTATGTTAAAACTGCGGGCAGATAAGCGCTGATGTCAGTTTGTTTGTTTGTGTCTTTCGGATTTTCCCGGTTAGGGGTCGCCACACCGGAACTCCGGTCCGCTAATGATTGGCAGTTGATTTTTACGTACCGGCTTGCCAAGCCTGATGCACAACCTTCAACGAAGGTACACCCATTCATGCATGTCTCCACACAGAAGACGCTCTAGCTGAGAATCGAACTGGACAGCATCTTACTGTGAGGCAACAATGCTACTGCAGCACCACCACCGCAGGACATAAGCACTGATGTCAGTGTTTCCTTAATATTTAAAAAAATAATATTCAGTTTTGATATTTATATGTTATTAAATTAATATAATAATGCTTTGGGTTACACAATGCTAACTCCATTAGGTAAAAAATGAACTACATTTGTTGTAAGTCTATTATTTACAGTAACCAATCAGCTACCAGAATTTAGAGGGTGCTATCTTTAGGAGCTGAGTAAGTTGGTGGAGTACATTCAGACCATGATTGTAGATATGTCGCTCAAAAAGCACCAATCCAGCTTTTTAGAAACAGTGACCAATCCAATTATATATAACTCCTTATCAAACACATGATTGAATAATTAAAACTTTCCCACAATGTTCAAGTTAACAATTAAAAAACAACATAAAAAATAATAATGAGTAAAAAAAATCACTCAGTAATAAAATACAGTATATGAATACACATGCTCCAAATTCAAATATATTAAACTTTAAAGATACTTTGATAAAATGCAACTTTTAAGGTACAAATTCAGCCTTTAATTTCAAAATATTACTCAGAGAATGGGTTTCATTTAGTCCTGGGTATGCTATGGCATTAGTTCTTAATTACCACTGTAGTTATTTAAACTCCAAATAATCATATATTGGTCCACTCCTCTGCCCCCGTTCCACATGGTCTATAATAATACATTTAAAATAATGGTTTTAATGTTTATTAATGTGTTTGAATAAAGCATTCTTCAAGTCTTTTTTACTAATATCCCGAAAAGCAATAATAAAAGTGAGCCTACACACTGGCCTCTGTAGTTGCTCCTAAAAGCTTGCACAGTCAAAGCCCCTCAATGCTGGAGTGCATCAACGGACTTGTAAAACTAAAAATTCCCCAGAGTGTACACTAGAATTTGGAACCCAAGTGGTCAATAGAATTGCAAATGGGATGGTAGTGTAAAGCTATTTTCCTAAAAGTACTTATGATGCCCATTCCGTGCTAATAGCGCAGTTATGACAGTAAAAATCAAAACCATGCATTCATTCCCATTAATGAAATAATCACTTATTTACATTAAAACTGTGGGCAGATAAGCAGTGATGTTGATATTTCTTTAATTCTTTGAAAAAAAACATTCAGTTTGGGCATTTATGTGTTACTGGGTGAATAAAATAATGCTTTGAGTTACACAATGCTATTCCCATTAGGTAAAAAATGAACTATGTTTGTTGTGAGTCTATTATTTACAGTAACTAATCAGCTACTGGAATTCAGTGGGCACTCTCCTTAGGGTGAGAATAAGTTGGTGGAGTATGGTTAGCCGATGATTGTAGATCAGTTGCTCACAGAGCACCAATCCAGCTTTTGAGAAGCACCTGCCTAAAATCTAGCCAATCATTAATTAAGTATGTAGGAGCATGGGAGGGAATTTTTTATAGTCTCATTTGATTTGCTAAGGATGGCCTACAACTTTCAGTTCAAGGCTTCTGCATATTGGCTAAAAGCTTTGCTGCCCCTAGAAGTGCCTTTTATGAAGATTCCAGTTGATGGACATTCCAGCGTAACTAACATATCATTCTCTAACTCAGATCAAATTAAAGTGGCTCTTCCAAATGTTAGACATTAAAACAATAAACTGGCTGATTTTCAGGCATTGATATATGTGGAAAGCAACTCTGTCTGTGTAGATACTGAAACATGGTTAAATAATTTACATGACTTCAGACAAAATGTCAACTGTGGTTGAATCTTGATGTTTGTCATGAAAGATACTACCTCCAGACAGATCCCTAGGGACTCAACAGCTGAACACAATGACATACAGATCACTTTAGGAAGGTTTAATCATCAGCTAATAGCATGTTACAGAACAACATCTTTGTCTTGTTCTGTAATGACCAAGTAAGAGTACTCATTGTTCAAAATAATCTCCATATTAGCAAAAAAAAAAATCTTATTTTCAATTACTTTAGCTACCTTTCAATAAAATGGGACATGTATACCTCTAATGCAGGATATGGCCAAAGTTGCTAAACTTAACAAAAATCCTTTTAAGCAGTTGATAAATAAATCTAATAGGTGACATTGCATTTTTTAACCGATTCTTACAATATGGCTGCTTCTTAAAGTCTAACCATAAACTTGTGGACTTCTCCTTTAAAATCCGAAAAGCATATACAGTAAACCAAATTGATTTTAAAGGTTGCAAACATGCCAGCCTCAATCTAATAAGTAAATAATTATCAAATTTAGTTATGACTGCACCTACAGTGATAAGCTTCACTAAGGAATTCTACACCCATTTAGAAAGAAGCAGAGAACTACCAGTCCATTCAACACCCAAGTAAAATAAGATATTCAAAATGTGACCACTCTGGTGGTCTACTGCCATAAATAAACTATATAACAAAAGAAAGAAACTCCTTACATTATTTAGTAGAACCAAGACTGCTTTTCTCACAGATAACATAAAAAGCATTACAAAACAACTGAGAAACACTATCAGGTCCATTAAAAGAGTCCATGAACTTCATCTGATCTCTGAAGCCAGAGGTAACCATGAATCCTTTTTAGTTATGACTCAGAGATCAAATATTCATGTATTCATCTATTATATAACTCAAGTAAATAGCCCACACATCTCTTTATAATTTTTGTATCCCTTTATTAATATCCATCTCTTCAGTTTTACAGTTCTTTCCAGTCTTATCAGTGTAATGCTAATATACCTATCAATATTGGCAACAAAAAGACAAAAAAAAACTATCTACTTCTTCAGACTTTTCTAATTTTAACCACTTAGAGACCCATAATATATTTTTGAACCTGGACAACTTAAATTGCTCTGAACTTTTTTCATAGTAAAGATGCCTTTTCTGACAGAATATAAGTTGCCAGTATTGTTTTAAATGATTTTAATGTCAACTTCAAACCAAAGACTTCTATTCAAAGCCCACAAATATTTGAATAATTTACTCCCCAGTTATGTCTAAAGATCAGTCACTGAAAGTTCTAGCCAAGACCAAAAATGCTTCCACCTGTGGACCTGACCTTAAGCTTGATTGCTTAATTAATAGTGCTTGGATTGCTGTTACAGACGTACTCCTTAAACTGCTTAAGCAAAGTTCAGCTCCTGATCTTGTCCCTCATTAATGTTGCAAAGCAGTGATTTAATCCCTCCAAATAATTGGCTTTTCAACCATATAGGGTAATTACAGACTTATCAGCCTTACAAGCCTCATCTGCAAAGCCATGGGATGTATTATAACTGATGTCATAAACTGCTATAACAAGAATTGTATTAGACTTGACCACCCAAAAGTTTGGCTTTGTGAAGGGTAAATCCTGCGTACTTAATATGGTAATCTTCTTTGAAATATTTAAGGAGGTTGTACACTGTGGTCATGCAGTGTAGCAGTGCTCATGGTATATCATGATTTGGCAAAGACATTCAGCAACATTCCCCATGCTGGTATCACACAAAAGCTAAATGCTTTAAAAATCATCACATATGAGTGAAGATTAATAGCAAACTGGCTGAAGGACAGAAAGCACACAGGGTAACTTGCAGGTGCTTCATTAGAAAATAAAATATGTGACTAGCAGTGTCTCTCATAGATAAGTGCAGGGACCTCTCCTTTATTTTTTAAATTTTCTTCTCACATCTCCAGGAATAGACCCATGACCTCTGGTTAAAAATATTCCAGACAATTCTAAACCATGGGCTTTTGTTAAGTTACACTATGACACCCAAACTCCATTGCTTGCTCATGATACTGGCCACTTGCCTACAGCCACTCCTAATTAAAAAAAATAATATAAACTGTATTAAGAAGTCAAAAGAAGAAACAAAGTGCTAAATGAAGGCCATAAAACCAAAAAAAAAACACTTGGATAACAGTAACCCCGATGAATGATTTATTAAATAAGCACCTAAAGTAAATACTCCACTAATGTCACATTTCGTTTTGGGGACAAATTTAAATCCCTTTTCAAATAATTCAAAAAAATTATTTAGTAACTTCTAAACTACTATAGTTGAATATTGTATAACCTTGATAAGTCAGTCTCGGCCCTATGTTTTCTGTCTGCTCACACATTTCTCTATTATTGAAATAAATATCTAATTCAAATATATTGTCACTTAGAAGGCATTGTTCCTCTGTTTGTTGTTCCACCTCCTCCCATTGTCCTGATAATAATCTACAGACGCTTTGTTCCATAGTCTTTCTGACCTTCGGGGGGGGGATACTCTAAAGGGTCACTCATGTCCCCTGGTCCTTCTATCCCTTCCCTATATGCATCATCCATATTTAGATCAGGTCTATGACCACCCTCTATTCTCCAATTTGGTGGCCTGTCCCTGTCTATTCTATTAAACACCTTCTCCCCCCTATGTTAACGAGTGTATTTTTTTGGTTTAGGACAGTGTGCGTTGGATGCATATTCATTCAATCCCTCTCCATCTTTCTTTTCTTACTGTTAACAATATATTTCATTTTCTCATCTACTTGCATCCTCAAGTCAAAACATTTCTTTTTTTCTTCCTCTACAGTAAACATTAAATCATTAACAATACAAAGATTAACACTGCTATTCTGTCATTCAATGCTTGCATAAGTCTATCATTTTGTTTAATAATGGCCCTAAGTATGTCAAAACCACATTTATCAAAAATATAAAGTAATTCCACATGAAATTCCAAGCCTTCCTCTATATTATTCGGAAATCTAAACACCCTTAAACCTTTAGGTACAACCTTTAAACTAATACATTCTTTTAAGTATGCATTGTCAGCATTCAGTGTTTTAAATTTATACAATAAATCGTGTAGTTTGTTAAAGTTATTATTAGATGCCAATTGTTAGAACCACAGAGGGAGTTTGTTAAGGTGGGTTTATTGTTAGTGTGATTCTTGAGTGATTAGAAACTGTTCTTGCATTGAGCTCATATTTTAAGATTTGCTTGGAGATGGTGGAGGACACCAGGAAAAAGTCTATTTTTGACCAGACCTTGTGTGATGCAGAAAAAAAAAGTGTATGTCATGGTCTATAGTCAAGAAGGGGTCTATAAAGTTAAAATTTTGCAAAAGGTCATTTAAAGTATTTGTGGTTTGTTCTGGTTACTTTCTGTTTTTATTAGAGCTGTCTCTAAGTGAGTTAGTAAAGCAATTCCAGTCTCCTGCAATTATGAGATAATAGTTGGGGTAGTTTAGTAGCAAATTGTAAATTTCATAAATGAAAAGTTGTTGGTTGGAACAGGGACCATATATATTTAGAAAGAGTGTATCTTTTTTTGTTGCGAGTGTGAGCTGGTAAAAAGACATCACCTACCATTGATATCATGTTTAGTGCTGGTTATACTTTCAGGGAATGATTTTTTAATGGTGATGGCAGTGCCCTTTGAGAAGGTGGTATTCCCTACTGAAACAATCAGTTTGATCCAGTTTCTTGAGCTTTTTTTGTCCCAGTGTTCATTGTTTAATTGTGTTTCTTGTAGGAATATAGAATTTGATTTGGTATATTAAGTGTGAGACTAAATTAAATTTTCCTTTCTCCTGCAGACCATTTACATTCCATGAATCAATTATAAACATAGAATTTCTGGGTTGAGTGCACCTGTATGAGCTTGAGAAGGAGGTGTATTTGTAGTTCTGTGTGATTAAAAGGTAGTGGTAGTTGATGTGAGGGTCCGTTGGTAAAGTATATTTGACTGGTATGGCATCCAACATTACTTCTCCTACTCATCACCCTTTCTTAAGATGATACTGAAATTTGTATTTGATTTCTTATATGCATGGTATCTGTATAGTTGGAATGTAGTCTGATGTAGGGAGATGGTTAAAGAAACAGTCTTCTCATTCCAGTGTCGTTAAACATTCCTGACAGACGCTACTCGCTCCTTCCTTGAGTTGTGCCCATTGAAGTGTGCTTGAGTTTCTGTATGACTGTGTAGCAAAACGTTTAGGTGTTTTTAAGTTGTTTCATGTTACTTGCTTGAGTGCGATTTGATTGATTGAGTGCACCTGTATGAGCTTGAAAAGGAGGTGTATTTGTAGTTCTGTGTGATTAAAAGGTAGTGGTAGTTGATGTGAGGGTCCGTTGGTAAAGTATATTTGACTGGTATGGCATCCAACATTACTTCTCCTACTCATCTCCCTTTCTTAAGGTGATACTGACATTTGTATTTGATTTCTTATATGTATGGTATCTGTATAGTTGGAATGTAGTCTGATGTAGGGAGATGGTTAAAGAAACAGTCTTCTCATTCCAGTGTCGTTAAACATTCCTGACAGACGTCCTTGAGTTGTGCCCATTGAAGTGTGCTTGAGTTTCTGTATGACTGTGTAGCAAAACGTTTAGGTGTTTTTAAGTTGTTTCATGTTACTTGCTTGAGTGCGATTTCCCCATGTTTGACCTTTTACAGGTAACATGTTTGACAGTATATTATGGGGACTGGTCTAAGATTTTATTCTGATTTATCACACCCCAGCTTTTAACTAGATCTGCTGTAAGTTCTTATGCATGTGGTTATGCTTGTCCTGATATACCATGGACATTATCTGCCTGAAACAATTCTGGTTATGAATTATGATTGATATTAAGGTGAGTAGAACATTTTTAAGTACATTACATTTAAATAGCAGATATCTAGTTGCTTTAGAGAATACATTGCAATTTGAATGCAATTTTCCATAACAATTTAGGTAACTTTTCAATATTATGTATATAATAATAGTGGTTATTATATTTGACATGTCCAGTTATGGTGGTATATATCCGCAGTATTAGTGACTGGTTGAGCTGTTGTTGCTCGTTCATCTTCGATGTTGTTCTAATCCACGCATGTATGTTGAACCAGGTATTGTTAAGATATGTTTCTTATTCCGAGTAGTATTCTTTTTTTTTTTGCCCAGTAATTTTTTGCTCCTCATGATACGCGGAAGAGCCTCCTTTGACCTTTCCTCTCTTGTAGGTTAGCTGAAGGTGTACTTCCTGGTAGCTGAGTTTCAATCTGATAGCGATATGATGAAAACAAAGAGTGTTTACCTTTTTTTTTTGTTTGGTGGAAGTTATTGAACTAGTTAATCTCTTTTGAAGGTAGCGGCGGTATCAGTTTTTATTTTTTGCTTAGATTTGATTCTTGGTTTAACTTTTATTTTCTGAAGGTCTCGTGTGGCTGGCGTTCACTTTGATTAATTGGGATAAACTGGATACATATGGAGTGCTTAGATATATAGGAACTTTTTTTCCCCTCTTTTCTTGATTGGATCTGTTGCTAAATGAGATGTAGATCCTTAGAGTGTTGAGATGTTTCTTATTGCACCACAATTTTATATTGTGTAATATTTGTAGCAGACATCAAAAACTGCTATTTTGCTCGTTCTCAGATTAGTTAAACTCGTTGATTTATGTGGGATTTTTTTCTCTTAATTGGAAGAGTTTTTAATTTTTAGTAGGGATTCATTTTGTAGTCCATAAGTTTTGGATCCATTTTTATTTACTTTGCTTTAGGTAATTCATTGAACACTTTAGAGAACGTATTCTTTGCTTCGGCTATGTTTCTTATTTGGTATTTCTGTTACTTGTAGTTAAATTGAAGAGTTGCAGGGTAGCGCATTTGGAAGCATATTTTTTTGTTTATAAGATAAGCACAAAAAGGTGATAAGGCTTGCCTTTCTTGCTTTATGGGTAGAGGAATATCTTGTAAAATGTATACTTTATCTCCTCTCCAAGTAGTGCTTCATTTTTGTTTCACAGCCAGTAGTATCATGGAAGTGTGAGCAGCATTCAAAATGTTTTCATAGACTTGTGTAGGAACCGTTTTGTCTTGAGATTTCTGAAGTGATCTATGTGCCCGCTCAATTACCATCCCTTTAGCTATATTTTTGTTTTCTACGACGGGTTTGGTCAAAAGATTCAGGTATACCTCTTATTATAATGTTGTTTCTGTGGCTACATGCTTCTACGTCTATAATTTTTGACTGCAGTTCTTTTATTGTATATTCGCTCAACGATAATTTTGTTTTAAGATCTTTGATTTCTGTTGAGTTTTTCTGCAGTTTAGCTTCATTGATGTTGAGTCACACACACAAGGCCTACTAATTTATATATATTGTCCAGGGCTGCACCAGTATGGAGAAAGGGGAAATCTCTGGTATGCAAGAAAATTGGCTTTCTGTGGAGAAGCCCAGCAGGCAGGCACTAGTGAATGCTGACATGAGTGGTATGAAATGTATTCTTTATGTTGCTGATATAATCAGTCAATAGACTTGTATAGATATTTGGACTCCAAAATTGTCACTTAAAGAATACTCATTGCAAGCCATGTGTGTGTTTGTGTGTGTGTGTGTGTGTGTGTGTGTGTCTCTTGTGTATGGGGAGACGGGTCTTAGACGTAATTTGGTAAAATGGTTATTTATTTAGTTAACATTTGTTGACTGTAAAAGTCCAACTAGAACATAGCCTATTTTAAGCAGATGACCAGGGAAAAACATTCCAGATGTATGTTATTGGAATGTGGGAGGAAACAGGAGTACCAGGAGGAAACCCACATAAATGCATGGAGGATATGGATACTGAAATGGGCATCAGAGGAGGAAACCCACATAAATGCATGGAGGATATGGATACTGAAATGGGCATCAGAGGGGCATAACAGCCCTGTGTTTCTTATGCTTAGTCAAACACTCTGCTTGTGCTATGATGATGAGGTCATAACAATGCCAAAATATGCATATCCATAGCTAGTGAGGTTTGGCTTTATTGGCCTGAAATTGTCCATTAAAATGACGCAACAAGTCATGGGCATTCAGAATCATCAATTAGCTGAAACACCTGATGTTCATAAGGATCATTTGCATATATCCCATGTGCCTCTGATACAAGAGGTTTGGGAGGTCACTCAGTGGAAATTCTAGCTTTGTTGGAGTTTTCATTTTGTTTTTACTGATTGTTTTTTCAGTGACCTTCTCATTTATTGTTTGAGTTTGTTGTTTGGGATATTTTTGCAGTGACCCTGATGATAATGGACATTGGTGGGTTATGACAGTCCTGTGTTTCTTATGCATATTCAAACACTCTGCTTGTGCTATGCTGACAAGTTTATAACAAGGCCGAAATATGTATATCCATAGCTAGTGGGGTTTGGCTTTATTGGCCTGAAATTGTCCATTAAAATGACAAAACAAGTCATGGGCATTCAAAATTGCCAATTAGCTGAAACACCTGATGTTCATAAGGATCATTTGCATATATCCCATGTGGCTCTGATACAAGAGGTTTGGGAGGTCACTCAGTGGAAGTTCTAGCTTTGCTGGAGTTTTCATTTTGTTTTGCTGATTGTTTTTTTAGTGACCTTCTCATTTATTGTAAAGTAATGAATAAAACAAATTCCTATTACCACTTATCTTGGAACTTAAAAAGAACAATAGTAAAGCCACTTTGGTGTTTCCTGCAAAGATCAAATTATTTCTTTCTCAGGAAAACAGCTTATTTAACATACTGGAAGAGGCATCCATTTTAAAAGCAATAAAATCCTTAATAATACTAAAGAAATGGAGTATATCTCTGAAGAGACAGAGTGAGCTAAATTCCTGAAAAACTGGTTCTAAAATTAAAAAGCCTAAAAATAAGTGACTTTTATTCTTTGATTGCAGTGCTTTTATTTTTTTAAACTATACATTTGACCTTTAAGTAAAAGGTTTGTGCGGGATTTTAAGTTTCAAAACATATGTAAATAGGTATTTATATTTTAAGCTCAAATATTTAATTTAACTAAACTTATAAGCATAAATCTAAATGTTAAACAAATATCTCCTGTGATAGAATGTCATTAAATTATAAACAACAGGATATGTAACTTTAAGACTATGTAAGTTAAGAATTTTTATTTATTTGTTTAACTTTGCTTAGTATTTTCATTGCTGGATTAACTGAATGTCAAGTAATATGCCAAATGAATGTGTTGGAATGCTGGTGATTTTGTTTGCTTTGCTTCTATGTAACAAATTCCTTTCACATGTCATTTCTGAAGCAACTGACATAGAGAAAGCTTTAGAACAACAGAATGCTCCATTTCTGTCAGAATTGAGGATTCTTCCTTCTTAAGCTGTCCTGAAGAAAATCTAGCTCAAGGTTCATCACTGCTATCTGTAAAAAAAGAAAATAATGCTCTTTTTCTTTCTTTTTCAAGTATATCTGTGAGAAATCTACTCAAAATAGCACCTTTGTCTTTTCTTAGAAGTGAAGAATTGGTAATACAAAAGCTATAGTAATGTTTTACATTGAGATGTTGCTAACATATAATTTGTTTACATTTTGCATGCTAATAGCTTATGCTGTAGTAAGACAAAAGCTACAGTAATGTTTTACACTGAG